>NW_028270186.1:50248667-50548667 GCF_037043375.1 Chiloscyllium plagiosum | reverse complement strand
CTCAGTACCTCAGAAAGGGTTCCCTCAATACCTCAGAAAGTGCTCCCTCAGTACCTCATAAAGTGCTTCCTCAATAAATCAGATTGTGTTCCCTCAATACCTCAGAAAGTGCTTCCACAATACCTCAGAAAGTGCTCCCTCAGTACCTCAGATAGTGCTCCCTCAATACCTCAGAAAGTGCGCCATGAATACCTCAGATAGTTCTCCCTCAGTACCTCAGATAGTTCTCCCTCAGTACCTCAGAAAGTGCACCCTCAGTACCTCAGCTCGTGCTTCCTCAGTACCTCCAAAGGTGCTCCCTCAATACCTCAGATAGTGCTTCCTCAATACCTCAGAAAGTGCTCCCTCAATACGTCAGGTAATTCTCCCTCAATACCACGAAAGTGCTCCCTCAATACCACAGAGAGTGTTCCATCAGTACCCCAGGGAGTTCTCCCTCAATACCTCAGAAAATGCTCCCTCAGTACATCAGATAGTCCTCCATCAATACCTCAGAACGTGCTCCCTCAATACCTCAGAAAGTGCTTCCTCAATACCTCAGAAAGTGCTCCCTCAATACCTCAGAAAGTGCTTCCTCAAGACCTCAGAAAGTGCGTCCTCAATACCTCAGATAGTGCTCCATCAATACCTCAGAAAGCGCTTCCTCAAAACCACAGAAAGTGCTCCGTCAGTACCTCAGATAGTGCTCCCTCAATACCTCAGAAAGTGCTCCATCAATACCACAGAAAGTGCTCCCTCAATACCTCATAAAGTGCTTCCTCAATACATCTGATTGTGTTCCCTCAATACCTCAGAAAGTGCTTCCACAATACCTCAGAAAGTGCTCCCTCAGTACCTCAGATAGTGCTCCCTCAATATCTCAGAAAGTGCTCCATCAATACATCAGATAGTTCTCCCTCAGTACCGCAGATAGTTCTCCCTCAGTACCTCAGATAGTTCTCCCTCAGCACCTCAGAAAGTGCTTCATCAATACCTCAGAAATTGCTTCCTCAACACCTCAAAAAGTGCACCCTCAGTACCTTAGATAGTGCTCCCTCAATACCTCATAAAGTGCTCCCTCAATACCTCATAAAGTGCTTCCTCAATACATCAGATTGTGTTCCCTCAATACCTCAGAAAGTGCTTCCTCAATACCTCAGAAACTGCTCCCTCTGTACCTCAGATAGTGCTCCCTCAATACCTCAGAAAGAGCTCCTTCAATACCTCAGATATTTCTCCCTCAGTATCACAGATAGTGCTCCCTCAATACCTCAGAAAGTGCTCCCTCAATACCTCAGAAAGTGCTTCCTCGATACCTCAGAAAGTGCTCCCTCAATACCTCAGAAAGTGCTTCCTCAATACCTCAGAAAGTGCTCCCTCAGTACCTCAGATAGTCCTCCCTCAATACCTCAGAAAGTGCTCCCTCAATACCTCAAACAGTGCTTCGTCAATACTCCAGAAAGTGGTCCCTCAGTACCTCAGATAGTTTTTTAGATTAGATTAGATTACTTTACAGTGTGGAAACAGGCCCTTCGGCCCAACAAGTCCACACCGAACCGCTGAAGCGCAAACCACCCATACCACTACATTTACCCCTGACCTAACACTATGGACAATTTAACATGGCCAATTCACCTGACCTGCACATCTTTGGAACTGTGGGAGGAAACCGGAGCACCCGGAGGAAACCCACGCAGACACGGGGAGAATGTGCAAACTCCACACAGTCAGTCGCCTGAGGCATGAATTGAACCCGGGTCTCAGGCGCTGTGAGGCAGCAGTGCTAACCACTGTGCCACCGTGCCGCCCATCTCCCTCAATACCTCAGAAAGTGCTTCCTCAATACCTCAGAACTTGCTCCCTCAGTACCTCAGATAGTGCTCCCTCAATACCTCAGAAAATGCTCATTCAATACCTCAGAAAGTGCTTCCTCAATACCTCAGAAAGTGCTCCATCAGTACCTCAGATAGTCCTCCCTAAATACCTCAGATAGTGGTCCCTCAATAGCTCAGAAAGTGCTCCCCCAATATTTCAGAAAGTGGTCCCTCAGTACCTCAGATAGTTCTCCCTCAGTACCTCAGAAAGTGCTCCCTCAGTACCTCAGATCGTGCTTCCTCAGTACCTCCGAAGGTGCTCCCTCAATACCTCAGATAGTTCTTCCTCGGTACCTCAGAAAGTGCTCCCTCAATTCCTCAGGTAGTTCTCCCTCAATACCTCGAAAGTGCTCCCTCATTACCTCAGAGAGTGCTCCCTCAATACCTCAGAAAATGCTCCCTCAGTACCTCAGATAGTCCTCCTTCAATACCTCAGAAAGTGCTCCCTCAATACCTCAGAAAGGGCTTCCTCAATACCTCAGAAAGTGCTTCCTCAATACCTCAGATAGTGCTCCATCAATACCTCAGAAAGTGCTTCCTCAATACCTCAGAAAGTGCTCCCTCAGTACCTCAGATAATGCTCCCTCAGTCCCTCAGAAAGTGCTCCCTCAATACCACAGAAAGTGCTCCCTCAGTACCTCATAAAGTGCTTCCCCAATAAATCAGATTGTGTTCCCTCAATACCTCAGATAGAGCTCCATGAATACTTCAGATAGTTCTCCCTCAGTACCTCAGATAGTTCTCCCTCAGTACCTCAGAACGTGCTTCATCAATACCTCAGAAATTGCTTCCGCAACACCTCAGAAAGTGCACCCTCAGTACCTTAGATGTGCTCCCTCAATGCCTCCGAAAGTGCTCCATCAATACCTCATAAAGTGCTTCCTCAATACATCAGATTGTGTTTCCTCAATACCTCAGAAAGTGCTTCCTCAATACCTCAGAAAGTGCTCCCTCAGTACCTCAGATAGTGCTCCCTCAATACCTCAGAAAGTGCGCCATGAATACCTCAGATAGTTCTCCCTCAGTACCTCAGATAGTTCTCCCTCAGTACCTCAGAAAGTGCACCCTCAGTACCTCAGCTCGTGCTTCCTCAGTACCTCCAAAGGTGCTCCCTCAATACCTCAGATAGTGCTTCCTCAATACCTCAGAAAGTGCTCCCTCAATACGTCAGGTAATTCTCCCTCAATACCACGAAAGTGCTCCCTCAATACCACAGAGAGTGTTCCATCAGTACCCCAGGGAGTTCTCCCTCAATACCTCAGAAAATGCTCCCTCAGTACATCAGATAGTCCTCCATCAATACCTCAGAACGTGCTCCCTCAATACCTCAGAAAGTGCTTCCTCAATACCTCAGAAAGTGCTCCCTCAATACCTCAGAAAGTGCTTCCTCAAGACCTCAGAAAGTGCGTCCTCAATACCTCAGATAGTGCTCCATCAATACCTCAGAAAGCGCTTCCTCAAAACCACAGAAAGTGCTCCGTCAGTACCTCAGATAGTGCTCCCTCAATACCTCAGAAAGTGCTCACTCAATACCACAGAAAGTGCTCCCTCAATACCTCATAAAGTGCTTCCTCAATACATCTGATTGTGTTCCCTCAATACCTCAGAAAGTGCTTCCACAATACCTCAGAAAGTGCTCCCTCAGTACCTCAGATAGTGCTCCCTCAATATCTCAGAAAGTGCTCCATCAATACATCAGATAGTTCTCCCTCAGTACCGCAGATAGTTCTCCCTCAGTACCTCAGATAGTTCTCCCTCAGCACCTCAGAAAGTGCTTCATCAATACCTCAGAAATTGCTTCCTCAACACCTCAAAAAGTGCACCCTCAGTACCTTAGATAGTGCTCCCTCAATACCTCATAAAGTGCTCCCTCAATACCTCATAAAGTGCTTCCACAATACCTCAGAAAGTGCTCCCTCAGTACCTCAGATAGTGCTCCCTCAATATCTCAGAAAGTGCTCCATCAATACATCAGATAGTTCTCCCTCAGTACCGCAGATAGTTCTCCCTCAGTACCTCAGATAGTTCTCCCTCAGCACCTCAGAAAGTGCTTCATCAATACCTCAGAAATTGCTTCCTCAACACCTCAAAAAGTGCACCCTCAGTACCTTAGATAGTGCTCCCTCAATACCTCATAAAGTGCTTCCTCAATACCTCATAAAGTGCTTCCTCAATACATCAGATTGTGTTCCCTCAATACCTCAGAAAGTGCTTCCTCAATACCTCAGAAACTGCTCCCTCTGTACCTCAGATAGTGCTCCCTCAATACCTCAGAAAGAGCTCCTTCAATACCTCAGATATTTCTCCCTCAGTATCACAGATAGTGCTCCCTCAATACCTCAGAAAGTGCTCCCTCAATACCTCAGAAAGTGCTTCCTCGATACCTCAGAAAGTGCTCCCTCAATACCTCAGAAAGTGCTTCCTCAATGCCTCAGAAAGTGCTCCCTCAGTACCTCAGATAGTCCTCCCTCAATACCTCAGAAAGTGCTCCCTCAATACCTCAAACAGTGCTTCGTCAATACTCCAGAAAGTGGTCCCTCAGTACCTCAGATAGTTTTTTAGATTAGATTAGATTACTTTACAGTGTGGAAACAGGCCCTTCGGCCCAACAAGTCCACACCGAACCGCTGAAGCGCAAACCACCCATACCACTACATTTACCCCTGACCTAACACTATGGACAATTTAACATGGCCAATTCACCTGACCTGCACATCTTTGGAACTGTGGGAGGAAACCGGAGCACCCGGAGGAAACCCACGCAGACACGGGGAGAATGTGCAAACTCCACACAGTCAGTCGCCTGAGGCATGAATTGAACCCGGGTCTCAGGCGCTGTGAGGCAGCAGTGCTAACCACTGTGCCACCGTGCCGCCCATCTCCCTCAATACCTCAGAAAGTGCTTCCTCAATACCTCAGAACTTGCTCCCTCAGTACCTCAGATAGTGCTCCCTCAATACCTCAGAAAATGCTCATTCAATACCTCAGAAAGTGCTTCCTCAATACCTCAGAAAGTGCTCCATCAGTACCTCAGATAGTCCTCCCTAAATACCTCAGATAGTGGTCCCTCAATAGCTCAGAAAGTGCTCCCCCAATATTTCAGAAAGTGGTCCCTCAGTACCTCAGATAGTTCTCCCTCAGTACCTCAGAAAGTGCTCCCTCAGTACCTCAGATCGTGCTTCCTCAGTACCTCCGAAGGTGCTCCCTCAATACCTCAGATAGTTCTTCCTCGGTACCTCAGAAAGTGCTCCCTCAATTCCTCAGGTAGTTCTCCCTCAATACCTCGAAAGTGCTCCCTCATTACCTCAGAGAGTGCTCCCTCAATACCTCAGAAAATGCTCCCTCAGTACCTCAGATAGTCCTCCTTCAATACCTCAGAAAGTGCTCCCTCAATACCTCAGAAAGGGCTTCCTCAATACCTCAGAAAGTGCTTCCTCAATACCTCAGATAGTGCTCCATCAATACCTCAGAAAGTGCTTCCTCAATACCTCAGAAAGTGCTCCCTCAGTACCTCAGATAATGCTCCCTCAGTCCCTCAGAAAGTGTTCCCTCAATACCACAGAAAGTGCTCCCTCAGTACCTCATAAAGTGCTTCCCCAATAAATCAGATTGTGTTCCCTCAATACCTCAGATAGAGCTCCATGAATACTTCAGATAGTTCTCCCTCAGTACCTCAGATAGTTCTCCCTCAGTACCTCAGAACGTGCTTCATCAATACCTCAGAAATTGCTTCCGCAACACCTCAGAAAGTGCACCCTCAGTACCTTAGATGTGCTCCCTCAATGCCTCCGAAAGTGCTCCATCAATACCTCATAAAGTGCTTCCTCAATACATCAGATTGTGTTTCCTCAATACCTCAGAAAGTGCTTCCTCAATACCTCAGAAAGTGCTCCCTCAGTACCTCAGAAAGTGCTTCCTCGATACCTCAGAACTTGCTCCCTCAGTACCTCAGATAGTGCTCCCACAATACCTCAGAAAATGCTCCCTCTAAACCTCAGAAAGTGCTTCCTCAATACCTCAGAAAGTGCTCCCTCAATACCTCAGAAAGTGCTTCCTCAATACCTCAGAAAGTGCTCCCTCAGTACCTCAGATAGTCCTCCCTCAATACCTCAGAAAGTGCTTCCTCAGTACGTCAGAAAGTGATCCCTCAATACCTCAGGTAGTTCTCCCTCAATACCTCGAATGTGCTCCCTCAGTACGTCAGAGAGTGTTCTATCAGTACCTCAGAGAGTGCTCCCACAATACCTCAGAAAATGCTCCCTCAATACCTCAGAAAGTGATTCCTCAATACCTCAGAAAGTGCTTCCACAATACCTCAGATAGTGCTCCATCAATACCTCAGAAAGTGCTTCCTCAATACCTCAGAAAGTGCTTCCTCAGTACCTCAGATAGTGCTCCCTCAGTACCTCAGAAAGGGTTCCCTCAATACCTCAGAAAGTGCTCCCTCAGTACCTCATAAAGTGCTTCCTCAATAAATCAGATTGTGTTCCCTCAATACCTCAGAAAGTGCTTCCACAATACCTCAGAAAGTGCTCCCTCAGTACCTCAGATAGTGCTCCCTCAATACCTCAGAAAGTGCTCCATGAATACCTCAGATAGTTCTCCCTCAGTACCTCAGATAGTTCTCCCTCAGTACCTCAGAAAGTGCACCCTCAGTACCTCAGCTCGTGCTTCCTCAGTACCTCCGAAGGTGCTCCCTCAATACCTCAGATAGTGCTTCCTCAATACCTCAGAAAGTGCTCCCTCAATACCTCAGGTAATTCTCCCTCAATACCACGAAAGTGCTCCCTCAATACCACAGAGAGTGTTCCATCAGTACCTCAGGGAGTGCTCCCTCAATACCTCAGAAAATGCTCCCTCAGTACATCAGATAGTCCTCCATCAATACCTCAGAACGTGCTCCCTCAATACCTCAGAAAGTGCTTCCTCAATACCTCAGAAAGTGCTCCCTCAATACCTCAGAAAGTGCTTCCTCAAGACCTCAGAAAGTGCGTCCTCAATACCTCAGATAGTGCTCCATCAATACCTCAGAAAGTGCTTCCTCAAAACCACAGAAAGTGCTCCGTCAGTACCTCAGATAGTGCTCCCTCAATACCTCAGAAAGTGCTCACTCAATACCACAGAAAGTGCTCCCTCAATACCTCATAAAGTGCTTCCTCAATACATCTGATTGTGTTCCCTCAATACCTCAGAAAGTGCTTCCACAATACCTCAGAAAGTGCTCCCTCAGTACCTCAGATAGTGCTCCCTCAATATCTCAGAAAGTGCTCCATCAATACATCAGATAGTTCTCCCTCAGTACCGCAGATAGTTCTCCCTCAGTACCTCAGATAGTTCTCCCTCAGTACCTCAGAAAGTGCTTCATCAATACCTCAGAAATTGCTTCCTCAACACCTCAAAAAGTGCACCCTCAGTACCTTAGATAGTGCTCCCTCAATACCTCATAAAGTGCTCCCTCAATACCTCATAAAGTGCTTCCTGAATACATCAGATTGTGTTCCCTCAATACCTCAGAAAGTGCTTCCTCAATACCTCAGAAACTGCTCACTCTGTACCTCAGAAAGTGCTCCCTCAATACCTCAGAAAGTGCTTCCTCGATACCTCAGAAAGTGCTCCCTCAGTACCTCAGATAGTCCTCCCTCAATACCTCAGAAAGTGCTCCCTCAATACCTCAGATAGTCCTCCCTCAATACCTCAGAAAGTGCTCCCTCAATACCTCAAAAAGTGCTTCGTCAATACTCCAGAAAGTGGTCCCTCAGTACCTCAGATAGTTTTTTAGATTAGATTAGATTACTTTACAGTGTGGAAACAGGCCCTTCGGCCCAACAAGTCCACACCGAACCGCTGAAGCGCAAACCACCCATACCACTACATTTACCCCTGACCTAACACTATGGACAATTTAACATGGCCAATTCACCTGACCTGCACATCTTTGGAACTGTGGGAGGAAACCGGAGCACCCGGAGGAAACCCACGCAGACACGGGGAGAATGTGCAAACTCCACACAGTCAGTCGCCTGAGGCATGAATTGAACCCGGGTCTCAGGCGCTGTGAGGCAGCAGTGCTAACCACTGTGCCACCGTGCCGCCCATCTCCCTCAATACCTCAGAAAGTGCTTCCTCAATACCTCAGAACTTGCTCCCTCAGTACCTCAGATAGTGCTCCCTCAATACGTCAGAAAATGCTCATTCAATACCTCAGAAAGTGCTTCCTCAATACCTCAGAAAGTGCTCCATCAGTACCTCAGATAGTCCTCCCTAAATACCTCAGATAGTGGTCCCTCAATAGCTCAGAAAGTGCTCCCCCAATATTTCAGAAAGTGGTCCCTCGGTACCTCAGATAGTTCTCCCTCAGTACCTCAGAAAGTGCTCCCTCAGTACCTCAGATCGTGCTTCCTCAGTACCTCCGAAGGTGCTCCCTCAATACCTCAGATAGTGCTTCCTCGGTACCTCAGAAAGTGCTCCCTCAATTCCTCAGGTAGTTCTCCCTCAATACCTCGAAAGTGCTCCCTCATTACCTCAGAGAGTGCTCCCTCAATACCTCAGAAAATGCTCCCTCAGTACCTCAGATAGTCCTCCTTCAATACCTCAGAAAGTGCTCCCTCAATACCTCAGAAAGGGCTTCCTCAATCCCTCAGAAAGTGCTTCCTCAATACCTCAGATAGTGCTCCATCAATACCTCAGAAAGTGCTTCCTCAATACCTCAGAAAGTGCTCCCTCAGTACCTCAGATAGTGCTCCCTCAGTCCCTCAGAAAGTGCTCCCTCAATACCACAGAAAGTGCTCCCTCAGTACCTCATAAAGTGCTTCCTCAATAAATCAGATTGTGTTCCCTCAATACCTCAGATAGAGCTCCATGAATCCTTCAGATAGTTCTCCCTCAGTACCTCAGATAGTTCTCCCTCAGTACCTCAGAACGTGCTTCATCAATACCTCAGAAATTGCTTCCGCAACACCTCAGAAAGTGCACCCTCAGTACCTTAGATGTGCTCCCTCAATACCTCCGAAAGTGCTCCATCAATACCTCATAAAGTGCTTCCTCAATACATCAGATTGTGTTTCCTCAATACCTCAGAAAGTGCTTCCTCAATACCTCAGAAAGTGCTCCCTCAGTACCTCAGAAGGTGCTTCCTCGATACCTCAGAACTTGCTCCCTCAGTACCTCAGATAGTGCTCCCACAATACCTCAGAAAATGCTCCCTCTAAACCTCAGAAAGTGCGTCCTCAATACCTCAGAAAGTGCTCCCTCAATACCTCAGAAAGTGCTTCCTCAATACCTCAGAAAGTGCTCCCTCAGTACCTCAGATAGTCCTCCCTCAATACCTCAGAAAGTGCTTCCTCAGTACGTCAGAAAGTGATCCCTCAATACCTCAGGTAGTTCTCCCTCAATACCTCGAATGTGCTCCCTCAGTACCTCAGAGAGTGTTCTATCAGTACCTCAGAGAGTACTCCCACAATACCTCAGATAGTCCTCCCTCAATACCTCAGAAAGTGATTCCTCAATACCTCAGAAAGTGCTTCCACAATACCTCAGATAGTGCTCCATCAATACCTCAGAAAGTGCTTCCTCAATACCTCAGAAAGTGCTTCCTCAGTACCTCAGATAGTGCTCCCTCAATACCACAGATAGTGCTCCATCAATACGTCAGAAAGTGCTCCCTCAATACCTCAGTAAGTGCTCTATCAATACCTCAGATAGTTCTCTCTCAGTACCTCAGATAGTTCTCCCTCAGTACCTCAGATAGTTCTCCCTCAGTACCTCAGAAAGTGCTTCATCAATACCTCAGAAAGTGCTTCCTCAACACCTCAGAAAGTGCCACCTCAGCACCTCAGATAGTGCTCCCTCAATACCTCAGAAAGTGCTTCCTCAATACCTCAGAAAGTGCTCCCTCAGGACCTCAGATAGTGCTCCATCAATACCTCAGATAGTTCTCCCTCAGTACCTCAGAGTGTGCTTCCTCAATACCTCAGAACTTGCTCCCTCAGTACCTCAGATAGTGCTCCCTCAATACCTCAGAAAATACTCCCTCATTACCTCAGAAAGTGCTTCCTCAATACCTCAGAAAGTGCTCCCTCAATACCTCAAAAAGTGCTTCCTCAATACCTCAGATAGAGGTCCCTCAATACCTCAGAAAGTCCTCCCTCATTACCTCAGAAAGTGCTCCCTAAATACCTCAGAAAGTGCTTCCTCAATACCTCAGATAGTGCTCCCTCAGTACCTCAGATAGTCCTCCCTCAATACCTCAGAAAGTGCTCCCTCAATACCTCAGAAATTGCTCCCTCAGTACCTCAGATAGTCCTCCCTCAATACCTCAGAAAGTGGTCCCTCAATACCTCAGAAATTGCTCCCTCAGTACCTCAGAATGTGCTCCCTCAGTACCTCAGATAGTTCTCCCTCAGTACCTCAGAAAGTGCTCCCTCAGTACCTCAGATCGTGCTTCTTCAGTACCTCCGAAGGTGCTCCCTCAATATCTCAGATAGTGCTTACTCTGTACCTCAGAAAGTGCTCCCACAATATCTCAGGTAGTTCTCCCTCAATACCTATAAAGTGCTCCCTTCATACCTCAGAGAATGTTCCATCAGTACATCGGAAAGTGCCCACTCAATACCTCAGAAAGTGCTCCATCAATACCTCAGATAGTTCTCCCTCAGTACCTCAGATAGTTTTCACTCAGTACCTCAGAAAGTGCTCCCTAAATACCTCAGAAAGTGCTCCCTCAGTACCTCAGATATTGCTCCTTAAAACCTCAGATAGTTCTCCCTCAGTACCGCAGATAGTTCTCCCTCAGTACCTCAGGGAGTACTTCCTCAGTACCTCAGAACTTGTTCCCTCAGTACCTCAGATAGTGCTCCCTCAATTCCTCAGAACTTGCTCCCTCAGTACCTCAGAAAATGCTCCCTCAATACCTCAGAAAATGCTCCATCAATACCACAGATAGCCCTCCCTCAGTACCTCAGAGTGTGCTTCCCTCAATACCTCAGAACTTGCTCCCTCAGTACCTCAGAATGTGATCCCTCAATACTTCAGAAAGTTATCACTCAGTACCTCAGATAGTTCTCCCTCAGTACCTCAGAAAGTGCTCCCTCAGTACGTCAGATCGTGCTTCCTGAGTACCTCAGAAGGTGCTCCCTCAATATCTCAGATAGTGCTTCCTCAGTACCTCAGAGAGTGCTCCCTCAATGCCTCAGAAAGTGCTTCCTCAATACCTCAGAAAGTGCTTCCTCAATACCTCAGAAAGTGCTCCCACAATACCTCATAAAGTGCTTCCTCAATGCCTCAGATAGTGCTCCCTCAATACCTCAGAAAATGTTCCCTCAATACCTCAGAAAGTGCTTCCTCAATACCTCAGAAAGTGCTCCCTCAATACCACAGAAAGTGCTTCCTCAATACCTCAGAAAGTGCTCCCTCAGTACCTCAAATAGTGCTTCCTCAGTACCTCAGAAAGTGCTCCCTCAATACCTCAGATAGTCCTCCTTCAATACCTCAGAAAGTGCTCCCTCAATACCTCAGAAAGTGATTCCTCAATACCTCAGAAAGTGCTTCCACAATACCTCAGATAGTGCTCCATCAATACCTCAGAAAGTGCTTCCTCAATACCTCAGAAAGTGCTTCCTCAGTACCTCAGATAGTGCTCCCTCAGTCCCTCAGAAAGGGTTCCCTCAATACCTCAGAAAGTGCTCGCTCAGTACCTCATAAAGTGCTTCCTCAATAAATCAGATTGTGTTCACTCAATACCTCAGAAAGTGCTCCCTCAGTACCTCAGATAGTGCTCCCTCAATACCTCAGAAAGTGCTCCATGAATACCTCAGATAGTTCTCCCTCAGTACCTCAGATAGTTCTCCCTCAGTACCTCAGAAAGTGCTCCCTCAGTACCTCAGATCGTGCTTCCTCAGTACCTCCGAAGGTGCTCCCTCAATACCTCAGATAGTGCTTCCTCAGTACCTCAGAAAGTGCTCCCTCAATACCTCAGGTAATTCTCCCTCAATACCTCGAAAGTGCTCCCTCAATACCACAGATAGTGTTCCATCAGTACCTCAGAAAGTGCTCCCTCAATACCTCAGAAAATGCTCCTTCAGTACATCAGATAGTCCTCCTTCAAAACCTCAGAAAGTGCTCCCTCAATACCTCAGAAAGTGCTTCCTCAATACCTCAGAAAGTGCTCCCTCAATACCTCAGAAATTGCTTCCTCAAGACCTCAGAAAGTGCGTCCTCAATACCTCAGATAGTGCTCCATCAATACCTCAGAAAGTGCTTCCTCAAAACCACAGAAAGTGCTCCGTCAGTACCTCAGATAGTGCTCCCTCAATACCTCAGAAAGTGCTCACTCAATACCACAGAAAGTGCTCCCTCAATACCTCATAAAGTGTTTCCTCAATACATCTGATTGTGTTCCCTCAATACCTCAGAAAGTGCTTCCACAATACCTCAGAAAGTGCTCCCTCAGTACCTCAGATAGTGCTCCCTCAATATCTCAGAAAGTGCTCCATCAATACCTCGGATAGTTCTCCCTCAGTACCGCAGATAGTTCTCCCTCAGTACCTCAGATAGTTCTCCCTCAGTACCTCAGAAAGTGCTTCATCAATACCTCAGAAATTGCTTCCTCAACACCTCAAAAAGTGCACCCTCAGTACCTTAGATAGTGCTCCCTCAATACCTCATAAAGTGCTCCCTCAATACCTCATAAAGTGCTTCCTCAATACATCAGATTGTGTTCCCTCAATACCTCAGATAGTGCTCCCTCAATACCTCAGAAAGAGCTCCTTCAATACCTCAGATATTTCTCCCTCAGTATCTCAGATAGTGCTCCCTCAATACCTCAGAAAGTGCTCCCTCAAAACCTCAGGAAGTGCTTCCTCGATACCTCAGAACTTGCTCCCTCAGTACCTCAGATAGTGCTCCCACAATACCTCAGAAAATGCTCCCTCAAAACCTCAGAAAGTGCTTCCTCAATACCTCATAAAGTGCTTCCTCAATTCCTCAGATAGTGCTCCCTCAATACCTCAGAAAATGTTCCCTCAATAGCTCAGAAAGTGCTTCCTCGATACCTCAGAAATTGCTCCCTCAATACCTCAGATAGTGCTTCCTCAGTACCTCAGAAAGTGCTCCCTCAGTACCTCAGATAGTCCTCCCTCAATACCTCAGAAAGTGCTTCCTCGATACCTCAGAAAGTGCTCCCTCAATACCTCAGATAGTGCTTCCTCAGTACCTCAGAAAGTGCTCCCTCAATACCTCAGATAGTCCTCCCTCAATACCTCAGAAAGTGCTTCCTCAGAACCTCAGATAGTGCTCCCTCAATACCTCAGAAACTGCTCCCTCAATACCTCAAAAAGTGCACCCTCAGTACCTCAGATAGTGCTCCCTCAATACCACAGATAGTGCTCCATCAATACGTCAGAAAGTGCTCCCTCAATACCTCAGAAAGTGCTCTATCAATAACTCAGATAGTTCTCTCTCAGTACCTCAGATAGTTCTCCCTCAGTACCTCAGATAGTTCTCCCTCAGTACCTCAGAAAGTGCTTCATCAATACCTCAGAAAGTGCTTCCTCAACACCTCAGAAAGTGCCACCTCAGCACCTCAGATAGTGCTCCCTCAATACCTCCGAAAGTGCTTCCTCAATACCTCAGAAAGTGCTCCCTCAGGACCTCAAATAGTGCTCCATCAATACCTCAGATAGTTCTCCCTCAGTACCTCAGAGTGTGCTTCCTCAATACCTCAGAACTTGCTCCCTCAGTACCTCAGATAGTGCTCCCTCAATACCTCAGAAAATACTCCCTCATTACCTCAGAAAGTGCTTCCTCAATACCTCAGAAAGTGCTCCCTCAATACCTCAAAAAGTGCTTCCTCAATACCTCAGATAGAGGTCCCTCAATACCTCAGAAAGTCCTCCCTCATTACCTCAGAAAGTGCTCCCTAAATACCTCAAAAAGTGCTTCCTCAATACCTCAGATAGTGCTCCCTCAGTACCTCAGATAGTCCTCCCTCAATACCTCAGAAAGTGCTCCCTCAATACCTCAGAAATTGCTCCCTCAGTACCTCAGATAGTCCTCCCTCAATACCTCAGAAAGTGCTCCCTCACTACCTCAGAAATTGCTCCCTCAGTACCTCAGATAGTCCTCCCTCAATACCTCAGAATGTGCTCCCTCAGTACCTCAGATAGTTCTCCCTCAGTACCTCAGAAAGTGCTCCCTCAGTACCTCAGATCGTGCTTCTTCAGTACCTCCGAAGGTGCTCCCTCAATATCTCAGATAGTGCTTACTCTGTACCTCAGAAAGTGCTCCCTCAATACCTCAGGTAGTTCTCCCTCAATACCTAGAAAGTGCTCCCTTAATACCTCAGAGAATGTTCCATCAGTACATCGGAAAGTGCCCACTCAATACCTCAGAAAGTGCTCCATCAATACCTCAGATAGTTCTCCCTCAGTACCTCAGATAGTTTTCACTCAGTACCTCAGAAAGTGCTCCCTAAATACCTCAGAAAGTGCTCCCTCAGTACCTCAGATATTGCTCCTTAAAACCTCAGATAGTTCTCCCTCAGTACCGCAGATAGTTCTCCCTCAGTACCTCAGGGAGTACTTCCTCAGTACCTCAGAACTTGTTCCCTCAGTACCTCAGATAGTGCTCCCTCAATTCCTCAGAACTTGATCCCTCAGTACCTCAGAAAATGCTCCCTCAATACCTCAGAAAATGCTCCAGCAATACCACAGATAGCCCTCCCTCAGTACCTCAGAGTGTGCTTCCCTCAATACCTCAGAACTTGCTCCCTCAGTACCTCAGAATGTGATCCCTCAATAGTTCAGAAAGTTATCACTCAGTACCTCAGATAGTTCTCCCTCAGTACCTCAGAAAGTGCTCCCTCAGTACGTCAGATCGTGCTTCCTCAGTACCTCAGAATGTGCTCCCTCAATATCTCAGATAGTGCTTCCTCAGTACCTCAGAGTGTGCTCCCTCAATGCCTCAGAAAGTGCTTCCTCAATACCTCAGAAAGTGCTTCCTCAATACCTCAGAAAGTGCTCCCTCAATACCTCATAAAGTGCTTCCTCAATGCCTCAGATAGTGCTCCCTCAATACCTCAGAAAATGTTCCCTCAATACCTCAGAAAGTGCTTCCTCAATACCTCAGAAAGTCCTCCCTCAATACCACAGAAAGTGCTTCCTCAATACCTCAGAAAGTGCTCCCTCAGTACCTCAAATAGTGCTTCCTCAGTACCTCAGAAAGTGCTCCCTCAATACCTCAGATAGTCCTCCTTCAATACCTCAGAAAGTGCTCCCTCAATACCTCAGAAAGTGATTCCTCAGTACCTCAGAAAGTGCTTCCACAATACCTCAGATAGTGCTCCATCAAAACCTCAGAAAGTGCTTCCTCAATACCTCAGAAATTGCTTCCTCAACACCTCAAAAAGTGCACCCTCAGTACCTTAGATAGTGCTCCCTCAATACCTCATAAAGTGCTCCCTCAATACCTCATAAAGTGCTTCCTCAATACATCAGATTGTGTTCCCTCAATACCTCAGAAAGTGCTTCCTCAATACCTCAGAAACTGCTCCCTCTGTACCTCAGATAGTGCTCCCTCAATACCTCAGAAAGAGCTCCTTCAATACCTCAGATATTTCTCCCTCAGTATCTCAGATAGTGCTCCCTCAATACCTCAGAAAGTGCTCCCTCAATACCTCATAAAATGCTTCCTCGATACCTCAGAACTTGCTCCCTCAGTACCTCAGAAAGTGCTTCCTCAATACCTCAGAAAGTGCTCCCTCAGTACCTCAGATAGTCCTCCCTCAATACCTCAGAAAGTGCTCCATGAATACCTCAGATAGTTCTCCCTCAGTACCTCAGATAGTTCTCCCTCAGTACCTCAGAAAGTGCTCCCTCAATACCTCAGAAAGTGCTTCCTCGATACCTCAGAAAGTGCTCCCTCAATACCTCAGATAGTGCTTCCTCAGTACCTCAGAAAGTGCTCCCTCAGTACCTCAGATAGTCCTCCCTCAATACCTCAGAAAGTGCTCCCTCAATACCTCAAAAAGTGCTTCGTCAATACTCCAGAAAGTGGTCCCTCAGTACCTCAGATAGTTTTTTAGATTAGATTAGATTACTTTACAGTGTGGAAACAGGCCCTTCGGCCCAACAAGTCCACACCGAACCGCTGAAGCGCAAACCACCCATACCACTACATTTACCCCTGACCTAACACTATGGACAATTTAACATGGCCAATTCACCTGACCTGCACATCTTTGGAACTGTGGGAGGAAACCGGAGCACCCGGAGGAAACCCACGCAGACACGGGGAGAATGTGCAAACTCCACACAGTCAGTCACCTGACGCAGGAATTGAACCCGGGTCTCAGGCGCTATGAGGCAGCAGTGCTACCACTGTGCCACCGTGCCGCCCATCTCCCTCAATACCTCATAAAGTGCTTCCTCAGTACCTCAGATCATGCTCCCTCAATATCTCAGATAGTGCTTCCTCAGTACCTCATAAAGTGCTTCCTCAATACATCAGATTGTGTTCCCTCAATACCTCAGAACGTGCTTCCTCATTACCTCAGAAATTGCTCCCTCAATACCTCAGAAAGTGCTCCCTCAGTACCTCAGATAGTGCTCCCTCAGTACATCAGAAAGTGGTCCATCAATACCTCAGATATTTCTCCCTCAGTACCTCAGAGTGTGCTTCCTCAATACCTCAGAACTTGCTCCCTCAGTACCTCAGATAGTGCTCCCTCAATACCTCAGAAAATGCTCATTCACTACCTCAGAAAGTGCTTCCTCAATACCTCAGAAAGTGCTCCATCAGTACCTCAGATAGTCCTCCCTAAATACCTCAGATAGTGGTCCCTCAATACCTCAGAAAGTGCTCCCCCAATATTTCAGAAAGTGGTCCCTCAGTACCTCAGATAGTTCTCCCTCAGTACCTCAGAAAGTGCTCCCTCAGTACCTCAGATCGTGCTTCCTCAGTACCTCGGAAGGTGCTCCCTCAATACCTCAGATAGTGCTTCCTCAGTACCTCAGAAAGTGCTCCCTCAATTCCTCAGGTAGTTCTCCCTCAATACCTCCGAAAGTGGTCCTTCAATACCTCATAAAGTGCTTCCTCAATACATCAGATTGTGTTCCCTCAATACCTCAGAAAGTGCTCCTTCAATACCTCAGATATTTCTCCCTCAGTACCTCATAAAGTGCTTCCTCAATAAATCAGATTGTGTTCCCTCAATACCTCAGATAGTGCTCCATGAATACTTCAGATAGTTCTCCCTCAGTACCTCAGATAGTTCTCCCTCAGTACCTCAGAAAGTGCTTCATCAATACCTCAGAAATTGCTTCCGGAACACCTCAGAAAGTGCTCCCTCAGTACCTCAGATAGTGCTCCCTCAATACCTCAGAAAGTGCTCCTTCAATACCTCAGATATTTCTCCCTCAGTACCTCAGATAGTGCTCCCTCAATACCTCAGAAAGTGCTCCCTTAATACCTCAGAAAGTGCTTCCTCAATGCCTCATAACTTGCTCCCTCAGTACCTCAGATAGTTCTCCCTCAGTACCTCAGAAAGTGCTTCATCAATACCTCAGAAAGTGCTTCCTCAATACCTCAGAAAGTGCTTCCACAATACCTCAGAAAGTGCTCCCTCAGTACCTCAGATAGTCCTCCCTCAATACCTCAGATAGTGGTCCCTCAATACCTCAGATAGTTCTCCCTCAGTACCTCAGAAAGTGCTCCCTCAGTACGTCAGATTGTGCTTCCTCAGTACCTCAGAAGGTGCTCCCTCAGTACCTCAGATAGTCTTCCCTCAATACATCAGAAAGTGGTCCCTCAGTACCTCAGATAGTTCTCCCTCAGTACCTCAGAAAGTGCTCCCTCAGTACGTCAGATCGTGCTTCCTCAGTACCTCAGAAAGTGCTCCCTCAGTACCTCAGATAGTGCTCCCTCAATACCTCAGAAAGTGCTTCCTCAAAACCTCACAAAGTGCTTCCTCAGTACCTCAGATAGTGCTCCCTCAATACCTCAAAATCTGCTCCCTCAATACCTCAGAAAGTGCACCCTCAGTACCTCAGATAGTGCTCCCTCAATACCACAGATAGTGCTCCATCAATACGTCAGAAAGTGCTCCCTCAATACCTCAGTAAGTGCTCTATCAATACCTCAGATAGTTCTCTCTCAGTACCTCAGATAGTTCTCCCTCAGTACCTCAGATAGTTCTCCCTCAGTACCTCAGAAAGTGCTTCATCAATACCTCAGAAAGTGCTTCCTCAACACCTCAGAAAGTGCCAACTCAGTACCTCAGATAGTGCTCCCTCAATACCTCAGAAAGTGCTTCCTCAATACCTCAGAAAGTGCTCCCTCAGGACCTCAAATAGTGCTCCATCAATACCTCAGATAGTTCTCCCTCAGTACCTCAGAGTGTGCTTCCTCAATACCTCAGAACTTGCTCCCTCAGTACCTCATATTGTGCTCCCTCAATACCTCAGAAAATACTCCCTCATTACCTCAGAAAGTGCTTCCTCAATACCTCAGAAAGTGCTCCCTCAATACCTCAAAAAGTGCTTCCTCAATACCTCAGATAGAGGTCCCTCAATACCTCAGAAAGTCCTCCCTCATTACCTCAGAAAGTGCTCCCTAAATACCTCAAAAAGTGCTTCCTCAATACCTCAGATAGTGCTCCCTCAGTACCTCAGATAGTCCTCCCTCAATACCTCAGAAAGTGCTCCCTCAATACCTCAGAAAGTGCTCCCTCAGTACCTCAGATAGTCCTCCCGCAATACCTCAGAAAGTGGTCCCTCAATACCTCAGAAAGTGCTCCCTCAGTACCTCAGAAAGTGCTCCCTCAGTACCTCAGATAGTTCTCCCTCAGTACCTCAGAAAGTGCTCCCTCAGTACCTCAGATCGTGCTTCTTCAGTACCTCCGAAGGTGCTCCCTCAATATCTCAGATAGTGCTTACTCTGTACCTCAGAAAGTGCTCCCTCAATACCTCAGGTAGTTCTCCCTCAATACCTAGAAAGTGCTCCCTTAATACCTCAGAGAATGTTCCATCAGTACATCGGAAAGTGCCCACTCAATACCTCAGAAAGTGCTCCATCAATACCTCAGATAGTTCTCCCTCAGTACCTCAGATAGTTTTCACTCAGTACCTCAGAAAGTGCTCCCTAAATACCTCAGAAAGTGCTTCCTCAGTACCTCAGATATTGCTCCCTTAATACCTCAGATAGTTCTCCCTCAGTACCGCAGATAGTTCTCCCTCAGTACCTCAGGGAGTACTTCCTCAGTACCTCAGAACTTGTTCCCTCAGTACCTCAGATAGTGCTCCCTCAATTCCTCAGAACTTGCTCCCTCAGTACCTCAGAAAATGCTCCCTCAATACCTCAGAAAATGCTCCATCAATACCACAGATAGCCCTCCCTCAGTACCTCAGAGTGTGCTTCCCTCAATACCTCAGAACTTGCTCCCTCAGTACCTCAGAATGTGCTCCCTCAATACTTCAGAAAGTTATCACTCAGTACCTCAGATAGTTCTTCCTCAGTACCTCAGAAAGTGCTCCCTCAGTACGTCAGGTCGTGCTTCCTCAGTACCTCAGAAGGTGCTCCCTCAATATCTCAGACAGTGCTTCCTCAGTACCTCAGATAGTGCTCCCTCAATACCTCAGAAAGTGCTCTTTCAATACCTCAGATATTTCTCCCTCAGTACCTCAGATAGTGCTCCCTCAATACCTCAGAAAGTGCTCCCTCAATACCTCAGAAAGTGCTTCCTCAATACCTCAGAACTTGCTCCCTCAGTACCTCAGATAGTGCTCCCTCAATACCTCAGAAAATACTCCCTCATTACCTCAGAAAGTGCTTCCTCAATACCTCAGATAGAGGTCCCTCAATACCTCAAAAAGTGCTTCCTCAATACCTCAGATAGAGGTCCCTCAATACCTCAGAAAGTCCTCCCTCATTACCTCAGAAAGTGCTCCCTCAATACCTCAAAAAGTGCTTCCTCAATACCTCAGATAGTGGTCCCTCAATACCTGAGAAAGTGCTCCATCAATACCTCAGATAGTTCTCCATCAGTACCTCTGACAGTCCTTCCTCAGTACGTCAGAAAGTGCTCCCTCAATACCTCAGAAAGTGCTCCCTAAATACCTCAGAAAGTGCTCCCTCAGTACCTCAGATATTGCTCCCTCACTGCCTCAGATAGTGCTCCCTTAATACCTCAGAAAGTGCTCCCTCAGTACCTCAGATAGTTCTCCCTCAGTACCGCAGATAGTTCTCCCTCAGTACCTCAGGGAGTACTTCCTCAATACCTCAGAACTTGTTCCCTCAGTACCTCAGATAGTGCTCCCTCAATTCCTCAGAACTTGCTCCCTCAGTACCTCAGAAAATGCTCCCTCAATACCTCACAAAATGCTCCATCAATACCACAGATAGCTCTCCCTCAGTACCTCAGAGTGTGCTTCCCTCAATACCTCAAAACTTGCTCACTCAGTACCTCAGAAAGTGCTCCCTCAATACTTTAGAAAGGTATCCTTCAGTACCTCAGATAGTTCTCCCTCAGTACCTCAGAAAGTGCTCCCTCAGTACGTCAGATCGTGCTTACTCAGTACCTCAGAAGGTGCTCCCTCAATATCTCAGATAGTGCTTCCTCAGTACCTCAGAGAGTGCTCCCTCAATGCCTCAGAAAGTGCTTCCTCAATACCTCAGAAAGTGCTTCCTCGATACCTCAGAAAGTGCTCCCACAATACCTCATAAAGTGCTTCCTCAATGCCTCAGATAGTGCTCCCTCAGTACCTCAGAAAGTGCTCCATCAATACCTCAGACAGTTCTCCCTCAGTACCTCTGAGTGTGCTTCCTAAATACCTCAGAACTTGCTCCCTCAGTACCTCAGATAGTGCTCCCTCAATACCTCAGAAAATGCTGCCTCAATACCTCAGAAAGTGTTTCCCCAATACCTCAGAAAGTGCTCCCTCAATGCCTCAGAAAGTGCTTCCTCAATACCTCAGAAAGTGCTCCCTCAGTACCTCAAATAGTGCTTCCTCAGTACCTCAGAAAGTGCTCACTCAATACCTCAGTTAGTTCTCCCTCAATACCTCGAAAGTGCTCCCTCAGTACCTCAGAGAGTGTTACATCAGTACCTCAGAGAGTGCTCCCTCAATACCTCAGAAAATGCTCCCTCAGTACCTCAGATAGTTCTCCCTCAATACCTCAGAAAGTGCTCCCTCAATACTTCAGAAAGTGGTCCCTCAGTACCTCAGATAGTCCTCCCTCAATACCTCAGATAGTGGTCCCTCAATACCTCAGATAGTTCTCCCTCAGTACCTCAGAAAGTGCTCCCTCAGTACGTCAGATTGTGCTTCCTCAGTACCTCAGAAAGTGCTCCCTCAGTACCTCAGATAGTCCTCCCTCAATACATCAGAAAGTGGTCCCTCAGTACCTCAGATAGTTCTCCCTCAGTACCTCAGAAAGTGCTCCCTCAGTACGTCAGATCGTGCTTCCTCAGTACCTCAGAAAGTGCTCCATCAGTACCTCAGATAGTGCTCCCTCAATACCTCAGAAAGTGCTTCCTCAAAACCTCACAAAGTGCTTCCTCAGTACCTCAGATAGTGCTCCCTCAATACCTCAGAAACTGCTCCCTCAATACCTCAGAAAGTGCACCCTCAGTACCTCAGATAGTGCTCCCTCAATACCACAGATAGTGCTCCATCAATACGTCAGAAAGTGCTCCCTCAATACCTCAGTAAGTGCTCTATCAATACCTCAGATAGTTCTCTCTCAGTACCTCAGATAGTTCTCCCTCAGTACCTCAGATAGTTCTCCCTCAGTACCTCAGAAAGTGCTTCATCAATACCTCAGAAAGTGCTTCCTCAACACCTCAGAAAGTGCCAACTCAGTACCTCAGATAGTGCTCCCTCAATACCTCAGAAAGTGCTTCCTCAATACCTCAGAAAGTGCTCCCTCAGGACCTCAAATAGTGCTCCATCAATACCTCAGATAGTTCTCCCTCAGTACCTCAGAGTGTGCTTCCTCAATACCTCAGAACTTGCTCCCTCAATACCTCATATTGTGCTCCCTCAATACCTCAGAAAATACTCCCTCATTACCTCAGAAAGTGCTTCCTCAATACCTCAGAAAGTGCTCCCTCAATACTTCAGAAAGTGGTCCCTCAGTACCTCAGATAGTTCTCCCTCAGTACCTCAATAAGTCCTCCCTCAGTACGTCAGATCGTGCTTCCTCAGTACCTCAGAAATTGTTCCCTCAGTACCTCAGATAGTCCTCCCTCAATACCTCAGAAAGTGCTCCCTCAATACTTCAGAAAGCGCTTCCTCAATACCTCAGAAAGTGCTTCCTCAAAACCTCAGAAAGTGCTTCCTCAGTACCTCAGATAGCGCTCCCTCAATACCACAGAAACTGCTCCCTCAATACCTCAGAAAGTGCACCCTCAGTACCTCAGAAAGTGCTCCCTCAATACCACAGAAAGTGCTCCCTCAATACCTCATAAAATGGTTCCTCAATACATCAGATTGTGTTCCCTCAATACCTCAGAAAGTGCTCCCTCAATACCTCAGAAAGTGCTCCATGAATACCTCAGAGAGTTCTCCCTCAGTACCTCAGATAGTTCTCCCTCAGTACCTCAGATAGTTCTCCCTCAGTACCTCAGAATGTGCTTCATCAATACCTCAGAAAGTGCTTCCTCAACACCTCAGAAATTGCACCCTCAGTACCTCAGAAAGTGCTTCCTCAATACCTCAGAAAGTGCTTCCTCAATACCTCAGAAAGTGCTCCCTCAATACCTCAGAAAGTGCTTCCTCTATACCTCAGAAACTGCTCCCTCAATACCTCAGAAAGTGCTTCCTCAATACCTCAGATAGTGCTCCCTCAATACCTCAGAAAGTGCTCCATCAATACCTCAGATAGTGTTCCCTCAATACCTCAGAAACTGCTCCCTCAATACCTCAGAAAGTGCACCCTCAATACCTCAGGTAGTTCTCCCTCAATACCTAGAAAGTGCTCCCTTAATACCTCAGAGAATGTTCCATCAGTACATCGGAAAGTGCCCACTCAATACCTCAGATAGTTCTCCCTCAGTACCTCAGATAGTTCTCCCTCAGTACCTCAGAATGTGCTTCATCAATACCTCAGAAAGTGCCTCCTCAACACCTCAGAAATTGCACCCTCAGTACCTCAGATAGTGCTCCCTCAATACCTCAGAAAGTGCTCCCTCAATACCTCATAAAGTGCTTCCTCAATACATCATATTGTGTTCCCTCAATACCTCAGAAAGTGCTTCCTCAATACCTCAGAAAGTGCTCCCTCAGTACCTCAGATAGTTCTCCCTCAGTACCTCAGAAAGTGCTCCCACAGTACGTCAGATTGTGCTTCCTCAGTCCCTCAGAAAGTGCTCCCTCAGTACCTCAGATAGTCCTCCCTCAATACCTCAGAAAGTGCTCCCTCAATACCTCAGAAAGTGCTCCCTCAATACCTCAGAAAGTGCTTCCTCAATACCTCAGAAAGTGCTTCCTCAATACCTCAGATAGTGCTCCCTCAATACCTCAGAAAGTGCTTCCTCAATTCCTCAGATAGTGCTCCATCAATACCTCAGATAGTGTTCCCTCAATACCTCAGAAACTGCTCCCTCAATACCTCAGAAAGTGCACCCTCAATACCTCAGGTAGTTCTCCCTCAATACCTAGAAAGTGCTCCCTTAATACCTCAGAGAATGTTCCATCAGTACATCGGAAAGTGCCCACTCAATACCTCAGAAAGTGCTCCATCAATACCTCAGATAGTTCTCCCTCAGTACCTCAGATAGTTTTCACTCAGTACCTCAGAAAGTGCTCCCTAAATACCTCAGAAAGTGCTCCCTCAGTACCTCAGATATTGCTCCTTAAAACCTCAGATAGTTCTCCCTCAGTACCGCAGATAGTTCTCCCTCAGTACCTCAGGGAGTACTTCCTCAGTACCTCAGGACTTGTTCCCTCAGTACCTCAGATAGTGCTCCCTCAATTCCTCAGAACTTGCTCCCTCAGTACCTCAGAAAATGCTCCCTCAATACCTCAGAAAATGCTCCATCAATACCACAGATAGCCCTCCCTCAGTACCTCAGAGTGTGCTTCCCTCAATACCTCAGAACTTGCTCCCTCAGTACCTCAGAATGTGATCCCTCAATACTTCAGAAAGTTATCACTCAGTACCTCAGATAGTTCTCCCTCAGTACCTCAGAAAGTGCTCCCTCAGTACGTCAGATCGTGCTTCCTCAGTACCTCAGAAGGTGCTCCCTCAATATCTCAGATAGTGCTTCCTCAGTACCTCAGAGTGTGCTCCCTCAATGCCTCAGAAAGTGCTTCCTCAATACCTCAGAAAGTGCTTCCTCAATACCTCAGAAAGTGCTCCCTCAATACCACAGAAAGTGCTTCCTCAATACCTCAGAAAGTGCTCCCTCAGTACCTCAAATAGTGCTTCCTCAGTACCTCAGAAAGTGCTCCCTCAATACCTCAGATAGTCCTCCTTCAATACCTCAGAAAGTGCTCCCTCAATACCTCAGAAAGTGATTCCTCAATACCTCAGAAAGTGCTCCCTCAATACCACAGAAAGTGCTTCCTCAATACCTCAGAAAGTGCTCCCTCAGTACCTCAAATAGTGCTTCCTCAGTACCTCAGAAAGTGCTCCCTCAATACCTCAGATAGTCCTCCTTCAATACCTCAGAAAGTGCTCCCTCAATACCTCAGAAAGTGATTCCTCAATACCTCAGAAAGTGCTTCCACAATACCTCAGATAGTGCTCCATCAATACCTCAGAAAGTGCTTCCTCAATACCTCAGAAAGTGCTTCCTCAGTACCTCAGATAGTGCTCCCTCAGTCCCTCAGAAAGGGTTCCCTCAATACCTCAGAAAGTGCTCCCTCAGTACCTCATAAAGTGCTTCCTCAATAAATCAGATTGTGTTCACTCAATACCTCAGAAAGTGCTTCCACAATACCTCAGAAAGTGCTCCCTCAGTACCTCAGATAGTGCTCCCTCAATACCTCAGAAAGTGCTCCATGAATACCTCAGATAGTTCTCCCTCAGTACCTCAGATAGTTCTCCCTCAGTACCTCCGAAGGTGCTCCCTCAATACCTCAGATAGTGCTTCCTCAGTACCTCAGAAAGTGCTCCCTCAATACCTCAGGTAATTCTCCCTCAATACCTCGAAAGTGCTCCCTCAATACCACAGAGAGTGTTCCATCAGTACCTCAGAAAGTGCTCCCTCAATACCTCAGAAAATGCTCCTTCAGTACATCAGATAGTCCTCCTTCAAAACCTCAGAAAGTGCTCCCTGAATACCTCAGAAAGTGCTTCCTCAATACCTCAGATAGTGCTCCATCAATACCTCAGAAAGTGCTTCCTCAAAACCACAGAAAGTGCTCCGTCAGTACCTCAGATAGTGCTCCCTCAATACCTCAGAAAGTGCTCACTCAATACCACAGAAAGAGCTCCCTCAATACCTCATAAAGTGTTTCCTCAATACATCTGATTGTGTTCCCTCAATACCTCAGAAAGTGCTTCCACAATACCTCAGAAAGTGCTCCCTCAGTACCTCAGATAGTGCTCCCTCAATATCTCAGAAAGTGCTCCATCAATACCTCGGATAGTTCTCCCTCAGTACCGCAGATAGTTCTCCCTCAGTACCTCAGATAGTTCTCCCTCAGTACCTCAGAAAGGGTTCCCTCAATACCTCAGAAAGTGCTCCCTCAGTACCTCATAAAGTGCTTCCTCAATACCTCAGAAATTGCTTCCTCAACACCTCAAAAAGTGCACCCTCAGTACCTTAGATAGTGCTCCCTCAATACCTCATAAAGTGCTCCCTCAATACCTCATAAAGTGCTTCCTCAATACATCAGATTGTGTTCCCTCAATACCTCAGAAAGTGCTTCCTCAATACCTCAGAAACTGCTCCCTCTGTACCTCAGATAGTGCTCCCTCAATACCTCAGAAAGAGCTCCTTCAATACCTCAGATATTTCTCCCTCAGTATCTCAGATAGTGCTCCCTCAATACCTCAGAAAGTGCTCCCTCAATACCTCATAAAGTGCTTCCTCGATACCTCAGAACTTGCTCCCTCAGTACCTCAGAAAGTGCTTCCTCAATACCTCAGAAAGTGCTCCCTCAGTACCTCAGATAGTCCTCCCTCAATACCTCAGAAAGTGCTCCATGAATACCTCAGATAGTTCTCCCTCAGTACCTCAGATAGTTCTCCCTCAGTACCTCAGAAAGTGCTCCCTCAATACCTCAGAAAGTGCTTCCTCGATACCTCAGAAAGTGCTCCCTCAATACCTCAGATAGTGCTTCCTCAGTACCTCAGAAAGTGCTCCCTCAGTACCTCAGATAGTCCTCCCTCAATACCTCAGAAAGTGCTCCCTCAATACCTCAAAAAGTGCTTCGTCAATACTCCAGAAAGTGGTCCCTCAGTACCTCAGATAGTTTTTTAGATTAGATTAGATTCCTTTACAGTGTGGAAACAGGCCCTTCGGCCCAACAAGTCCACACCGAACCGCTGAAGCGCAAACCACCCATACCACTACATTTACCCCTGACCTAACACTATGGACAATTTAACATGGCCAATTCACCTGACCTGCACATCTTTGGAACTGTGGGAGGAAACCGGAGCACCCGGAGGAAACCCACGCAGACACGGGGAGAATGTGCAAACTCCACACAGTCAGTCGCCTGAGGCAGGAATTGAACCCGGGTCTCAGGCGCTATGAGGCAGCAGTGCTAACCACTGTGCCACCGTGCCGCCCATCTCCCTCAATACCTCATAAAGTGCTTCCTCAGTACCTCAGATCATGCTCCCTCAATATCTCAGATAGTGCTTCCTCAGTACCTCATAAAGTGCTTCCTCAATACATCAGATTGTGTTCCCTCAATACCTCAGAACGTGCTTCCTCATTACCTCAGAAATTGCTCCCTCAATACCTCAGAAAGTGCTCCCTCAGTACCTCAGATAGTGCTCCCTCAGTACATCAGAAAGTGGTCCATCAATACCTCAGATATTTCTCCCTCAGTACCTCAGAGTGTGCTTCCTCAATACCTCAGAACTTGCTCCCTCAGTACCTCAGATAGTGCTCCCTCAATACCTCAGAAAATGCTCATTCACTACCTCAGAAAGTGCTTCCTCAATACCTCAGAAAGTGCTCCATCAGTACCTCAGATAGTCCTCCCTAAATACCTCAGATAGTGGTCCCTCAATACCTCAGAAAGTGCTCCCCCAATATTTCAGAAAGTGGTCCCTCAGTACCTCAGATAGTTCTCCCTCAGTACATCAGAAAGTGCTCCCTCAGTACCTCAGATCGTGCTTCCTCAGTACCTCGGAAGGTGCTCCCTCAATACCTCAGATAGTGCTTCCTCAGTACCTCAGAAAGTGCTCCTCAATTCCTCAGGTAGTTCTCCCTCAATACCTCCGAAAGTGGTCCATCAATACCTCATAAAGTGCTTCCTCAATACATCAGATTGTGTTCCCTCAATACCTCAGAAAGTGCTCCTTCAATACCTCAGATATTTCTCCCTCAGTACCTCATAAAGTGCTTCCTCAATAAATCAGATTGTGTTCCCTCAATACCTCAGATAGTGCTCCATGAATACTTCAGATAGTTCTCCCTCAGTACCTCAGATAGTTCTCCCTCAGTACCTCAGAAAGTGCTTCATCAATACCTCAGAAATTGCTTCCGCAACACCTCAGAAAGTGCTCCCTCAGTACCTCAGATAGTGCTCCCTCAATACCTCAGAAAGTGCTCCTTCAATACCTCAGATATTTCTCCCTCAGTACCTCAGATAGTGCTCCCTCAATACCTCAGAAAGTGCTCCCTTAATACCTCAGAAAGTGCTTCCTCAATGCCTCATAACTTGCTCCCTCAGTACCTCAGATAGTGATCCCACAATACCTCAGAAAATTCTCCCTCAATACCTCAGAAAGTGCTTCCTCAATACCTCAGAAAGTGCTTCCACAATACCTCAGAAAGTGCTCCCTCAGTACCTCAGATAGTCCTCCCTCAATACCTCAGATAGTGGTCCCTCAATACCTCAGATAGTTCTCCCTCAGTACCTCAGAAAGTGCTCCCTCAGTACGTCAGATTGTGCTTCCTCAGTACCTCAGAAGGTGCTCCCTCAGTACCTCAGATAGTCCTCCCTCAATACATCAGAAAGTGGTCCCTCAGTACCTCAGATAGTTCTCCCTCAGTACCTCAGAAAGTGCTCCCTCAGTACGTCAGATCGTGCTTCCTCAGTACCTCAGAAAGTGCTCCCTCAGTACCTCAGATAGTGCTCCCTCAATACCTCAGAAAGTGCTTCCTCAAAACCTCACAAAGTGCTTCCTCAGTACCTCAGATAGTGCTCCCTCAATACCTCAGAAACTGCTCCCTCAATACCTCAGAAAGTGCACCCTCAGTACCTCAGATAGTGCTCCCTCAATACCACAGATAGTGCTCCATCAATACGTCAGAAAGTGCTCCCTCAATACCTCAGTAAGTGCTCTATCAATACCTCAGATAGTTCTCTCTCAGTACCTCAGATAGTTCTCCCTCAGTACCTCAGATAGTTCTCCCTCAGTACCTCAGAAAGTGCTTCATCAATACCTCAGAAAGTGCTTCCTCAATACCTCAGAAAGTGCTTCCACAATACCTCAGAAAGTGCTCCCTCAGTACCTCAGATAGTCCTCCCTCAATACCTCAGATAGTGGTCCCTCAATACCTCAGATAGTTCTCCCTCAGTACCTCAGAAAGTGCTCCCTCAGTACGTCAGATTGTGCTTCCTCAGTACCTCAGAAGGTGCTCCCTCAGTACCTCAGATAGTCCTCCCTCAATACATCAGAAAGTGGTCCCTCAGTACCTCAGATAGTTCTCCCTCAGTACCTCAGAAAGTGCTCCCTCAGTACGTCAGATCGTGCTTCCTCAGTACCTCAGAAAGTGCTCCCTCAGTACCTCAGATAGTGCTCCCTCAATACCTCAGAAAGTGCTTCCTCAAAACCTCACAAAGTGCTTCCTCAGTACCTCAGATAGTGCTCCCTCAATACCTCAGAAACTGCTCCCGCAATACCTCAGAAAGTGCACCATCAGTACCTCAGATAGTGCTCCCTCAATACCACAGATAGTGCTCCATCAATACGTCAGAAAGTGCTCCCTCAATACCTCAGTAAGTGCTCTATCAATACCTCAGATAGTTCTCTCTCAGTACCTCAGATAGTTCTCCCTCAGTACCTCAGATAGTTCTCCCTCAGTACCTCAGAAAGTGCTTCATCAATACCTCAGAAAGTGCTTCCTCAATACCTCAGAAAGTGCTTCCACAATACCTCAGAAAGTGCTCCCTCAGTACCTCAGATAGTCCTCCCTCAATACCTCAGATAGTGGTCCCTCAATACCTCAGATAGTTCTCCCTCAGTACCTCAGAAAGTGCTCCCTCAGTACGTCAGATTGTGCTTCCTCAGTACCTCAGAAGGTGCTCCCTCAGTACCTCAGATAGTCCTCCCTCAATACATCAGAAAGTGGTCCCTCAGTACCTCAGATAGTTCTCCCTCAGTACCTCAGAAAGTGCTCCCTCAGTACGTCAGATCGTGCTTCCTCAGTACCTCAGAAAGTGCTCCCTCAGTACCTCAGATAGTGCTCCCTCAATACCTCAGAAAGTGCTTCCTCAAAACCTCACAAAGTGCTTCCTCAGTACCTCAGATAGTGCTCCCTCAATACCTCAGAAACTGCTCCCGCAATACCTCAGAAAGTGCACCATCAGTACCTCAGATAGTGCTCCCTCAATACCACAGATAGTGCTCCATCAATACGTCAGAAAGTGCTCCCTCAATACCTCAGTAAGTGCTCTATCAATACCTCAGATAGTTCTCTCTCAGTACCTCAGATAGTTCTCCCTCAGTACCTCAGATAGTTCTCCCTCAGTACCTCAGAAAGTGCTTCATCAATACCTCAGAAAGTGCTTCCTCAACACCTCAGAAAGTGCCAACTCAGTACCTCAGATAGTGCTCCCTCAATACCTCAGAAAGTGCTTCCTCAATACCTCAGAAAGTGCTCCCTCAGGACCTCAAATAGTGCTCCATCAATACCTCAGATAGTTCTCCCTCAGTACCTCAGAGTGTGCTTCCTCAATACCTCAGAACTTGCTCCCTCAGTACCTCAGATAGTGCTCCCTCAATACCTCAGAAAATACTCCCTCATTACCTCAGAAAGTGCTTCCTCAATACCTCAGAAAGTGCTCCCTCAATACCTCAAAAAGTGCTTCCTCAATACCTCAGATAGAGGTCCCTCAATACCTCAGAAAGTCCTCCCTCATTACCTCAGAAAGTGCTCCCTAAATACCTCAAAAAGTGCTTCCTCAATACCTCAGATAGTGCTCCCTCAGTACCTCAGATAGTCCTCCCTCAATACCTCAGAAAGTGCTCCCTCAATACCTCAGAAAGTGCTCCCTCAGTACCTCAGATAGTCCTCCCGCAATACCTCAGAAAGTGGTCCCTCAATACCTCAGAAAATGCTCCCTCAGTACCTCAGAAAGTGCTCCCTCAGTACCTCAGATAGTTCTCCCTCAGTACCTCAGAAAGTGCTCCCTCAGTACCTCAGATCGTGCTTCTTCAGTACCTCCGAATGTGCTCCCTCAATATCTCAGATAGTGCTTACTCTGTACCTCAGAAAGTGCTCCCTCAGTACCTCAGGTAGTTCTCCCTCAATACCTAGAAAGTGCTCCCTTAATACTTCAGAGAATGTTCCATCAGTACATCGGAAAGTGCCCACTCAATACCTCAGAAAGTGCTCCATCAATACCTCAGATAGTTCTCCCTCAGTACCTCAGATAGTTTTCACTCAGTACCTCAGAAAGTGCTCCCTAAATACCTCAGAAAGTGCTTCCTCAGTACCTCAGATATTGCTCCCTTAATACCTCAGATAGTTCTCCCTCAGTACCGCAGATAGTTCTCCCTCAGTACCTCAGGGAGTACTTCCTCAGTACCTCAGAACTTGTTCCCTCAGTACCTCAGATAGTGCTCCCTCAATTCCTCAGAACTTGCTCCCTCAGTACCTCAGAAAATGCTCCATCAATACCACAGATAGCCCTCCCTCAGTACCTCAGAGTGTGCTTCCCTCAATACCTCAGAACTTGCTCCCTCAGTACCTCAGAATGTGCTCCCTCAATACTTCAGAAAGTTATCACTCAGTACCTCAGATAGTTCTTCCTCAGTACCTCAGAAAGTGCTCCCTCAGTACGTCAGATCGTGCTTCCTCAGTACCTCAGAAGGTGCTCCCTCAATATCTCAGACAGTGCTTCCTCAGTACCTCAGATAGTGCTCCCTCAATACCTCAGAAAGTGCTCTTTCAATACCTCAGATATTTCTCCCTCAGTACCTCAGATAGTGCTCCCTCAATACCTCAGAAAGTGCTCCCTCAATACCTCAGAAAGTGCTTCCTCAATACCTCAGAACTTGCTCCCTCAGTACCTCAGAAAGTGCTTCCTCAATACCTCAGAAAGTGCTCCCTCAATACCTCAAAAAGTGCTTCCTCAATACCTCAGATAGAGGTCCCTCAATACCTCAGAAAGTCCTCCCTCATTACCTCAGAAAGTGCTCCCTCAATACCTCAAAAAGTGCTTCCTCAATACCTCAGATAGTGGTCCCTCAATACCTGAGAAAGTGCTCCATCAATACCTCAGATAGTTCTCCATCAGTACCTCTGACAGTCCTTCCTCAGTACGTCAGAAAGTGCTCCCTCAATACCTCAGAAAGTGCTCCTTCAATACCTCAGATATTTCTCCCTCAGTACCTCATAAAGTGCTTCCTCAATAAATCAGATTGTGTTCCCTCAATACCTCAGATAGTGCTCCATGAATACTTCAGATAGTTCTCCCTCAGTACCTCAGATAGTTCTCCCTCAGTACCTCAGAAAGTGCTTCATCAATACCTCAGAAATTGCTTCCGCAACACCTCAGAAAGTGCTCCCTCAGTACCTCAGATAGTGCTCCCTCAATACCTCAGAAAGTGCTCCTTCAATACCTCAGATATTTCTCCCTCAGTACCTCAGATAGTGCTCCCTCAATACCTCAGAAAGTGCTCCCTTAATACCTCAGAAAGTGCTTCCTCAATGCCTCATAACTTGCTCCCTCAGTACCTCAGATAGTGATCCCACAATACCTCAGAAAATTCTCCCTCAATACCTCAGAAAGTGCTTCCTCAATACCTCAGAAAGTGCTTCCACAATACCTCAGAAAGTGCTCCCTCAGTACCTCAGATAGTCCTCCCTCAATACCTCAGATAGTGGTCCCTCAATACCTCAGATAGTTCTCCCTCAGTACCTCAGAAAGTGCTCCCTCAGTACGTCAGATTGTGCTTCCTCAGTACCTCAGAAAGTGCTCCCTCAGTACCTCAGATAGTCCTCCCTCAATACATCAGAAAGTGGTCCCTCAGTACCTCAGATAGTTCTCCCTCAGTACCTCAGAAAGTGCTCCCTCAGTACGTCAGATCGTGCTTCCTCAGTACCTCAGAAAGTGCTCCCTCAGTACCTCAGATAGTGCTCCCTCAATACCTCAGAAAGTGCTTCCTCAAAACCTCACAAAGTGCTTCCTCAGTACCTCAGATAGTGCTCCCTCAATACCTCAGAAACTGCTCCCTCAATACCTCAGAAAGTGCACCCTCAGTACCTCAGATAGTGCTCCCTCAATACCACAGATAGTGCTCCATCAATACGTCAGAAAGTGCTCCCTCAATACCTCAGTAAGTGCTCTATCAATACCTCAGATAGTTCTCTCTCAGTACCTCAGATAGTTCTCCCTCAGTACCTCAGATAGTTCTCCCTCAGTACCTCAGAAAGTGCTTCATCAATACCTCAGAAAGTGCTTCCTCAACACCTCAGAAAGTGCCAACTCAGTACCTCAGATAGTGCTCCCTCAGTACCTCAGATAGTCCTCCCTCAATACCTCAGATAGTGGTCCCTCAATACCTCAGATAGTTCTCCCTCAGTACCTCAGAAAGTGCTCCCTCAGTACGTCAGATTGTGCTTCCTCAGTACCTCAGAAGGTGCTCCCTCAGTACCTCAGATAGTCCTCCCTCAATACATCAGAAAGTGGTCCCTCAGTACCTCAGATAGTTCTCCCTCAGTACCTCAGAAAGTGCTCTCTCAGTACGTCAGATCGTGCTTCCTCAGTACCTCAGAAAGTGCTCCCTCAGTACCTCAGATAGTGCTCCCTCAATACCTCAGAAAGTGCTTCCTCAAAACCTCACAAAGTGCTTCCTCAGTACCTCAGATAGTGCTCCCTCAATACCTCAGAAACTGCTCCCGCAATACCTCAGAAAGTGCACCCTCAGTACCTCAGATAGTGCTCCCTCAATACCACAGATAGTGCTCCATCAATACGTCAGAAAGTGCTCCCGCAATACCTCAGTAAGTGCTCTATCAATACCTCAGATAGTTCTCTCTCAGTACCTCAGATAGTTCTCCCTCAGTACCTCAGATAGTTCTCCCTCAGTACCTCAGAAAGTGCTTCATCAATACCTCAGAAAGTGCTTCCTCAACACCTCAGAAAGTGCCAACTCAGTACCTCAGATAGTGCTCCCTCAATACCTCAGAAAGTGCTTCCTCAATACCTCAGAAAGTGCTCCCTCAGGACCTCAAATAGTGCTCCATCAATACCTCAGATAGTTCTCCCTCAGTACCTCAGAGTGTGCTTCCTCAATACCTCAGAACTTGCTCCCTCAGTACCTCAGATAGTGCTCCCTCAATACCTCAGAAAATACTCCCTCATTACCTCAGAAAGTGCTTCCTCAATACCTCAGAAAGTGCTCCCTCAATACCTCAAAAAGTGCTTCCTCAATACCTCAGATAGAGGTCCCTCAATACCTCAGAAAGTCCTCCCTCATTACCTCAGAAAGTGCTCCCTAAATACCTCAAAAAGTGCTTCCTCAATACCTCAGATAGTGCTCCCTCAGTACCTCAGATAGTCCTCCCTCAATACCTCAGAAAGTGCTCCCTCAGTACCTCAGATAGTCCTCCCGCAATACCTCAGAAAGTGGTCCCTCAATACCTCAGAAAGTGCTCCCTCAGTACCTCAGAAAGTGCTCCCTCAGTACCTCAGATAGTTCTCCCTCAGTACCTCAGAAAGTGCTCCCTCAGTACCTCAGATCGTGCTTCTTCAGTACCTCCGAATGTGCTCCCTCAATATCTCAGATAGTGCTTACTCTGTACCTCAGAAAGTGCTCCCTCAGTACCTCAGGTAGTTCTCCCTCAATACCTAGAAAGTGCTCCCTTAATACTTCAGAGAATGTTCCATCAGTACATCGGAAAGTGCCCACTCAATACCTCAGAAAGTGCTCCATCAATACCTCAGATAGTTCTCCCTCAGTACCTCAGATAGTTTTCACTCAGTACCTCAGAAAGTGCTCCCTAAATACCTCAGAAAGTGCTTCCTCAGTACCTCAGATATTGCTCCCTTAATACCTCAGATAGTTCTCCCTCAGTACCGCAGATAGTTCTCCCTCAGTACCTCAGGGAGTACTTCCTCAGTACCTCAGAACTTGTTCCCTCAGTACCTCAGATAGTGCTCCCTCAATTCCTCAGAACTTGCTCCCTCAGTACCTCAGAAAATGCTCCCTCAATACCTCAGAAAATGCTCCATCAATACCACAGATAGCCCTCCCTCAGTACCTCAGAGTGTGCTTCCCTCAATACCTCAGAACTTGCTCCCTCAGTACCTCAGAATGTGCTCCCTCAATACTTCAGAAAGTTATCACTCAGTACCTCAGATAGTTCTTCCTCAGTACCTCAGAAAGTGCTCCCTCAGTACGTCAGATCGTGCTTCCTCAGTACCTCAGAAGGTGCTCCCTCAATATCTCAGACAGTGCTTCCTCAGTACCTCAGATAGTGCTCCCTCAATACCTCAGAAAGTGCTCTTTCAATACCTCAGATATTTCTCCCTCAGTACCTCAGATAGTGCTCCCTCAATACCTCAGAAAGTGCTCCCTCAATACCTCAGAAAGTGCTTCCTCAATACCTCAGAACTTGCTCCCTCAGTACCTCAGAAAGTGCTTCCTCAATACCTCAGAAAGTGCTCCCTCAATACCTCAAAAAGTGCTTCCTCAATACCTCAGATAGAGGTCCCTCAATACCTCAGAAAGTCCTCCCTCATTACCTCAGAAAGTGCTCCCTCAATACCTCAAAAAGTGCTTCCTCAATACCTCAGATAGTGGTCCCTCAATACCTGAGAAAGTGCTCCATCAATACCTCAGATAGTTCTCCATCAGTACCTCTGACAGTCCTTCCTCAGTACGTCAGAAAGTGCTCCCTCAATACCTCAGAAAGTGCTCCCTAAATACCTCAGAAAGTGCTCCCTCAGTACCTCAGATATTGCTCCCTCAATGCCTCAGATAGTGCTCCCTTAATACCTAAGAAAGTGCTCCCTCAGTACCTCAGATAGTTCTCCCTCAGTACCTCAGATAGTTCTCCCTCAGTACCTCAGGGAGTACTTCCTCAATACCTCAGAACTTGTTCCCTCAGTACCTCAGATAGTGCTCCCTCAATTCCTCAGAACTTGCTCCCTCAGTACCTCAGAAAATGCTCCCTCAATACCTCACAAAATGCTCCATCAATACCACAGATAGCTCTCCCTCAGTACCTCAGAGTGTGCTTCCCTCAATACCTCAGAACTTGCTCACTCAGTACCTCAGAAAGTGCTCCCTCAATACTTTAGAAAGGTATCCTTCAGTACCTCAGATAGTTCTCCCTCAGTACCTCAGAAAGTGCTCCCTCAGTACGTCAGATCGTGCTTACTCAGTACCTCAGAAGGTGCTCCCTCAATATCTCAGATAGTGCTTCCTCAGTACCTCAGAGAGTGCTCCCTCAATGCCTCAGAAAGTGCTTCCTCAATACCTCAGAAAGTGCTTCCTCGATACCTCAGAAAGTGCTCCCACAATACCTCATAAAGTGCTTCCTCAATGCCTCAGATAGTGCTCCCTCAGTACCTCAGAAAGTGCTCCATCAATACCTCAGACAGTTCTCCCTCAGTACCTCTGAGTGTGCTTCCTAAATACCTCAGAACTTGCTCCCTCAGTACCTCAGATAGTGCTCCCTCAATACCTCAGAAAATGCTGCCTCAATACCTCAGAAAGTGCTTCCCCAATACCTCAGAAAGTGCTCCCTCAATGCCTCAGAAAGTGCTTCCACAATACCTCAGAAAGTGCTCCCTCAGTACCTCAAATAGTGCTTCCTCAGTACCTCAGAAAGTGCTCACTCAATACCTCAGTTAGTTCTCCCTCAATACCTCGAAAGTGCTCCCTCAGTACCTCAGAGAGTGTTACATCAGTACCTCAGAGAGTGCTCCCTCAATACCTCAGATAGTGGTCCCTCAATACCTCAGATAGTTCTCCCTCAGTACCTCAGAAAGTGCTCCCTCAGTACGTCAGATTGTGCTTCCTCAGTACCTCAGAAGGTGCTCCCTCAGTACCTCAGATAGTCCTCCCTCAATACATCAGAAAGTGGTCCCTCAGTACCTCAGATAGTTCTCCCTCAGTACCTCAGAAAGTGCTCTCTCAGTACGTCAGATCGTGCTTCCTCAGTACCTCAGAAAGTGCTCCCTCAGTACCTCAGATAGTGCTCCCTCAATACCTCAGAAAGTGCTTCCTCAAAACCTCACAAAGTGCTTCCTCAGTACCTCAGATAGTGCTCCCTCAATACCTCAGAAACTGCTCCCGCAATACCTCAGAAAGTGCACCCTCAGTACCTCAGATAGTGCTCCCTCAATACCACAGATAGTGCTCCATCAATACGTCAGAAAGTGCTCCCGCAATACCTCAGTAAGTGCTCTATCAATACCTCAGATAGTTCTCTCTCAGTACCTCAGATAGTTCTCCCTCAGTACCTCAGATAGTTCTCCCTCAGTACCTCAGAAAGTGCTTCATCAATACCTCAGAAAGTGCTTCCTCAACACCTCAGAAAGTGCCAACTCAGTACCTCAGATAGTGCTCCCTCAATACCTCAGAAAGTGCTTCCTCAATACCTCAGAAAGTGCTCCCTCAGGACCTCAAATAGTGCTCCATCAATACCTCAGATAGTTCTCCCTCAGTACCTCAGAGTGTGCTTCCTCAATACCTCAGAACTTGCTCCCTCAGTACCTCAGATAGTGCTCCCTCAATACCTCAGAAAATACTCCCTCATTACCTCAGAAAGTGCTTCCTCAATACCTCAGAAAGTGCTCCCTCAATACCTCAAAAAGTGCTTCCTCAATACCTCAGATAGAGGTCCCTCAATACCTCAGAAAGTCCTCCCTCATTACCTCAGAAAGTGCTCCCTAAATACCTCAAAAAGTGCTTCCTCAATACCTCAGATAGTGCTCCCTCAGTACCTCAGATAGTCCTCCCTCAATACCTCAGAAAGTGCTCCCTCAGTACCTCAGATAGTCCTCCCGCAATACCTCAGAAAGTGGTCCCTCAATACCTCAGAAAGTGCTCCCTCAGTACCTCAGAAAGTGCTCCCTCAGTACCTCAGATAGTTCTCCCTCAGTACCTCAGAAAGTGCTCCCTCAGTACCTCAGATCGTGCTTCTTCAGTACCTCCGAATGTGCTCCCTCAATATCTCAGATAGTGCTTACTCTGTACCTCAGAAAGTGCTCCCTCAGTACCTCAGGTAGTTCTCCCTCAATACCTAGAAAGTGCTCCCTTAATACTTCAGAGAATGTTCCATCAGTACATCGGAAAGTGCCCACTCAATACCTCAGAAAGTGCTCCATCAATACCTCAGATAGTTCTCCCTCAGTACCTCAGATAGTTTTCACTCAGTACCTCAGAAAGTGCTCCCTAAATACCTCAGAAAGTGCTTCCTCAGTACCTCAGATATTGCTCCCTTAATACCTCAGATAGTTCTCCCTCAGTACCGCAGATAGTTCTCCCTCAGTACCTCAGGGAGTACTTCCTCAGTACCTCAGAACTTGTTCCCTCAGTACCTCAGATAGTGCTCCCTCAATTCCTCAGAACTTGCTCCCTCAGTACCTCAGAAAATGCTCCCTCAATACCTCAGAAAATGCTCCATCAATACCACAGATAGCCCTCCCTCAGTACCTCAGAGTGTGCTTCCCTCAATACCTCAGAACTTGCTCCCTCAGTACCTCAGAATGTGCTCCCTCAATACTTCAGAAAGTTATCACTCAGTACCTCAGATAGTTCTTCCTCAGTACCTCAGAAAGTGCTCCCTCAGTACGTCAGATCGTGCTTCCTCAGTACCTCAGAAGGTGCTCCCTCAATATCTCAGACAGTGCTTCCTCAGTACCTCAGATAGTGCTCCCTCAATACCTCAGAAAGTGCTCTTTCAATACCTCAGATATTTCTCCCTCAGTACCTCAGATAGTGCTCCCTCAATACCTCAGAAAGTGCTCCCTCAATACCTCAGAAAGTGCTTCCTCAATACCTCAGAACTTGCTCCCTCAGTACCTCAGAAAGTGCTTCCTCAATACCTCAGAAAGTGCTCCCTCAATACCTCAAAAAGTGCTTCCTCAATACCTCAGATAGAGGTCCCTCAATACCTCAGAAAGTCCTCCCTCATTACCTCAGAAAGTGCTCCCTCAATACCTCAAAAAGTGCTTCCTCAATACCTCAGATAGTGGTCCCTCAATACCTGAGAAAGTGCTCCATCAATACCTCAGATAGTTCTCCATCAGTACCTCTGACAGTCCTTCCTCAGTACGTCAGAAAGTGCTCCCTCAATACCTCAGAAAGTGCTCCCTAAATACCTCAGAAAGTGCTCCCTCAGTACCTCAGATATTGCTCCCTCAATGCCTCAGATAGTGCTCCCTTAATACCTAAGAAAGTGCTCCCTCAGTACCTCAGATAGTTCTCCCTCAGTACCTCAGATAGTTCTCCCTCAGTACCTCAGGGAGTACTTCCTCAATACCTCAGAACTTGTTCCCTCAGTACCTCAGATAGTGCTCCCTCAATTCCTCAGAACTTGCTCCCTCAGTACCTCAGAAAATGCTCCCTCAATACCTCACAAAATGCTCCATCAATACCACAGATAGCTCTCCCTCAGTACCTCAGAGTGTGCTTCCCTCAATACCTCAGAACTTGCTCACTCAGTACCTCAGAAAGTGCTCCCTCAATACTTTAGAAAGGTATCCTTCAGTACCTCAGATAGTTCTCCCTCAGTACCTCAGAAAGTGCTCCCTCAGTACGTCAGATCGTGCTTACTCAGTACCTCAGAAGGTGCTCCCTCAATATCTCAGATAGTGCTTCCTCAGTACCTCAGAGAGTGCTCCCTCAATGCCTCAGAAAGTGCTTCCTCAATACCTCAGAAAGTGCTTCCTCGATACCTCAGAAAGTGCTCCCACAATACCTCATAAAGTGCTTCCTCAATGCCTCAGATAGTGCTCCCTCAGTACCTCAGAAAGTGCTCCATCAATACCTCAGACAGTTCTCCCTCAGTACCTCTGAGTGTGCTTCCTAAATACCTCAGAACTTGCTCCCTCAGTACCTCAGATAGTGCTCCCTCAATACCTCAGAAAATGCTGCCTCAATACCTCAGAAAGTGCTTCCCCAATACCTCAGAAAGTGCTCCCTCAATGCCTCAGAAAGTGCTTCCACAATACCTCAGAAAGTGCTCCCTCAGTACCTCAAATAGTGCTTCCTCAGTACCTCAGAAAGTGCTCACTCAATACCTCAGTTAGTTCTCCCTCAATACCTCGAAAGTGCTCCCTCAGTACCTCAGAGAGTGTTACATCAGTACCTCAGAGAGTGCTCCCTCAATACCTCAGAAAATGCTCCCTCAGTACCTCAGATAGTTCTCCCTCAATACCTCAGAAAGTGCTCCCTCAATACTTCAGAAAGTGGTCCCTCAGTACCTCAGATAGTCCTCCCTCAATACCTCAGATAGTGGTCCCTCAATACCTCAGATAGTTCTCCCTCAGTACCTCAGAAAGTGCTCCCTCAGTACGTCAGATTGTGCTTCCTCAGTACCTCAGAATGTGCTCCCTCAGTACCTCAGATAGTCCTCCCTCAATACATCAGAAAGTGGTCCCTCAGTACCTCAGATAGTTCTCCCTCAATACCTCAGAAAGTGCTCCCTCAGTACGTCAGATCGTGCTTCCTCAGTACCTCAGAAAGTGCTCCATCAGTACCTCAGATAGTGCTCCCTCAATACCTCAGAAAGTGCTTCCTCAAAACCTCACAAAGTGCTTCCTCAGTACCTCAGATAGTGCTCCCTCAATACCTCAGAAAGTGCTTCCTCAATACCTCAGAAAGTGCTTCCTCAAAACCTCAGAAAGTGCTTCCTCAGTACCTCAGATAGTGCTCCCTCAATACCTCAGAAACTGCTCCCTCAATACCTCAGAAAGTGCACCCTCAGTACCTCAGAAAGTGCTCCCTCAATACCACAGAAAGTGCTCCCTCAATACCTCATAAAATGGTTCCTCAATACATCAGATTGTGTTCCCTCAATACCTCAGAAAGTGCTCCCTCAATGCCTCAGAAATTGCTCCATGAATACCTCAGAGAGTTCTCCCTCAGTACCTCAGATAGTTCTCCCTCAGTACCTCAGATAGTTCTCCCTCAGTACCTCAGAATGTGCTTCATCAATACCTCAGAAAGTGCTTCCTCAACACCTCAGAAATTGCACCCTCAGTACCTCAGATAGTGCTCCCTCAATACCTCAGAAAGTGCTCCCTCAATACCTCATAAAGTGCTTCCTCAATACATCATATTGTGTTCCCTCAATACCTCAGAAAGTGCTTCCTCAATACCTCAGAAAGTGCTCCCTCAGTACCTCAGATAGTTCTCCCTCAGTACCTCAGAAAGTGCTCCCACAGTACGTCAGATTGTGCTTCCTCAGTACCTCAGAAAGTGCTCCCTCAGTACCTCAGATAGTCCTCCCTCAATACCTCAGAAAGTGCTCCCTCAATACCTCAGAAAGTGCTTCCTCAATACCTCAGAAAGTGCTTCCTCAATACCTCAGATAGTGCTCCCTCAATACCTCAGAAAGTGCTTCCTCAATTCCTCAGATAGTGCTCCATCAATACCTCAGATAGTGCTCCCTCAATACCTCAGAAACTGCTCCCTCAATACCTCAGAAAGTGCACCCTCAGTACCTCAGATAGTGCTCCCTCAATACCACAGAAAGTGCTCCCTCAATACCTCACAAAGTGTTTCCTCAATACATCAGATTGTGTTCCCTCAATACCTCAGAAAGTGCTTCCTCCTTACCTCAGAAAGTGCTCCCTCAGTACCTCAGATAGTGCTCCCTCAATACCTCAGAAAGTGCTCCATCAATACCTCAGATAGTTCTCCCTCAGTACCTCAGATAGTTCTCCCTCAGTACTTCAGATATTTCTCCCTCAGTACCTCAGAAAGTGCTACATCAATACCTCAGAAATTGCTTCCTAAACACCTCAGAAAGTGCACCCAAAGTCCGTCAGATAGTGCTCCCTCAATACCTCATAATGTGCTTCCTCAATACATCAGATTGTGTTCCCTCCATACCTCAGAAAGTGTTTCCTCAATACCTCATAACTTGCTCCCTCAGTACCTCAGATAGTGCTCCCACAATACCTCAGAAAATGCTCCCTCAATACCTCAGAAAGTGCTTCCACAATACATCAGAAAGTGCTCCCTCAATACCTCAGAAAGTGCTCTCTCAATACTTCAGATAGTGGTCCCTCAGTACCTCAGATAGTTCTCCCTCAGTACCTCAATAAGTCCTCCCTCAGTACGTCAGATCGTGCTTCCTCAGTACCTCAGAAAGTGCTTCCTCAAAACCTCACAAAGTGCTTCCTCAGTACCTCAGAAAGTGCTCCCTCATTACTTCAGAAAGTGCTTCCTCAATACCTCAGAAAGTGCTTCCTCAAAACCTCAGAAAGTGCTTCCTCAGTACCTCAGATAGTGCTCCCTCAATACCTCAGAAACTGCTCCCTCAATACCTCAGAAAGTGCACCCTCAGTACCTCAGAAAGTGCTCCCTCAATACCACAGAAAGTGCTCCCTCAATACCTCATAAAATGCTTCCACAATACATCAGATTGTGTTCCCTCAATACCTCAGAAAGTGCTCCCTCAATACCTCAGAAAGTGTTCCATGAATACCTCAGATAGTTCTCCCTCAGTACCTCAGATAGTTCTCCCTCAGTACCTCAGATAGTTCTCCCTCAGTACCTCAGAATGTGATTCATTAATACCTCAGAAAGTGCTTCCTCAACACCTCAGAAATTGCAACCTCAGTACCTCAGATAGTGCTCCCTCAATACCTCAGAAAGTGCTCCCTCAATATCTCATAAAGTGCTTCCTCAATACATCATATTGTGTTCCCTCAATACCTCAGAAAGTGCTTCCTCAATACCTCAGAAAGTGCTCCCTCAGTACCTGAGATAGTGCTCCCTCAATACCTCAGAAAGTGCTCCATCAATACCTCAGATAGTTCTCCCTCAGTACCTCAGAGCGTGCATCCTCAATACCTCAGAACTTGCTCCCTCAGTACCTCAGATAGTGCTCCCTCAATACCTCAGAAAATACTCCCTCAATACCTCAGAAAGTGCTTCCTCAATACCTCAGAAAGTGCTCCCTCAATACCTCAGAAAGTGCTTCCTCAATACCTCAGAAAGTGCACCCTCAGTACCTCAGATAGTGCTCCCTCAATACCACAGATAGTGCTCCATCAATACGTCAGAAAGTGCTCCCTCAATACCTCAGTAAGTGCTCTATCAATACCTCAGATAGTTCTCTCTCAGTACCTCAGATAGTTCTCCCTCAGTACCTCAGATAGTTCTCCCTCAGTACCTCAGAAAGTGCTTCATCAATACCTCAGAAAGTGCTTCCTCAACACCTCAGAAAGTGCCAACTCAGTACCTCAGATAGTGCTCCCTCAACACCTCAGAAAGTGCTTCCTCAATACCTCAGAAAGTGCTCCCTCAGGACCTCAAATAGTGCTCCATCAATACCTCAGATAGTTCTCCCTCAGTACCTCAGAGTGTGCTTCCTCAATACCTCAGAACTTGCTCCCTCAATACCTCATATTGTGCTCCCTCAATACCTCAGAAAATACTCCCTCATTACCTCAGAAAGTGCTTCCTCAATACCTCAGAAAGTGCTCCCTCAATACTTCAGAAAGTGGTCCCTCAGTACCTCAGATAGTTCTCCCTCAGTACCTCAATAAGTCCTCCCTCAGTACGTCAGATCGTGCTTCCTCAGTACCTCAGAAATTGTTCCCGCAGTACCTCAGATTGTCCTCCCTCAATACCTCAGAAAGTGCTCCCTCAATACTTCAGAAAGCGCTTCCTCAATACCTCAGAAAGTGCTTCCTCAAAACCTCAGAAAGTGCTTCCTCAGTACCTCAGATAGTGCTCCCTCAATACCTCAGAAACTGCTCCCTCAATACCTCAGAAAGTGCACCCTCAGTACCTCAGAAAGTGCTCCCTCAATACCTCATAAAATGGTTCCTCAATACATCAGATTGTGTTCCCTCAATACCTCAGAAAGTGCTCCCTCAATACCTCAGAAAGTGCTCCATGAATACCTCAGAGAGTTCTCCCTCAGTACCTCAGATAGTTCTCCCTCAGTACCTCAGATAGTTCTCCCTCAGTACCTCAGAATGTGCTTCATCAATACCTCAGAAATTGCTTCCTAAACACCTCAGAAAGTGCACCCAAAGTCCGTCAGATAGTGCTCCCTCAATACCTCATAATGTGCTTCCTCAATACATCAGATTGTGTTCCCTCAATACCTCAGAAAGTGCTTCCTCCTTACCTCAGAAAGTGCTCCCTCAGTACCTCAGATAGTGCTCCCTCAATACCTCAGAAAGTGCTCCATCAATACCTCAGATAGTTCTCCCTCAGTACCTCAGATAGTTCTCCCTCAGTACTTCAGATATTTCTCCCTCAGTACCTCAGAAAGTGCTACATCAATACCTCAGAAATTGCTTCCTAAACACCTCAGAAAGTGCACCCAAAGTCCGTCAGATAGTGCTCCCTCAATACCTCATAATGTGCTTCCTCAATACATCAGATTGTGTTCCCTCCATACCTCAGAAAGTGTTTCCTCAATACCTCATAACTTGCTCCCTCAGTACCTCAGATAGTGCTCCCACAATACCTCAGAAAATGCTCCCTCAATACCTCAGAAAGTGCTTCCTCAATACCTCAGAAAGTGCTCCCTCAATACCTCAGAAAGTGCTCTCTCAATACTTCAGATAGTGGTCCCTCAGTACCTCAGATAGTTCTCCCTCAGTACCTCAATAAGTCCTCCCTCAGTACGTCAGATCGTGCTCCCTCAGTACCTCAGAAAGTGCCCCCTCAGTACCTCAGATAGTCCTCCCTCAATACCTCAGAAAGTGCTCCCTCAATACTTCAGAAAGTGCTTCCTCAATACCTCAGAAAGTGCTTCCTCAAAACCTCAGAAAGTGCTTCCTCAGTACCTCAGATAGTGCTCCCTCAATACCTCAGAAACTGCTCCCTCAATACCTCAGAAAGTGCACCCTCAGTACCTCAGAAAGTGCTCCCTCAATACCACAGAAAGTGCTCCCTCAATACCTCATAAAATGCTTCCACAATACATCAGATTGTGTTCCCTCAATACCTCAGAAAGTGCTCCCTCAATACCTCAGAAAGTGTTCCATGAATACCTCAGATAGTTCTCCCTCAGTACCTCACATAGTTCTCCCTCAGTACCTCAGATAGTTCTCCCTCAGTACCTCAGAATGTGATTCATCAATACCTCAGAAAGTGCTTCCTCAACACCTCAGAAATTGCACCCTCAGTACCTCAGATAGTGCTCCCTCAATACCTCAGAAAGTGCTCCCTCAATATCTCATAAAGTGCTTCCTCAATACATCATATTGTGTTCCCTCAATACCTCAGAAAGTGCTTCCTCAATACCTCAGAAAGTGCTCCCTCAGTACCTCAGATAGTGCTCCCTCAATACCTCAGAAAGTGCTCCATCAATACCTCAGATAGTTCTCCCTCAGTACCTCAGAGCGTGCATCCTCAATACCTCAGAACTTGCTCCCTCAGTACCTCAGATAGTGCTCCCTCAATACCTCAGAAAATACTCCCTCAATACCTCAGAAAGTGTTTCCTCAATACCTCAGAAAGTGCTCCCTCAATACCTCAGATAGTGCTCCCTCAATACCTCAGAAAATACTCCCTCAATACCTCAGAAAGTGCTTCCTCAATACCTCAGAAAGTGCTCCATCAGTACCTCAGATAGTCCTCCCTCAATACCTCAGAAAGTGCTCCCACAATACTTCAGAAAGTGGTCCCTCAGTACCTCAGATAGTTCTCCTTCAGTACCTCAGAAAGTGCTCCCTCAGTACCTCAGATCGTGCTTCCTCAGTACCTCCGAAGGTGCTCCCTCAATATCTCAGATAGTGCTTCCTCAGTACCTCAGAAAGTGCTCCCCCAATACCTCACGTAGTTCTCCCTCAATACCTGGAAAGTGCTCCCTCAACACCTCAGAGAATGATCCATCAGTAGATCAGAAAGTGCCCCCTCAATACCTCAGAAAGTGCTCCATCAATACCTCTGATAGTGCATCCTCAGTACGTCAGGTAGTGCTCCCTCAATACCTCAGAAAGTGTCCCCTCAGTACCTCAGAAAGTGCTACCTCAGAAAGTGCTCCGTCAATACCTCAGAGAGTGCTCCCTCAATACCTAAGATAGTTCTCCTTCAATACATCAGATAGTTCTCCCTCAAAACCTCTGAAAGTGCTCGCTCAATACCTCAGATAGTTCTCCCTCACTACCTCAGGTTGTGTTCCTCAATACCTCAGATAGTTCTCATTCAATGCCTCAGATCGTGCTCCCACAATACCTCAGATATTTCTCCCTCAATACCTCAGATAGTGCTCCCGCAGTACTTCTGAAAGTGCTCCCTCATTACCTCAGAAAGTGCTCGCTCAGTACCTCAGATAGTACTCACTCAGAACCTCAGATAGTTCTCCCTCAGTACCTCAGATAGTTTTCACTCAGTACCTCAGAAAGTGCTCCCTAAGTACCTCAGAAAGTGCTCCCTCAGTACATCAGATATTGCTCCCTCAATGCCTCAGATAGTGCTCCCTTAGTACCTCAGAAAGTGCTCCCTCAGTACCTCAGATAGTTCTCCCTCAGTACCGCAGACAGTTTTCCCTCAGTACCTCAGAGAGTGCTCCCTCAATTCCTCAGAACTTGCTCCCTCAGTACCTCATAAAATGCTCCCTCAATACCTCTGAAAATGCTCCATCAATACCACAGATAGTTCTCCCTCAGTACCTCAGAGTGTGCTTCCCTCAATACCTCAGAACTTGCTCCCTCAGTACCTCAGATAGTTCTCCCTCAGTACCTTAGAAAGTGCTCCCTCAGTACTTCAGAAGGTGCTCCATCAAAACCTCAGATAGTGCTTCCTCTGTACCTCAGATAGTGCTTCCTCTGACCCTCAGAAAGTGCTCCCTCAGTACCTCAGATAGTGCTCCCTCAATACCTCAGAAAGTGGTCCATCAATACCTCAGATAGTTCTCCCTCAGTACCTCAGATAGTGCTCCCTCAATACCTCAGAACTTGCTCGCTCAGTACGTCAGATAGTTCTCCCTCAATACCTCAGAAAGTGGTCCATCAATACCTCAGAAAGTGCTCCCTCAGTACCTCAGAAAGTGCTCCCTCAATACTTCAGAAAGTGGTCCCTCAGTACCTCAGATAGTTCTCCCTCAGTACCTCAGATAGTACTCGCTCAGAACCTCAGATAGTGCTTCCTCAGTACCTCAGAAGGTGCTCCCTAAAAACCTCAGATAGTGCTCCCTTAATACCTCAGAAAGTGCTCCCTCAGTAACTCAGATATTCTCCCTCAGTACCTCAGAGAGTGCTTCCTCAATACCTCAGAACTTGTTCCCTCAGTACCTCAGATAGTGCTCCCTCAATACTTCAGAAAGTGGTCCCTCAGTACCTCAGAGAGTGCTCCCTCAATACGTCAGATAGTGCTCCCTCAATACCTCAGATAGTTCTCTCTCAATACCTCTGAAAGTGCTCCCTCAATACCTCAGATAGTTCTTCCTCAGTACCTCTGATATTTCTCCCTCAATACTTCTGAAAGTGCTCCCTCAATACCTCAGAAAGTGCTCCCACAGTACCTCAGATAGTTCTCCCTCAGTACCTCAGAGTGTGCTTCCCTCAATACCTCAGAACTTGCTCCCTCAGTACCTAAGAAAGTGCTCCCTCAATACTTCAGAAAGTGGTCCCTCAGTACCTCAGAGAATGCTTCCTCAGTACCTGAGAAGGTGCTCCCTCAATACCTCAGATAGTGCTTCCTCTGTACCTCAGAAAGTGCTCGCTCAATACCTCAGGTAGTTCTCCCTCAGTCCCTCGAAAGTGATCCCTCAATACCTCAGAGAGTGTTCCATCTGTACCTCAGAAAGTGCTCCCTCAATACCTCAGAAAGTGCTCCATCAATACCACAGGTAATTCTCCCTCAATACCTCAAAAGTGCTCCCTCAATACCTCAGAAAGTGTCCCCTCAGTACCTCAGAAAGTGCTACCTCAATACCTCAGTAAGTGTTCCATCAATACCTCAGAGAGTGCAACCTAAATACCTAAGATAGTTCTCCTTCAATATCTCAGATAGTTCTCCCTCAAAACCTCTGAAAATGTTCGCTCAATACCTCAGATAGTTCTCCGTATATACCTCAGATAGTGCTCCTCAATACCTCAGATAGTTTTCCCTCAATACCTCAGATAGTGCTCCCTCAATACCTCAGATAGTGCTCCCTCAATACCTCTGAAAGTGCTCCCTCAATACCTCAGATAGTTCTCCCTCAATGCCTCAGATAGTGCTCCCACAATACCTCAGATAGTTCTCCCTCAATACCTCAGATAGTGCTCCCGCAGGACCTCAGAACGTGGTCCCTCACTACCTCAGATAGTACTCACTCAGAACCTCAGCTAGTGCTTCCTCATTACGTCAGAAAGTGCTCCCTCAATACCTCACAAAATGCTCCCTCAATACCTCAGATAGTTCTCCCTCAGTACCTCAGATAGTACTCGCTCAGAACCTCAGATAGTGCTTCCTCAGTACCTCAGAAGGTGCTCCCTAAAAACCTCAGATAGTGCTCCCTTAATACCTCAGAAAGTGCTCCCTCAGTAACTCAGATATTCTCCCTCAGTACCTCAGAGAGTGCTTCCTCAATACCTCAGAACTTGTTCCCTCAGTACCTCAGGGAGTGCTCCCTCAATACTTCAGAAAGTGGTCCCTCAGTACCTCAGAGAGTGCTCCCTCAATACGTCAGATAGTGCTCCCTCAATACCTCAGATAGTTCTCTCTCAATACCTCTGAAAGTGCTCCCTCAATACCTCAGATAGTTCTTCCTCAGTACCTCTGATATTTCTCCCTCAATACTTCTGAAAGTGCTCCCTCAATACCTCAGAAAGTGCTCCCACAGTACCTCAGATAGTTCTCCCTCAGTACCTCAGAGTGTGCTTCCCTCAATACCTCAGAACTTGCTCCCTCAGTACCTAAGAAAGTGCTCCCTCAATACTTCAGAAAGTGGTCCCTCAGTACCTCAGAGAATGCTTCCTCAGTACCTGAGAAGGTGCTCCCTCAATACCTCAGATAGTGCTTCCTCTGTACCTCAGAAAGTGCTCGCTCAATACCTCAGGTAGTTCTCCCTCAGTCCCTCGAAAGTGATCCCTCAATACCTCAGAGAGTGTTCCATCTGTACCTCAGAAAGTGCTCCCTCAATACCTCAGAAAGTGCTCCATCAATACCACAGGTAATTCTCCCTCAATACCTCAAAAGTGCTCCCTCAATACCTCAGAAAGTGTCCCCTCAGTACCTCAGAAAGTGCTACCTCAATACCTCAGTAAGTGTTCCATCAATACCTCAGAGAGTGCAACCTAAATACCTAAGATAGTTCTCCTTCAATATCTCAGATAGTTCTCCCTCAAAACCTCTGAAAATGTTCGCTCAATACCTCAGATAGTTCTCCGTATATACCTCAGATAGTGCTCCTCAATACCTCAGATAGTTTTCCCTCAATACCTCAGATAGTGCTCCCTCAATACCTCAGATAGTGCTCCCTCAATACCTCTGAAAGTGCTCCCTCAATACCTCAGATAGTTCTCCCTCAATGCCTCAGATAGTGCTCCCACAATACCTCAGATAGTTCTCCCTCAATACCTCAGATAGTGCTCCCGCAGGACCTCAGAACGTGGTCCCTCACTACCTCAGATAGTACTCACTCAGAACCTCAGCTAGTGCTTCCTCATTACGTCAGAAAGTGCTCCCTCAATACCTCACAAAATGCTCCCTCAATACCTCAGATAGTTCTCCGTCAGTCCCTCAGATAGTTCTCACTCAGTACCTCAGAAAGTGCTCCCTAAATACCTCAGAAAGTGCTCCCACAGTACCTCAGGTATTGCTCCCTCAATGCGTCAGATAGTGCTCCCTTAATACCTCAGAAAGTGCTCGCTCAGCACCCCAGATAGTTCTCCCTCAGTACCTCAGATAGTTCTCCCTCAGTACCTCAGGGAGTGCTTCCTCAATACCTCAGAACTTGTTCCCTCAGTACCTCAGATAGTGGTCCTTCAATACCTCAGAAAGTGCTCTCTCAGTACTTCAGATAATGCTCTCTCAATACCTCAGAAAGTGCTCCCTCAGTACCTCATAAAGTGCTCCCTCAATACCTCAAAACGTGCTTCCTCAATACCTCAGAAAGTGCTCCCTCAGCACCTCAGATAGTTCTCCCTCAGTACCTCAGATAGTTCTCCCTCAGTACCTCAGGGAGTGCTTCCTCAATACCTCAGAACTTGTTCCCTCAGTACCTCAGATCGTGGTCCTTCAATACCTCAGAAAGTGCTCTCTCAGTACTTCAGATAATGCTCTCTCAATACCTCAGAAAGTGCTCCCTCAGTACCTCATAAAGTGCTCCCTCAATACCTCAAAACGTGCTTCCTCAATACCTCAGAAAGTGCTCCCTCAGTACCTCTGAAAGTGATCCCTCAATACCTCAGAAAGTGCATCCTCAATACCTCAGATAGTGCTCCCACTATACCTCAGAAAGTGCTCCCTCAATGCCTCAGAAAGTGCTTCCTCAATACCTCAGATAGTGCTCCCTCAGTACCTCAGATAGTGCTCCCTCAATACCTCAGAACTTGCTCGCACAGTCCCTCAGACAGATCTCCCTCAGTACCTCAGAAAGTGCTTCCTCAATACCTCAGAAAGTGCTCCCTCAATACTTCAGAAAGTGGTCCCTGAGTACCTCAGATAGTTCTCCCTCAGTACCTCAGATGGTACTCGCTCAGAACCTCAGATAGTGCTTCCTCAGTACATAAGAAAGTGCTCCCTCAATACCTTAGAAACTGCTCCCTCAGTACCTCAGATAGTTCTCCCTCAGTACCTCAGATAGTTCTTACTCAATACCTCAGAACTTGTTCCCTCAGTACCTCATAAAGTGCTCCCTCAATACCTCAAAACGTGCTTCCTCAATACCTCAGAAAGTGCTCCCTCAGTACCTCTGAAAGTGATCCCTCAATACCTCAGAAAGTGCATCCTCAATACCTCAGATAGTGCTCCCACTATACCTCAGAAAGTGCTCCCTCAATGCCTCTGAAAGTGCTTCCTCAATACCTCAGATAGTGCTCCCTCCATACCTCAGAAAGTGCTCCCTCTGACCCTCAGAAAGTGCTCCCTAAATACCTCAGAAAGTGGTCCATCAATACCTCAGATAGTTCTCCCTCAGTACCTCAGATAGTGCTCCCTCAATACCTCAGAACTTGCTCGCACAGTCCCTCAGACAGATCTCCCTCAGTACCTCAGAAAGTGCTTCCTCAATACCTCAGAAAGTGCTCCCTCAATACTTCAGAAAGTGGTCCCTGAGTACCTCAGATAGTTCTCCCTCAGTACCTCAGATGGTACTCGCTCAGAACCTCAGATAGTGCTTCCTCAGTACATAAGAAAGTGCTCCCTCAATACCTTAGAAACTGCTCCCTCAGTACCTCAGATAGTTCTCCCTCAGTACCTCAGATAGTTCTTACTCAATACCTCAGAACTTGTTCCCTCAGTACCTCAGATAGTGCTCCGTCAATACCTCAGATAGTTCTCCCTCAGTACCGCAGATAGTTCTCCCTCAGTACCTCAGAGTGTGCTTCCTCAATACCTCAGAACTTGTACCCTCAGTACCTCAGATAGTGCTCCCTCAATTCCTCAGAACCTGCTCCCTCAGTACCTCAGAAAATGCTCCCTCAATACCTCAGAAAGTGCTCCATCAATACCACAGATAGTTCTCCCTCAGTACCTCAGAGTGTGCTTCCCTCAATACCTCAGAACTTGCTTCCTCAGTACCTCAGAAAGTGCTCCCTCAATACTTCAGAAAGTGTTCCCTCAGTACCTCAGATAGTTCTCCCTCAGTACCTTAGAAAGCGCTATCTCAGTACCTCAGATAATGCTTCCTCAGTACCTCAGAAGGTGCTCCCTCAGTACCTCAGATAGTGCTTCCTCTGTACCTCAGAAAGTGCTCCCTCAATACCTCAGGTAGTTCTCCCTCAGTCCCTCGAAAGTGCTCCCTCAATACCTGAGAGAGTGTTCCATCAGTACCTCCGAAAGTGCTCCCTCAATACCTCAGAAAGTGCTCCATCAATACCTCAGAAAGTGTCCCCTCAGTACCTCAGAAAGTGCTACCTCAATACCTCAGTAAGTGCTCCATCAATACCTCAGAGAGTGCACCCTCAATACCTAAGATAGTTCTCCTTCAATATCTCAGATAGTTCTCCCTCAAAACCTCTGAAAATGCTCGCTCAATAACTCAGATAGTTCTCCGTAAATACCTCAGATAGTGCTCCTCAATACCTCAGATAGATTTCCCTCAATACCTCAGATAGTGCTCCCTCAATACCTCAGATACTGCTCCCTCAATACCTCTGAAAGTGCTCCCTCAATACCTCAGATAGTTCTCCCTCAATGCCTCAGATAGTGCTCCCACAATACCTCAGATAGTTCTCCCTCAATACCTCAGATAGTGCTCCCGCAGTACCTCAGACAGTGCTCCCTCAGTACCTCAGATAGTACTCAATCAGAACCTCAGCTAGTGCTTCCTCATTACGTCAGAAAGTGCTCCCTCAATACCTCACAAAATGCTCCCTCAATATCTCAGATAGTTCTCCCTGAGTACCTCAGATAGTTCTCACTCAGTACCTCAGAAAGTGCTCCCTAAATACCTCAGAAAGTGCTCCCTCATTACCTCAGATATTGCTCCCTCAATGCGTCAGATAGTGCTCCCTGAATACCTCAGAAAGTGCTCCCTCAGCACCTCAGATAGTTCTCCCTCAGTACCTCAGATAGTTCTCCCTCAGTACCTCAGGGAGTGCTTCCTCAATACCTCAGAACTTGTTCCCTCAGTACCTCAGATAGTGGTCCTTCAATACCTCAGAAAATGCTCCCTCAGTACTTCAGATAATGCTCCCTCAATACCTCAGAAAGTGCTCCCTCAGTACCTCATAAAGTGCTCCCTCCATACCTCAAATCGTGCTTCCTCAATACCTCAGAAAGTGCTCCCTCAGTACCTCAGAAAGTGATCCCTCAATACCTCAGAAAGTGCTTCCTCAATACCTCAGAAAGTGCTTCCTCTGACCCTCAGAAATTGCTCCCTCAGTACCTCAGATAGTGCTCCCTCTATACCTCAGAAAGTGCTCCCTCAATGCCTCAGAAAGTGCTTCCTCAATACCTCAGATAGTGCTCCCTCCATACCTCAGAAAGTGCTCCCTCTGACCCTCAGAAAGTGCTCCCTCAATACCTCAGAAAGTGGTCCATCAATACCTCAGATAGTTCTCCCTCAATACCTCAGATAGTGCTCGCTCAATACCTCAGAACTTGCTCGCTCAGTACCTCAGATAGTTCTCCCTCAGTACCTCAGAAAGTGCTTACTCAATACCTCAGAAAGTGCTCCCTCAATACTTCAGAAAGTGGTCCCTCAGTACATCAGATAGTTCTCCCTCAGTAGCTCAGATGGTACTCGCTCAGAACCTCAGATAGTGCTTCCTCAGTACGTCAGAAAGTGCTCCCTCAATACCTCAGAAACTGCTCCCTCAGTACCTCAGATAGTTCTCCCTTAGTACCTCAGATAGTTCTTACTCAGTACCTCAGAAAGTGCTCCCTAAATATCTCAGAAAGTGCTCCCTCAGGACTTCAGATATTGCTCCCTCAATGCCTTAGATAGTGCTCCGTTAATACCTCAGAAAGTGCTCCCTCAGTAACTCAGATAGTTCTCCCTCAGTACCGCAGATTGTTCTCCCTCAGTACCTCAGAGTGTGCTTCCTCAATACCTCAGAACTTGTTCCCTCAGTACCTCAGATAGTGCTCCCTCAATACCTCAGAAAGTGCTCCCTCAATACCTGAGATAGTTCTCCCTGAGTACCTCAGATAGTGCTCCCTCAATACCTCAGAAAGTGCTCCCTCAATACCTCAGAAAGTGCTTCCTCAATACCTCAGAAAGTGCTCCCTCAATACCTCAGAAAGTGCTCCCTCAGTACCTCAGATAGTGCTCCGTCAATACCTCAGAAATTGCTCCATCAATACCTCAGAAAGTGCTTCCTCAATACCTCAGAAAGTGCTCCCTCAATACCTCAGAAAGTGCTACCTCAATACCTCAGAAAGTGATCCCTTAGTACCTCAGAAATTGCTCCCTCAATACCTCATATAATGCTCCCTCAATACCTCAGAAAGTGCTCGCTCAATACCTCAGATAGTGCTCCCACAGTCCCTCAGATAGTACTTCCTCAGTACCTCAGATAGTGCTTCATGAGTACGTCAGAAAGTGCTCCCTCAGTACCTCAGAAAGTGCTCCCTCAATACCTCTGAAAGTGCTCCCTCAATGCCTCAGATCGTGCTCAATACCTCAGAATGTGCTCCATCAATACCTCAGATCATTCTCTCTCAATACCTAGGAGAGTGCTTCCTCAATACCTCAGAAAGTGCTTCATGAATACCTCAGAAAGTGCTCCCTCAATACCTCAGAAAGTACTCCCTCAATACTCAGAAAGTGCTTCCTCAATACCTCAGAAAGTGCTTCCTCATTACCTCAGATATTGCTCTCTCAATACCTCAAAAAGTGCTCCCTCAGTACCTCAGATAATTCTCCCTCAGTACCTCAGAACGTGCTCCCTCAATACCTCAGAAAGTGCTTCCTCAATACCTCAGAAAGTGCTCACTCAGTACCTCACATAGTTCTCCCTCATTTCCTCAGATAGTTCTCCCTCAGTACCTCAGAAAGTGCTCCCTCAATACTTCAGAAAAATGGTCCCTCAGTACCTCAGATAGTTCTCCCTCAGTACCTCAGATAGTGCTCCCTCAGTACCTCAGATAGTGTTTCCTCAGTACCTCAGAAAGTGCTCCCTCAATACCTCTGAAAGTGCTCCCTCAATACCTCAGACAGTGCTCCCTCAGTACCTCAGATAGTGCTACCTCAGTACCTCAGATAGTGCTCCCTCAATACCTCAGACATTGCTCCCTCAGTACCTCAGATAGTGCTCCCTCAGTACCTCAGATAGTGCTTCCTCAGTACCTCAGATAGTGCTCCCTCAGTACCTCAGATAGTGTTTCCTCAGTACCTCAGAAAGTGCTCCCTCAATACCTCTGAAAGTGCTCCCTCAATACCTCAGAAAGTGCTCCCTCAGTACCTCAGATAGTGCTTCCTCAGTACTTCAGAAAGTCCTCCATCAATACCTCAGATAGTGCTCCCTCAATACCTCTGAAAGTGCTCCCTCAATACATCAGATATTTTTCCCTCAATGCCTCAGATAGTGCTCCCTCAATACCTCAGATAGTGCTCCATCAATACCTCAGATAGTTCTGCCTCAATACCTCAGAAAGTGCTCCCTCAGTACCTCAGATAGTTCTCCCTCAGTACCTCAGATAGTTCTCCCTTAGTACCTCAGAAAGTGCTCCCTCAGTACCTCAGAAATTGCTCCCTCAGTACCTCAGATTGTGCTCCCAAAATGCCTCAGATAGTGCTCCCTCAATACCTCATAAAGTGCTCCCTCAATACCTCAGAAAGTGCTCCCTCAATAACTCAGAAAGTGCTCCCTCAATAACACAGAAAGTGCTCCCTCAATACCGAAGAATTCATAACTTTGTTGTGTTTAACCCCAAAGTCCCTTAGACAGTAGCTCCACAAAACATTCACATCCTCAACACTTCAGGGCTCAGGGCTCAGCTCCCCCCCGCCCCACCCCCACCCCCACCCCCCTCAGACTGTAAGGACCCACATCCACCCCTGTCCAAGATTGGAGCCCAGGTCCCCGGAACATTATTTGTCTCTCTGGATTAATTTTAGATTTCCTACAGTGTAGAAGCAAGCCATTCCGTCCTTTGGCTCCACACTGACTGTCTGAACAGCATCACACCCAGACTCACATCCTCTACTCTATCCCTGTAATGCTGCATTTCCCATGGCAGCTTTGGGCAGTGGGAGGGAACTGGATCACCCGGAGGGAACCCGCACAGATACAGAGAGAATGTGTAAACTCCACACAGACAGTCACCGGGAGTTAGAATCAAACCACTGAGGCACCGTGCTGTCCTCTCTCCTTGGATGCCATCTCATCTAACCTTTTACCAAGTCAGTCTCCCATGTGAAACCTTCTCATCTGTTTCCTTGGTCATCCCTTCAAAAGCTCTATCAAGTTGGACACATCATTTCCACAAACAAAGCCAAGCTGACCATCCCTAATCAATTCTTGCTTTTCCAAATGCATGTAAGTTGTCTCTCAGAATGCCCTCCAACAGCTTACCCACCACTGCCATCAGGCTCACAGCTCCATAGTTCAATGGCTGTTCCTTGCAGCCTTACTTCAATAATGGCCCATCATTAATCACCCTCCAATCTTCAGGCGCCTCACCCGTTGTCACTGATCGGTCCATCTGACAAGGCCATCTACATCCTTCTGTAACCTAAGGCTATCCTCCTCAGTATTTATCACCCAACCAATCCCCATATCATTCATGAACCCAATGATTAACCCTCCACCATTCAAATCTAAATCTTTTCTATCAACCACATCAGCAAGACCCCAACAGTGAGACATGAACAGACAGAGATTTCTAACTGGGCCATCACTGTCTGCTTCCTGCCACTCAGCATTCTGCACCAAATTCCTTGGATCTTGAGTTTTTATGTTCACTATCAGTTTTCAGTATGGGTCCTGATAAAAGCCTGACTGACCTCCAAGCAGACGACAGGAAAGTATTGTCCTTATTTACACACCTGGTCACCTCCTTAAAAAGTGCAATCCCATTGGTCAGACCTGCCCTCCCCTTAACACAACCATTCTGACTGTTCATCATGAACTCCAGTCTCTGTAAATGCTGATTAATTCTATCTCCCAAAATTGCTTCCAACAGACGTCCCACCCACGATATTAGCCTGACTGGCCTGTAGCTGCCTGGTATATCCCATGTTCCTACTTGAATAACAGGACCACATGGTCAGTCCGACGGCACCTCTCCTGTGGCCAGAGGGGATTTGAAAATGTTTGCAAGTGTCCCTGCTACTTCCTCCATCACCTCATTCGGTAAACCGGGATACATTTCCACCGTCTTTGGAGATTTATTGGGTTGTAAGCAGGCCAGACCACTCAGAACCATCTCTCTCTATATATATGCTAATTCATTTAATTGTATCGCAGAGCATCTCCACGATTTCATACCGTCCCTGTCCCAATGAGCATTGACACAATGCATCCATTCACTGTAGCCTCTGGGTCCATGCACAAATTCTCACTGTGTTCCACAACCGACTCTTTCTCTCATTATCAATTCACCCTTAATGTCACTGTAAAGTCCTGTCAGATTTTTATTTCCTCTCTTAGCACTCCTCGCTCCCAGGCAAATAGCCTGCGATACGATTTGGAGGAGTGTGGGATGTCAGTCTGGATGTGGATTAGCATTGGGAAGCTCAGAAATAAGGAACACACGACTGTGCTGAGTGTGGGGCAGTGGGATTCATTTGGGATGAGCAGACGGAAGCTGAGGAATAAACCTCAGCCCTGTCGGCTGCAAAGGGACTTGGATATGATGCAGAGCTGGGCTGAGGAGTGGCAGATGGAGTTCTACCCTGCCAAGTGTGAGGTTGTCCATTTTGGAAAGACAAATATGAATGCGGAATACAGGGTTAACGGTAGGGTTCTTAGTGAGGTGGAGGAACAGAGGGATCTTGGGGTCTATGTTCATAGATCTTTGAAAGTTTCCACTCAGGTGGATAGAGCTTGTAAGAAGGCCTATGGTGTATTAGCGTTCATTAGCAGAGGGATTGAATTCAAGAGTCGTGAAGTGATGTTACAGCTGTACAGGACTTTGGTTAGGCCACATTTGGAGTACTGTGTGCAGTTCTGGTCGCCTCACTTTAGGAAAGATGTGGAAGCTTTGGAGAGGGTGCAGAGAAGATTTACCAGGATGTTGCCTGGAATGGAGAATAGGTCGTACGAGGATAGGTTGAGAGTGCTAGGCCTTTTCTAGTTGGAACGGCGAAGGATGAGGGGTGACTTGATAGAGGTTTATAAGATGATCAGAGGAATGGATGGAGTGCACAGTCAGAAACTTTTTCCCCAGGTACAACAGAGTGTTACAAGGGGACATAAATTTAAGGTGAAGGGTGGAAGGTATGGGGGAGATGTCAGGGGTGGGTTCTTTACCCAGAGAGTGGTGGGGGCATGGAATGCGCTGCCTGTGGGAGTGGTAGAGTCAGAATCTTTGGTGACCTTTAAGTGGCAATTGGATAGGTACATGGATGGGCGCTTAAGCTAGGACAAATGTTCGGCACAACATCGTGGGCCGAAGGGCCTGTTCTGTGCTGTATTGTTCTATGTTCTATGTTCTATATCCTCTGACAGTGCAACGCTCCCTCAGTACTGACCCTCTGACAGTGCAGCTCTCCCTCAGTACTGACCCTCTGACAGTGCAGCTCTCCCTCAGCACTGACCCTCTGACAGTGCAGCGCTCCCTCAGCACTGACCCTCTGACAGTGCAGCACTCGCTCAGTACTGACCCTCTGACAGTGCAGCGCTCCCTCAGTACTGACCCTCTGACAGTGCAGCGCTCCCTCAGTACTGACCCTCGGACAGTGCAGCACTTCCTCAGTACTGACCCTCTGACAGTGCAGCACTCCCTCAGTACTGACCCTCCGACAGTGCAGCACTCTCTCCAGACTAATCCTCTGACAATGCTGCACTCCCTGCACACTGAAACTCTGACAATGCTGCACTCCCTCCACACTGACCCTCTGACAATGCAGCACTACCTCCACACTGACCCTCTGACAGTGCAGCACTCCCTCAGTACTGACCCTCTGACAGTGCAGCTCTCCCTCAGTACTGACCCTCTGACAGTACAGCTCTCCCTCAGTACTGACCCTCTGGCAGTGCAGCACTCCCTCAGTACTGACCCTCTGACAGTGCAGCACTCCCTCAGTACTGACCCTCTGTCAGTGCTGCACTCTCTCTGTACTAACCATCTGACAGTGCAGCGCTCCCTCAGTATTGACCCTCTGACAGTGCAGCACTCCCTCAGTAATGATCCTCTGACAGTGCAGCACTCCCTCAGTACTGACCCTCTGGCAGTGCAGCATTCCCTCAGTACTGACCCTCTGACAGTGCAGCACTCCCACAGTACTGACCCTCTGACAGTGCAGCTCTCCCTCAGTACTGACCCGCAGACAGTGCAGCACTCCCTCAGTACTGATCCTCTGGCAGTGCAGCATTCCCTCAGTACTGACCCTCTGGCAGTGCAGCACCCGCTCGGTACTGACCCTCTGACAGTGCAGCTCTCCCTCAGTACTGACCCTCTGACAGTGCAGCTCTCCCTCAGTAACGACCCTCTGACAGTGCAGCTCTCCCTCAGTACTGACCCGCTGACAGTGCAGCATTCCCTCAGTACTGACCCTCTGACAGTGCAGCACTCCCTCAGCACTGACCCTCTAACAGTGCAGCACTCCCTCAGTAAGGACCCTCTGGCAGTGCAGCATTCCCTCAGTACTGACCCTCTGACAGTGCAGCACTCCCTCAGTACTGACCCTCTGACACTGCAGCACTCCCTCAGTACTTATCCTCTAACAGTGCAGCACTCCCTCAGCACTGTCCCTCTGACAGAGCAGCACTCCCTCAGTACTGACCCTCTGGCAGTGCGGCACTCCCTCTGTACTGACCAACTGACAGTGCAGCTCTCCCTCAGTACTGACCCTCTGACAGTGCTGCACTCCCTCAGTACTGACCCTCGGACAGTGCAGCTCTCCCTCAGTACTGACCGTCTGGCAGTGCAGCATTCCCTCAGTACTGACCCTCTGACAGTGCAGCACTCCCTCAGTACTGACCCTCTGACAGTGCAGCACTACCTCAGTACTGACCCTCTGAAAGTACAGCTCTCCCTCAGTACTGACCCTCTGACAGTGCAGCACTCCCTCAGTACTGACCCTCTGACAGTGCAGCACTCCCTCAGCACTGATCCTCTAACAGTGCAGCACTCCCTCAGTACTGACCCTCTGACAGTGTAGCTCTCCCTCAGTACTGACCCTCTGACAGTGCAGCATTCCCTCAGTACTGACCCGCTGACAGTGCAGCATTCCCTCAGTACTGACCCTCTGACAGTGCAGCACTCCCTCAGTACTGACCCTCTGGCAGTGCAGCATTCCCTCAGTACTGACCCTCTGACAGTGCAGCACTCCCTCAGTACTGACCCTCAGACAGTGCAGCTCTCCCTCAGCACTGACCCTCTGACAGTGCAGCACTCCCTCAGTACTGACCCTCTGACAGTGCAGCTCTCCCTCAGTACTGACCATCTGACAGTGCAGCACTCCCTCAGTACTGACCCTCTGACAGTGCAGCAATCCCTCAGCACTGACCCTCTGACAGTGCAGCTCTCCCTCAGTACTGACCATCTGACAGTGCAGCACTCCCTCAGTACTGACCCTCTGACAGTGCAGCACTCACTCAGTTCTGACCCTCTGGCAGTGCAGCACTCCCTCAGTACTGACCCTCTGACAGTGCAGCACTCCCTCAGTACTGACTCTCTGACAGTGCAGCACTCCCTCAGCACTGACCCTCTGACAGTGCAGCACTCCCTCAGTACTGACCCTCCGGCAGTGCGGCATTCCCTCAGTACTGACCATCTGACAGTGCAGCTCTCCCTCAGTACTGACCCTCTGACAGTGCTGCACTCCCTCAGTACTGACCCACGGACAGTGCAGCTCTCCCTCAGTACTGACCCTCTGGCAGTGCAGTATTCCCTCAGTGCTGACCCTCTGACAGTGCAGCACTCCCTCAGTACTGACCCTCTGACAGTGCAGCTCTCCCTCAGTACTGACCCACTGACAGTGCAGCTCTCCCTCAGTCCTGACCCTCTGACATTACAGCTCTCCCTCAGTACTGACCATCTGACAGTGCAGCACTCCCTCAGTACTGACCCTCTGACAGTGCAGCACTCCCTCAGGACTGACCCTCTGACAGTGCAGCACTCCCTCTGTACTGACCCTCTGACAGTGCAGCACTGCCTCAGTACTGACCCTCTGACAGTGCAACACTCCCTCAGTACTGATCCTCTGACAGTGCAGCACTCCCTGAGTACTGACCCTCGGACAGTGCAGCACTCCCTCAGTACTGACCCTCCGACAGTGCAGCACTCTCTCTACACTAATCCTCTGACAATGCTGCACTCCCTGCACACTGACCCTCTTAAAATGCTGCACTCCCTCCACCCTGACCCTCTGACAATGCAGCACTACCTCCAAACTGACCCTCTGACAGTGCAGCACTCCCTCAGTACTGACCCTCTGACAGTGCAGCTCTCCCTCAGTACTGACCCTCTGACAGTGCAGCTCTCCCTCAGTACTGACCCTCTGACAGTGCAGCACTCCCTCAGTACTGACCCTCTGACAGTGCAGCACCCGCTCGGTACTGACCCTCTGACAGTGCAGCTCTCCCTCAGTACTGACCCTCTGACAGTGCAGCTCTCCCTCAGTACTGACCCTCTGACAGTGCAGCTCTCCCTCAGTACTGACCCGCTGACAGTGCAGCATTCCCTCAGTACTGATCCTCTGACATTGTAGCACTCCCTCAGCACTGACCCTCTTGCAGTGCAGCACTCCCTCAGCACTGACCCTCTGATAGTGCAGCACTCCCTCAGCACTGACCCTCTGACAGTGCAGCTCTCCCTCAGTACTGACCCTCTGACAGTGCAGCACTCCCTCAGTACTGACCATCTGACAGTGCAGCACTCCCTCAGTACTGACACTCTGACAGTGCAGCACTCCCTCAGTACTGACCCTCTGACAGTGCAGCACTCTCTCAGTCCTGACCCTCTGACAGTACAGCTCTCCCTCAGTCCTGACCCTCTGACAGTACAGCTCTCCCTCAGTACTGACACTCTGACAGTGCAGCACTCCCTCAGTACTGACCCTCTGACAGTGCAGCTCTCCCTCAGTACTGAACCTCTGACAGTACAGCTCTCCCTCAGTACTGACCCTCTGACAGTGCAGCTCTCCCTCAGTACTGGCCCTCTGACAGTGCAGCACTCCCTTAGTACTGACCCTCTGACAGTGCAGCACCCGCTCGGTACTGACCCTCTGACAGTGCAGCTCTCCCTCAGTACTGACCCTCTGACAGTGCAGCTCTCCCTCAGTACTGACCCTCTGACAGTGCAGCTCTCCCTCAGTACTGGCCCGCTGACAGTGCAGCATTCCCTCAGTACTGATCCTCTGACAGTGTAGCACTCCCTCAGCACTGACCCTCTTGCAGTGCAGCACTTCCTCAGCACTGACCCTCTGATAGTGCAGCACTCCCTCAGCACTGACCCTCTGACAGTGCAGCTCTCCCTCAGTACTGACCCTCTGACAGTGCAGCACTCCCTCAGTACTGACCATCTGACAGTGCAGTACTCCCTCAGTACTGAACCTCTGACAGTACAGCTCTCCCTCAGTACTGACCCTCTGACAGTGCAGCACTCCCTCAGTACTGACCCTCTGACAGTGCAGCACTCCCTCAGTACTGACCCTCTGACAGTGCAGCTCTCCCTCAGTACTGAACCTCTGACAGTACAGCACTTCCTCAGTCCTGACCCTCTGACAGTACAGCTCTCCCTCAGTCCTGACCCTCTGACAGTACAGCTCTCCCTCAGTACTGACCCTCTGACAGTGCAGCACTCCCTCAGTACTGACCCTCTGACAGTGCAGCTCTCCCTCAGTACTGAACCTCTGACAGTGCAGCTCTCCCTCAGTACTGACCCTCTGACAGTGCAGCACTCCCTCAGTACTGACCCTCTGACAGTGCAGCACCCGCTCGGAACTGACCCTCTGACAGTGCAGCTCTCCCTCAGTACTGACCCTCTGACTGTGCAGCTCTCCCTCAGTACTGACCCGCTGACAGTGCAGCACTCCCTCAGTACTGACCATCTGACAGTGCAGCACTCCCTCAGTACTGACACTCTGACAGTGCAGCACTCCCTCAGTACTGACCCTCTGACAGTGCAGCACTCTCTCAGTACTGACCCTCTGACAGTCCAGCACTCCCTCAGTACTGACCATCTGACAGTGCAGCACTCTCTCAGTACTGACCCTCTGACAGTGCAGCACTCCCTCAGTACTGACCATCTGAAAGTGCAGCTCTCCCTCAGTACTGGCCCTCTGACAGTGCAGCACTCCCTCAGTACTGACAAACTGACAGTGCAGCTCTCCCTCAGTACTGACCCTCTGACAGTGCAGCACTCCCTCAGTACTGACCCTCTGACAGTGCAGCACTCCCTCAGTACTGACCCTCTGGCAGTGCAGCATTCCCTCTGTACTGACCCTCTGACAGTGCAGCTCTCCCTCAGTACTGACTTTCTGACAGTGCAGCTCTCCCTCAGTACTGACCCTCTGACAGTGCAGCACTCCCTCAGTACTGACTTTCTGACAGTGCAGCTCTCCCTCAGTACTGACCCTCTGACAGTGCAGCTCTCCCTCAGAACAGACCCTCTGACAGTGCAGCACTCCCTCAGAACTTACCCTCAGGCTGTGCAGCATTCCCTCAGTACTGACCCTCTGACAGTGCAGCCTTCTCTCAGTACTGAACCTCTGACAGTGCAGCTCTCCCTCAGTACTGACTCTCTGACAGTGCAGCTCTCCCTCAGTACTAACCTCTGACAGTGCAGCTCTCCCTCAGTACTGACCCTCTGACAGTGCAGCACTCCCTCAGTACAGACCCTCTGACAGTGCAGCACTCCCTCAGAACTTACCCTCGGACAGTGCAGAATTCCCTCAGTACTGACCCTCTGACAGTGCAGCCTTCCCTCAGTACTGAACCTCTGACAGTGCGGCTCTCCCTCAGTACTGACTCTCTGACAGTGCAGCTCTCCCTCAGTACTGACCCTCTGACAGTGCAGCACTCCCTCAGTACTGACCCTCTGACAGTGCAGCACTCCCTCAGTACTGACCCTCTGACAGTGCAGCACTCCCTCAGTACTGACCCTCTGACAGTGCAGCACTCCCTCAGTACTGATTCTCTAACAGTGCAGCACTCCCTCAGTACTGACCCTCTAACAGTGCAGCACTCCCTCAGTACTGACCCTCTGACAGTGCAACACTCCCTCAGTACTGATCCTCTGACAGTGCAGCACTCCCTGAGTACTGACCCTCGGACAGTGCAGCACTCCCTCAGTACTGACCCTCCGACAGTGCAGCACTCTCTCTACACTAATCCTCTGACAATGCTGCACTCCCTGCACACTGACCCACTTACAATGCTGCACTCCCTCCACACTGACCCTCTGACAATGCAGCACTACCTCCAAACTGACCCTCTGACAGTGCAGCACTCCCTCAGTACTGACCCTCTGACAGTGCAGCTCTCCCTCAGTACTGACCCTCTGACAGTGCAACACTCCCTCAGTACTGACCCTCTGACAGTGCAGCTCTCCCTCAGTACTGATCCTCTGACAGTGCAGCTCTCCCTCAGTACTGACCCTCTGACAGTGCAGCACTCCCTCAGTACTGACCCTCTGACAGTGCAGCACCCGCTCGGTACTGACCCTCTGACAGTGCAGCTCTCCCTCAGTACTGACCCTCTGACAGTGCAGCTCTCCCTCAGTACTGACCCTCTGACAGTGCAGCTCTCCCTCAGTACTGACCCGCTGACAGTGCAGCATTCCCTCAGTACTGATCCTCTGACATTGTAGCACTCCCTCAGCACTGACCCTCTTGCAGTGCAGCACTCCCTCAGCACTGACCCTCTGATAGTGCAGCACTCCCTCAGCACTGACCCTCTGACAGTGCAGCTCTCCCTCAGTACTGACCCTCTGACAGTGCAGCACTCCCTCAGTACTGACCATCTGACAGTGCAGCACTCTCTCAGTCCTGACCCTCTGACAGTACAGCTCTCCCTCAGTCCTGACCCTCTGACAGTACAGCTCTCCCTCAGTACTGACACTCTGACAGTGCAGCACTCCCTCAGTACTGACCCTCTGACAGTGCAGCTCTCCCTCAGTACTGAACCTCTGACAGTACAGCTCTCCCTCAGTACTGACCCTCTGACAGTGCAGCTCTCCCTCAGTACTGGCCCTCTGACAGTGCAGCACTCCCTTAGTACTGACTCTCTGACAGTGCAGCACCCGCTCGGTACTGACCCTCTGACAGTGCAGCTCTCCCTCAGTACTGACCCTCTGACAGTGCAGCTCTCCCTCAGTACTGACCCTCTGACAGTGCAGCTCTCCCTCAGTACTGGCCCGCTGACAGTGCAGCATTCCCTCAGTACTGATCCTCTGACAGTGTAGCACTCCCTCAGCACTGACCCTCTTGCAGTGCAGCACTTCCTCAGCACTGACCCTCTTGCAGTGCAGCACTCCCTCAGCACTGACCCTCTGACAGTGCAGCTCTCCCTCAGTACTGACCCTCTGACAGTGCAGCACTCCCTCAGTACTGACCATCTGACAGTGCAGTACTCCCTCAGTACTGAACCTCTGACAGTACAGCTCTCCCTCAGTACTGACCCTCTGACAGTGCAGCACTCCCTCAGTACTGACCCTCTGACAGTGCAGCACTCCCTCAGTACTGACCCTCTGACAGTGCAGCTCTCCCTCAGTACTGAACCTCTGACAGTACAGCACTTCCTCAGTCCTGACCCTCTGACAGTACAGCTCTCCCTCAGTCCTGACCCTCTGACAGTACAGCTCTCCCTCAGTACTGACCCTCTGACAGTGCAGCACTCCCTCAGTACTGACCCTCTGACAGTGCAGCTCTCCCTCAGTACTGAACCTCTGACAGTACAGCTCTCCCTCAGTACTGACCCTCTGACAGTGCAGCTCTCCCTCAGTACTGACCCTCTGACAGTGCAGCACTCCCTCAGTACTGACCATCTGACAGTGCAGCACCCGCTCGGAACTGACCCTCTGACAGTGCAGCTCTCCCTCAGTACTGACCCTCTGACTGTGCAGCTCTCCCTCAGTACTGACCCGCTGACAGTGCAGCACTCCCTCAGTACTGACCATCTGACAGTGCAGCACTCCCTCAGTACTGACACTCTGACAGTGCAGCACTCCCTCAGTACTGACCCTCTGACAGTGCAGCACTCTCTCAGTACTGACCCTCTGACAGTCCAGCACTCCCTCAGTACTGACCATCTGACAGTGCAGCACTCTCTCAGTACTGACCCTCTGACAGTGCAGCACTCCCTCAGTACTGACCATCTGAAAGTGCAGCTCTCCCTCAGTACTGGCCCTCTGACAGTGCAGCACTCCCTCAGTACTGACAAACTGACAGTGCAGCTCTCCCTCAGTACTGACCCTCTGACAGTGCAGCACTCCCTCAGTACTGACCATCTGACAGTGCGGCACTCCCTCAGTACAGACCATCTGACAGTGCAGCTCTCCCTCAGTACTGACCCTCTGACAGTGCTGCACTCGCTCAGTACTGACCCTCGGACAGTTCAGCTCTCCCTCAGTACTGACCCTCTGACAGTGCAGCATTCCCTCAGTACTGACCCTCTGACAGTGCAGCACTCCCTCAGTACTGACCCTCTGACAGTGCAGCACTACCTCAGTACTGACCCTCTGACAGCACAGCTCTCCCACAGTACTGACCCCCTGACAGTGCAGCATTCCCTCAGTACTGACTCTCTGACAGCGCAGCTCACCCTCAGTATTGATCCTCTGACAGTACAGCTCTCCCTCAGTACTGACCCTCAGGCAGTGCAGCACTCCCTCAGTACTGACCCTCTGACAGTGCAGCACTCCCTCAGTGCTGACCCTCTGACAGTGCAGCACTCCGTCAGTACTGACCCTCGGACAGTGCAGCACTCCCTCAGTACTGACTCTCTGACAGTGCAGCACTCCCTCAATACTGACCCTCTGACAGTGCAGCATTCCCTCAGTACTGACCATCTGACAGTACAGCACTCCCTCAGTACTGACCCTCTGACAGTGCAGCTCTCCCTCAGTACTGACCCTCTGACAGTGCAGCACTGTCTCAGTACTGACCCTCTGACAGTGCAGCACTCCCTCAGTACTGACCATCTGACAGTGCAGCACTCCCTCAGTACTGACCCTCTGACAGTGCAGCACTCCCTCAGTACTGACCCTCTGACAGTGCAGCACTCCCTCAGTACTGACCCTCTGACAGTGCAGCACTGTCTCAGTACTGACCCTCTGACAGTGCAGCACTCCCTCAGTACTGACCATCTGACAGTGCAGCACTCCCTCAGTACAGACACTCTAACAGTGCAGCATTCCCTCAGTACTGACCCTCTGACAGTGCAGCACTGCCTCAGTACTGACCCTCTGACAGTGCAGCACTCCCTCAGTACTGACCATCTGACAGTGCAGCACTCTCTCAGTACTGACCCTCTGACAGTGCAGCACTCCCTCAGTACTGACCATCTGACAGTGCAGCCTTCCCTCAGTACTGACCCTCTGACAGTGCAGCACTCCCTCAGTACTGACCCTCTGACAGTGCAGCACTCCCTCAGTACTGACCCGCTGACAGTGCAGCATTCCCACAGTATTGACCCTCTGACAGTGCAGCTCTGCCTCAGTACTGACCCTCTGAAAGTGCAGCACTCCCTCAGTACTGACCCTCTGACAGTGCAGCACTCCCTCAGTACTGACCCGCTGACAGTGCAGCATTCCCTCAGTACTGACCCTCTGACAGTGCAGCACTCCCTCAATACTGACCATCTGACTGTGCAGCTCTCCCTCAGTACAGACCCTCTGACAGTACATCTCTCCCTCAGTACTGTCCCTCTGGCAGTGCAGCACTCCCTCAGTACTGACCCTCTGACAGTGCAGCACTCCCTCAGTACTGACCCTCTGACAGTGCAGCACTCCGTCAGTACTGACCCTCGGACAGTGCAGCACTCCCTCAGTACTGACCCTCTGACAGAGCAGCATTCCAAATTACTGACCATCTGACAGTACAGCACTCCCTCAGCACTGACCCTCTGACAGTGCAGCTCTCCCTCAGTACTGACCCTCTGACAGTGCAGCTCTCCCTCAGTACTGACCCTCTCACAGTGCAGCACTCCCTCAGTACTGACCCTCTGACAGTGCAGCTCTCCCTCAGTACTGAACTTCTGACAGTGCAGCACTCCCTCAGTACTGACCCTCTGACAGTGCAGCACTCCCTCAGTACTGACCCTCTGACAGTGCAGCTCTCCCTCAGTACTGAACTTCTGACAGTGCAGCACTCCCTCAGTACTGACCCTCTGACAATGCAGCACTCCCTCCACACTGACCCTCTGACAATGCTGCACTCTCTCTATACTAATCCTCTGACAATGCTGCACTCCCTGCACACTGACCCTCTGACAATGCTGCACTCCCTCCACACTGATACTCTGACAATGCTGCACTCTCTCTATACTAATCCTCTGACAATGCTGCACTCCCTGCACACTGACCCTCTGACAATGCAGCATTCCCTCCACACTGACCCTCTGACAATGCTGCACCCCCTCCACACTGACCCTCTGACAATGCTGCACTCCCTCCACACTGACCCTCTGACAATGCTGCGCTCCCTCCACACTGACCCTCTGACAATGCTGCACTCCCTCCACACTGACCCTCTGACAATGCTTCACTCCCTCCACACTGACCCTCTGACAATGCAGCATTCCCTCCACACTGACCCTCTGACAATGCTGCACTCCCTCCACACTGACCCTCTGACAATGCTGCACTCCCTCCACACTGACCCTCTGACAATGCTGCACTCCCTCCACACTGACCCTCTGACAATGCTGCACTCCTTCCACACGGATACACTGACAATGCAGCACTCCCTCCACACTGACCCTCTGACAATGCTTCACTCCCTCCACACTGACCCTCTGACAATGCTGCACTCCCTCCACACTGACCCTCTGACAATGCTTCACTCCCTCCACACTGACCCTCTGACAATGCTGCACTCCCTCCACACTGATCCTCTCATAGTGATGTGCTCCCTCAGTACTGTCTCTCTGGCAGAGTGGAGGTGGCCCTATACTGACCCTCCGACAGTGTGGCCCAATCTCAGGACAAAACCTCTGACAGTACAACACTCCATCACAACTGACACTCTGACAGTACACCACTGCCTCAGTACTGACTCATTGACAGTGCAGCACTCCCTCAGTACTGACCCATTGACAGTGTATCACTCCCTCAGTACTGACCCTCTGCCTCGGTCCTGCACGTCTGACCGTCCAGCAGTGCCTCAGTACTGTCTATCTGACAGTGTAGCATTCTCTCGGTACTAACCCTCTGTCAGTGCTGCACTCTCTCTGTACTAACCCGCTGACAGTGCAGCACTCCCTCAGTACTGACCCTCTGACAGTGCAGCACTCCCTCAGTACTGATACTCTGACAGTGCAGCACTCCCTCATCACTGACCCTCCGACAGTGCAGCACTCCCTCAGTACTGAACCTCTGACAGTGCAGCACTCTCTCAGTACTGACCCTCTGCCTCGGTCCTGCACGTCTGACCGTCCAGCAGTGCCTCAGTACTGTCTATCTGACAGTGTTGCATTCTCTCTGTACTAACCCTCTGTCAGTGCTGCACTCTCTCTGTACTAACCCTCTGACTGTGCAGCACTCCCTCAGTACCGACCCTCTGACAGTGCAGCACTCCCTCAGTACTGATCCTCTGACAGTGCAGCACTCCCTCAGTACTGACCCTCTGACAGTGCAGCACTCCCTCAGTACTGACCCTCTGACAGTGCAGCACTCCCTCAGTACTGACCCTCTGGCAGTACAGCATTCCCTCAGTACTGACCCTCTGACAGTGCAGCACTCCTTCAGTACTGACCCTCTGACAGTGCAGCATTCCCTCAGTACTGACCCTCTGGCTGTGCAGCATTCCCTCAGTACTGACCCTCTGACAGTGCAGCACTCCCTCAGTACTGACCCTCTGACAGTGCAGCACTCCCTCAGTACTGACCCTCTGGCAGTGCAGAATTCCCTCAGTACTGACCCTCTGACAGTGCAGCCTTCCCTCAGTACTAACCCTCTGTCAGTGCTGCACTCTCTCTGTCCTAACCCTCTGACTGTGCAGCACTCCCACAGTACCGACCCTCTGACAGTGCAGCACTCCCTCAGTACTGATCCTCTGACAGTGCAGCACTCCCTCAGTACTGACCCTCTGACAGTGCAGCACTCCCTCAGTACTGACCCTCTGACAGTGCAGCACTCCCTCAGTACTGACCCTCTGGCAGTACAGCATTCCCTCAGTACTGACCCTCTGACAGTGCAGCACTCCTTCAGTACTGACCCTCTGACAGTGCAGCATTCCCTCAGTACTGACCCTCTGACAGTGCAGCACTCCCTCAGTACTGACTCTGACAGTGCAGCTCTCCCTCAGTACTGACCCTCTGACAGTGCAGCACTCCCTCAGTACTGACACTCTGACAGTGCAGCACTCCTTCAGTACTGACCCTCTGACAGTGAAGCACTCCCTCAGTACTGATCCTCTGACAGTGCAGCACTCCCTCAGTACTGACCCTCTGACAGTGCAGCACTCCCTCAGTACTGACCCTCTGACAGTGCAGCACTCCCTCAGTACTGACCCTCTGGCAGTGCAGCATTCCCTCTGTACTGACCCTCTGACAGTGCAGCTCTCCCTCAGTACTGACTTTCTGACAGTGCAGCTCTCCCTCAGTACTGACCCTCTGACAGTGCAGCACTCCCTCAGTACTGACTTTCTGACAGTGCAGCTCTCCCTCAGTACTGACCCTCTGACAGTGCAGCACTCCCTCAGTACAGACCCTCTGACAGTGCAGCACTCCCTCAGAACTTACCCTCGGGCAGTGCAGCATTCCCTCAGTACTGACCCTCTGACAGTGCAGCCTTCCCTCAGTACTGAACCTCTGACAGTGCAGCTCTCCCTCAGTACTGACTCTCTGACAGTGCAGCTCTCCCTCAGTACTAACCTCTGACAGTGCAGCTCTCCCTCAGTACTGACCCTCTGACAGTGCAGCACTCCCTCAGTACAGACCCTCTGACAGTGCAGCACTCCCTCAGAACTTACCCTCGGGCAGTGCAGAATTCCCTCAGTACTGACCCTCTGACAGTGCAGCCTTCCCTCAGTACTGAACCTCTGACAGTGCAGCTCTCCCTCAGTACTGACTCTCTGACAGTGCAGCTCTCCCTCAGTACTGACCCTCTGACAGTGCAGCTCTCCCCCAGTACTGACCCTCTGACAGTGCAGCACTCCCTCAGTCCTGACCCTCTGACAGTGCAGCACTCCCTCAGTACTGACCCTCTGACAGTGCAGCACTCCCTCAGTACTGACCCTCTGACAGTGCAGCACTCCCTCAGTACTGATTCTCTAACAGTGCAGCACTCCCTCAGTACTGACCCTCTAACAGTGCAGCACTCCCTCAGTACTGACCCTCTGACAGTGAAGCACCCGCTCGGGACTGACCCTCTGACAGTGCAGCTCTCCCTCAGTACCGACCCTCTGACAGTGCAGCACTCCCTCAGTACTGACCCTCTGACAGTGCAGCACTCCCTCAGTACTGATTCTCTAACAGTGCAGCACTCCCTCAGTACTGACCCTCTAACAGTGCAGCACTCCCTCAGTACTGACCCTCTGACAGTGAAGCACCCGCTCAGTACTGACCCTCTGACAGTGCAGCACTCCCTCAGTACTGATCCACTGACAGTGCAGCTCTCCCTCAGGACTGACCATCTGACAGTGCAGCTCTCCCTCAGTACTGACCCGCTGACAGTGCAGCATTCCCTCGGTACTGACCCTCTGACAGTGCAGCACTCCCTCAGCACTGACCCTCTGACAGTGCAGCACTCCCTCAGTACTGACCCTCTGACAGTGCAGCACTCCCTCAGTACTGACACCTCTGGCAGTGCAGCACTCCCTCAGTACTGACCCTCTGACAGTGCAGCACTCCCTCAGCACTGACCCTCTGACAGTGCAGCACTCCCTCAGTACTGGCCCTCTGGCAGTGCGGCACTCCCTCAGTACTGACCATCTGACAGTGCAGCTCTCCCTCAGTACTGACCCTCTGACAGTGCTGCATTCCCTCAATACTGACCCCCGGACAGTGCAGCTCTCCCTCAGTACTGACCCTCTGGCAGTGCAGCATGCCCTCAGTACTGACCCTTCGACAGTGCAGCACTCCCTCAGTACTGACCCTCTGACAGTACAGCTCTCCCTCAGTACTGACCCTCTGACAGTGCAGCACTCCCTCAGTACTGACCATCTGACAGTGCAGCACTCCCTCAGTACTGACCCTCTGACAGTGCAGCACTCCCTCAGTACTGACCCTCTGACAGTGCAGCAATCGCTTTGTACTAACCCTCTGACAGTGAAACTCTCCCTCAGGACTGACCCTCTGACAGTGCAGCACTCCCTCAGTACTGACCCTCTGACAGTGCAGCTCTGACTCAGTACTGACTCTCTGACAGTGCAGCTCTCCCTCAGTACTGACCCTCTGACAGTGCAGCACTCCCTCAGTACTGACCCTCTGACAGTGCAGCACTCCCTAAGTACTGACCCTCTGGCAGTGCAGCATTCCCTCAGTACTGACCCTCTGACAGTGCAGCACTCCCTCAGTACTGACCCTCAGACAGTGCAGCACTCCCTCAGTACTGACCCTCTGACAGTGCAGCACTCCCTCAGTACTGACCCTCTGAGAGTGCAGCTCTCCCTCAGTACTGACTCTCTGACAGTGCAGCTCTCCCTCAGTACTGATCCACTGACAGTGCAGCTCTCCCTCAGTACTGACCATCTGACAGTGCAGCTCTCCCTCAGTACTGACCCGCTGACAGTGCAGCATTCCCTCAGTACTGACCCTCTGACAGTGCAGCACTCCCTCAGCACTGACCCTCTGACAGTGCAGCACTCCCTCAGTACTGACCCTCTGACAGTGCAGCACTCCCTCAGTACTGACACCTCTGGCAGTGCAGCACTCCCTCAGTACTGACCCTCTGACAGTGCAGCACTCCCTCAGCACTGACCCTCTGACAGTGCAGCACTCCCTCAGTACTGACACTCTGGCAGTGCGGCACTCCCTCAGTACTGACCATCTGACAGTGCAGCTCTCCCTCAGTACTGACCCTCTGACAGTGCTGCATTCCCTCAATACTGACCCCCGGACAGTGCAGCTCTCCCTCAGTACTGACCCTCTGGCAGTGCAGCATTCCCTCAGTACTGACCCTCTGACCGTGCAGCTCTCCCTCAGTACTAACATCTGACAGTGTAGCTCCCCCTCAGTACTGACTCTCTGACAGTGCAGCTCTCCCTCAGTACTGACCCTCTGACAGTGCAGCTCTCCCTCAGTACTGATCCACTGACAGTGCAGCTCTCCCTAAAGTACTGACCATCTGACAGTGCAGCTCTCCCTCAGTACTGACCCGCTGACAGTGCAGCATTCCCTCAGTACTGACCCTCTGACAGTGCAGCACTCCCTCAGCACTGACCCTCTGACAGTGCAGCACTCCCTCTGTACTGACCCTCTGACAGTGCAGCACTCCCTCAGTACTGACACCTCTGGCAGTGCAGCACTGCCTCAGTACTGACCCTCTGACAGTGCAGCAATCCCTCAGTACTGACCCTCTGACAGTGCAGCACTCCCTCAGAACTGATCCTCTGACAGTGCAGCACTCCCTCAGTACTGACACCTCTGGCAGTGCAGCACTGCCTCAGTACTGACCCTCTGACAGTGCAGCACTCCCTCAGCACTGACCCTCTGACAGTGCAGCACTCCCTCAGTACTGACCCTCTGGCAGTGCGGCACTCCCTCAGTACTGACCATCTGACAGTGCACCTCTCCCTCAGTACTGACCCTCTGACAGTGCTGCATTCCCTCAATACTGACCCTCGGACAGTGCAGCTTTCCCTCAGTACTGACCCTCTGGCAGTGCAGCATTCCCTCAGTACTGACCCACCGACAGTGCAGCACTCCCTCAGTACTGACCCTCTGACAGTACAGCTCTCCCTCAGTACTGACCCTCTGACAGTGCAGCACTCCCTCAGTACTGACCCTCTGACAGTGCAGCACTCCCTCAGTACTGACCCTCTGACAGTGCAGCACTCCCTCAGTACTGACCCTCTGACAGTGCAGCAATCTCTTTGTACTAACCCTCTGACAGTGCAGCTCTCCCTCAGTACTGACCCTCTGACAGTGCAGCACTCCCTCAGTACTGACCCTCTGACAGTGCAGCACTCCTTCAGTACTGACCATCTGACAGTGCAGCTCTGACTCAGTACTGACTCTCTGACAGTGCAGCTCTCCCACAGTACTGACCCTCTGACAGTGCAGCACTCCCTCTGTACTGACCCACTGACAGTGCAGCACTCCCTCAGTACTGACCCTCTGGCAGTGCAGCATTCCCTCAGTACTGACCCTCTGACAGTGCAGCCTTCCCTCAGTACTGACCCTCTGACAGTGCAGCTCTCCCTCAGTACTGACTCTCTGACAGTGCAGCTCTCCCTCAGTACTAACATCTGACAGTGTAGCTCCCCCTCAGTACTGACTCTCTGACAGTGCAGCTCTCCCTCAGTACTGACCCTCTGACAGTGCAGCACTCCCTCAGTACTGATCCTCTGACAGTGCAGCACTCCCACAGTACTGACCCTCTGACAGTGCAGCACTCCCTCAGTACTGACCCTCTGACAGTGCAGCACTCCCTCAGTACTGACCCTCTGGCAGTGCAGCATTCCCTCAGTACTGACCCTCTGACAGTGCAGCACTCCTTCAGTACTGACCATCTGACAGTGCAGCTCTCCCTCAGTACTGACTCTCTGACAGTGCAGCTCTCCCTCAGTACTGACCCTCTGACAGTGCAGCATTCCCTCAGTACAGACCCTCTGACAGTGCAGCACTCCCTCACAACTTACCCTCGGGCAGTGCAGCATTCCCTCAGTACTGACCCTCTGACAGTGCAGCCTTCCCTCAGTACTGACTCTCTGACAGTGCAGCTCTCCCTCAGTACTGACTCTCTGACATTGCAGCTCTCCCTCAGTACTAACCTCTGACAGTGCAGCTCTCCCTCAGTACTGACTCTCTGACAGTGCAGCTCTCCCTCAGTACTAACCTCTGACAGTGCAGCTCTCCCTCAGTACTGACCCTCTGACAGTGCAGCACTCCCTCAGTACAGACCCTCTGACAGTGCAGCACTCCCTCAGAACTTACCCTCGGGCAGTGCAGAATTCCCTCAGTACTGACCCTCTGACAGTGCAGCCTTCCCTCAGTACTGAACCTCTGACAGTGCAGCTCTCCCTCAGTACTGACTCTCTGACAGTGCAGCTCTCCCTCAGTACTGACCCTCTGACAGTGCAGCTCTCCCTCAGTACTGACCCTCTGACAGTGCAGCACTCCCTCAGTACTGACCCTCTGACAGTGCAGCACTCCCTCAGTACTGACCCTCTGACAGTGCAGCACTCCCTCAGTACTGACCCTCTGACAGTGAAGCACTCCCTCAGTACTGATTCTCTCACAGTGCAGCACTCCCTCAGTACTGACCCTCTAACAGTGCAGCACTCCCTCAGTACTGACCCTCTGACAGTGAAGCACCCGCTCGGTACTGACCCTCTGACAGTGCAGCTCTCCCTCAGTACCGACCCTCTGACAGTGCAGCACTCCCTCAGTACTGACCCTCTGACAGTGCAGCACTCCCTCAGTACTGATTCTCTAACAGTGCAGCACTCCCTCAGTACTGACCCTCTAACAGTGCAGCACTCCCTCAGTACTGACCCTCTGACAGTGAAGCACCCGCTCGGTACTGACCCTCTGACAGTGCAGCACTCCCTCAGTACTGACCATCTGACAGTGCAGCTCTGACTCAGTACTGACTCTCTGACAGTGCAGCTCTCCCTCAGTACTGACCCTCTGACAATGCAGCACTCCCTCAGTACTGACCCTCTGACAGTGCAGCCCTCCCTAAGTACTGACCCTCTGGCAGTGCAGCATTCCCTCAGTACTGACCCTCTGACAGTGCAGCACTCCCTCAGTACTGACCCTCAGACAGTGCAGCACTCCCTAAGTACTGACCCTCTGACAGTGCAGCACTCCCTCAGTACTGACCCTCTGAGAGTGCAGCTCTCCCTCAGTACTGACTCTCTGACAGTGCAGCTCTCCCTCAGTACTGATCCACTGACAGTGCAGCTCTCCCTCAGTACTGACCATCTGACAGTGCAGCTCTCCCTCAGTACTGACCCGCTGACAGTGCAGCATTCCCTCAGTACTGACCCTCTGACAGTGCAGCACTCCCTCAGCACTGACCCTCTGACAGTGCAGCACTCCCTCAGTACTGACCCTCTGACAGTGCAGCACTCCCTCAGTACTGACACCTCTGGCAGTGCAGCACTCCCTCAGTACTGACCCTCTGACAGTGCAGCACTCCCTCAGCACTGACCCTCTGACAGTGCAGCACTCCCTCAGTACTGACACTCTGGCAGTGCGGCACTCCCTCAGTACTGACCATCTGACAGTGCAGCTCTCCCTCAGTACTGACCCTCTGACAGTGCTGCATTCCCTCAGTACTGACCCCCGGACAGTTCAGCTCTCCCTCAGTACTGACCCTCTGGCAGTGCAGCATTCCCTCAGTACTGACCCTCTGACAGTGCAGCTCTCCCTCAGTACTAACATCTGACAGTGTAGCTCCCCCTCAGTACTGACTCTCTGACAGTGCAGCTCTCCCTCAGTACTGACCCTCTGACAGTGCAGCTCTCCCTCAGTACTGATCCACTGACAGTGCAGCTCTCCCTAAAGTACTGACCATCTGACAGTGCAGCTCTCCCTCAGTACTGACCCGCTGACAGTGCAGCATTCCCTCAGTACTGACCCTCTGACAGTGCAGCACTCCCACTGTACTGACCCTCTGACAGTGCAGCACTCCCTCAGTACTGACACCTCTGGCAGTGCAGCACTGCCTCAGTACTGACCCTCTGACAGTGCAGCACTCCCTCAGTACTGACCCTCTGACAGTGCAGCACTCCCTCAGTCCTGACCCTCTGACAGTGCAGCACTCCCTCAGTACTGACACCTCTGGCAGTGCAGCACTGCCTCAGTACTGACCCTCTGACAGTGCAGCACTCCCTCAGCACTGACCCTCTGACAGTGCAGCACTCCCTCAGTACTGACCCTCTGGCAGTGCGGCACTCCCTCAGTACTGACCATCTGACAGTGCAGCTCTCCCTCAGTACTGACCCTCTGACAGTGCTGCATTCCCTCAATACTGACCCTCGGACAGTGCAGCTTTCCCTCAGTACTGACCCTCTGGCAGTGCAGCATTCCCTCAGTACTGACCCACCGACAGTGCAGCACTCCCTCAGTACTGACCCTCTGACAGTACAGCTCTCCCTCAGTACTGACCCTCTGACAGTGCAGCACTCCCTCAGTACTGCCCCTCTGACAGTGCAGCACTCCCCCAGTACTGACTCTCTGACAGTGCAGCTCTCCCTCAGTACTGACCCTCTGACAGTGCAGCACTCCCTCAGTACTGACCCTCTGACAGTGCAGCACTCCCTCAGTACTGACCCTCTGGCAGTGCAGCATTCCCTCAGTACTGACCCTCTGACAGTGCAGCCTTCCCTCAGTACTGACCCTCTGACAGTGCAGCTCTCCCTCAGTACTGACTCTCTGACAGTGCAGCTCTCCCTCAGTACTAACATCTGACAGTGTAGCTCCCCCTCAGTACTGACTCTCTGACAGTGCAGCTCTCCCTCAGTACTGACCCTCTGACAGTGCAGCACTCCCTCAGTACTGATCCTCTGACAGTGCAGCACTCCCACAGTACTGACCCTCTGACAGTGCAGCACTCCCTCAGTACTGACCCTCTGACAGTGCAGCACTCCCTCAGTACTGACCCTCTGGCAGTGCAGCATTCCCTCAGTACTGACCCTCTGACAGTGCAGCACTCCTTCAGTACTGACCATCTGACAGTGCAGCTCTCCCTCAGTACTGACTCTCTGACAGTGCAGCTCTCCCTCAGTACTGACCCTCTGACAGTGCAGCATTCCCTCAGTACAGACCCTCTGACAGTGCAGCACTCCCTCACAACTTACCCTCGGGCAGTGCAGCATTCCCTCAGTACTGACCCTCTGACAGTGCAGCCTTCCCTCAGTACTGACTCTCTGACAGTGCAGCTCCCCCTCAGTACTGACTCTCTGACATTGCAGCTCTCCCTCAGTACTAACCTCTGACAGTGCAGCTCTCCCTCAGTACTGACTCTCTGACAGTGCAGCTCACCCTCAGTACTGACTCTCTGACAGTGCAGCTCTCCCTCAGTACTGATCCTCCAACAGTGCAGCACTCCCTCAGTACTGACCCTCTGACAGTGCAGCACCCGCTCGGTACTGACCCTCTGACAGTGCAGCTCTCCCTCAGTACTGACCATCTGAGAGTGCAGCTCTCCCTCAGTACTGACCCTCTGACAGTGCAGCTCTCCCTCAGTACTGACCCTCTGACAGTGCAGCACCTCCTCAGTACTGACCCTCTGACAGTGCAGCACTGCCTCAGTATTGACCCTCTGACAGTGCAGCACACCCTCAGCACTGACCCTCAGACAGTGCAGCTCTCCCTCAGTACTGACCCTCTGACAGTGCAGCACTCCCTCAGTACTGACACTCTGACAGTGCAGCACTGCCTCAGTACTGATCCTCTGACAGTGCAGCTCTCCCTCAGTACTGACCCTCTGACAGTGCAGCACTCCCTCAGTACTGTCCCTCTGACAGTGCAGCACTCCCTCAGTACTGACCCTCTGACAGTGCAACATTACCTCAGTACTGACCCTCTGACATGCAGCACCCGCTCGGCACTGACCCTCTGACAGTGCAGCTCTCCCTCAGTACTGACCCTCTGACAGTGCAGCTTCCCTCAGTACTGACCCTCTGACAGTGCAGCACTCCCTCAGTACTAACCCTCTGACAGTGCATCACTCCCTCAGTACTGACCCTTTGACAGTGCAGCATTCCCTCAGTACTGACCCTCTCACAGTGCAGCACTCCCTCAGCACTGACCCTCTGACAGTGCAGCACTCCCTCAGTACTGACCCTCTGGCAGTGCGGCACTCCCTCAGTACTGACCATCTGACAGTGCAGCTCTCCCTCAGTACTGACCTTCTGACAGTGCTGCACTCCCTCAGTACTGACCCTCGGACAGTGCAGCTCTCCCTCAGTACTGACCCTCTGACAGTGCTGCATTCCCTCAGTACTGACCATCTGACAGTGCAGCACTCCATCAGTACTGACCCTCTGACACTGCAGCTCTGCCTCATTACTGACCATCTGACAGTGCAGCACTCCCTCAGTACTGACTCTCTGACAGTGCAGCTCTCCCTCAGTACTGACCCTCTGACAGTGCAGCACTCCCTCAGTACTGATCCTCTGACAGTGCAGCACTCCCTCAGTACTGACCCTCTGACAGTGCAGCACTCCCTCAGTACTGACCCTCTGACAGTGCAGCACTCCCTCAGTACTGACCCTCTGGCAGTGCAGCTCTCCCTCAGTACTGACCCTCTGACAGTGCAGCACTCCCTCAGTACTGATCCTCTGACAGTGCAGCACTCCCTCAGTACTGACCCTCTGACAGTGCAGCACTCCCTCAGTACTGACACCTCTGGCAGTGCAGCACTGCCTCAGTACTGACCCTCTGACAGTGCAGCACTCCCTCAGTACTGACCCTCTGACAGTGCAGCACTCCCTCAGTACTGACCCTCTGACAGTGCAGCACTCCCTCAGTACTGACACCTCTGGCAGTGCAGCACTGCCTCAGTACTGACCGTCTGACAGTGCAGCACTCCCTCAGCACTGACCCTCTGACAGTGCAGCACTCCCTCAGTACTGACCCTCTGGCAGTGCGGCACTCCCTCAGTACTGACCATCTGACAGTGCAGCTCTCCCTCAGTACTGACCCTCTGACAGTGCTGCATTCCCTCAATACTGACCCTCGGACAGTGCAGCTTTCCCTCAGTACTGACCCTCTGGCAGTGCAGCATTCCCTCAGTACTGACCCACCGACAGTGCAGCACTCCCTCAGTACTGACCCTCTGACAGTACAGCTCTCCCTGAGTACTGACCCTCTGACAGTGCAGCACTCCCTCAGTACTGACCCTCTGACAGTGCAGAACTCCCTCAGTACTGACCCTCTGACAGTGCAGCACTCCCTCAGTACTGACCCTCTGACAGTGCAGCAATCTCTTTGTACTAACCCTCTGACAGTGCAGCTCTCCCTCAGTACTGACCCTCTGACAGTGCAGCACTCCCTCAGTACTGACCCTCTGACAGTGCAGCACTCCTTCAGTACTGACCATCTGACAGTGCAGCTCTGACTCAGTACTGACTCTCTGACAGTGCAGCTCTCCCTCAGTACTGACCCTCTGACAGTGCAGCACTCCCTCAGTACTGACCCTCTGACAGTGCAGCCCTCCCTCAGTACTGACCCTCTGGCAGTGCAGCATTCCCTCAGTACTGACCCTCTGACAGTGCAGCCTTCCCTCAGTACTGACCCTCTGACAGTGCAGCTCTCCCTCAGTACTGACTCTCTGACAGTGCAGCTCTCCCTCAGTACTAACTTCTGACAGTGTAGCTCCCCCTCAGTACTGACTCTCTGACAGTGCAGCTCTCCCTCAGTACTGACCCTCTGACAGTGCAGCACTCCCTCAGTACTGATCCTCTGACAGTGCAGCACTCCCACAGTACTGACCCTCTGACAGTGCAGCACTCCCTCAGTACTGACCCTCTGACAGTGCAGCACTCCCTCAGTACTGACCCTCTGGCAGTGCAGCATTCCCTCAGTACTGACACTCTGACAGTGCAGCACTCCTTCAGTACTGACCATCTGACAGTGCAGCTCTCCCTCAGTACTGACTCTCTGACAGTGCAGCTCTCCCTCAGTACTGACCCTCTGACAGTGCAGCACTCCCTCAGTACAGACCCTCTGACAGTGCAGCACTCCCTCACAACTTACCCTCGGGCAGTGCAGCATTCCCTCAGTACTGACCCTCTGACAGTGCAGCCTTCCCTCAGTACTGACTCTCTGACAGTGCAGCTCTCCCTCAGTACTGACTCTCTGACATTGCAGCTCTCCCTCAGTACTAACCTCTGACAGTGCAGCTCTCCCTCAGTTCTGACTCTCTGACAGTGCAGCTCACCCTCAGCACTGACTCTCTGACAGTGCAGCTCTCCCTCAGTACTGATCCTCTAACAGTGCAGCACTCCCTCAGTACTGACCCTCTGACAGTGCAGCACCCGCTCGGTACTGACCCTCTGACAGTGCAGCTCTCCCTCAGTACTGACCATCTGACAGTCCTGCTCTCCCTCAGTACTGACCCTCTGACAGTGCAGCTCTCCCTCAGTACTGACCCTCTGACAGTGCAGCACTCCCTCAGCACTGACCCTCTGACAGTGCAGCACTCCCTCAGTACTGACCCTCTGGCAGTGCGGCACTCCCTCAGTACTGACCATCTGACAGTGCAGCTCTCCCTCAGTACTGACCTTCTGACAGTGCTGCACTCCCTCAGTACTGACCCTCGGACAGTGCAGCTCTCCCTCAGTACTGACCCTCTGACAGTGCTGCATTCCCTCAGTACTGACCATCTGACAGTGCAGCACTCCATCAGTACTGACCCTCTGACACTGCAGCTCTGCCTCATTACTGACCATCTGACAGTGCAGCACTCCCTCAGTACTGACTCTCTGACAGTGCAGCTCTCCCTCAGTACTGACCCTCTGACAGTGCAGCACTCCCTCAGTACTGATCCTCTGACAGTGCAGCACTCCCTCAGTACTGACCCTCTGACAGTGCAGCACTCCCTCAGTACTGACCCTCTGACAGTGCAGCACTCCCTCAGTACTGACCCTCTGGCAGTGCAGCATTCCCTCTATACTGACCCTCTGACAGTGCAGCACTCCTTCAGTACTGACCATCTGACAGTGCAGCTCTGCCTCAGCACTGACTCTCTGACAGTGCAGCTCTCCCTCAGTACTGACCATCTGACAGTGCAGCACTCCCTCAGTACTGACCATCTGACAGTGCAGCTCTCCCTCAGTACTGACTCTCCGACAGTGCAGCACTCCCTCAGTACTGACCCTCTGACAGTGCAGCACTCCCTCAGTACTGACCCTCTGGCAGTGCAGCATTCCCTCAGTACTGACCCCCGACAGTGCATCCTTCCCTCAGTACTGACCCTCTGACAGTGCAGCTCTCCCTCAGTACTGACCCTCTGACAGTGCAGCAATCCCTCAGTACTGACTCTCTGACAGTGCAGCTCTCCCTCAGTACTGACCCTCTGACAGTGCAGCACTCCCTCAGTACAGACCATCTGACAGTGCAGCACTGCCTCAGTACTGACCCTCTGACATGCAGCACCCGCTCGGCACTGACCCTCTGACAGTGCAGCTCTCCCTCAGTACTGACCCACTGACAGTGCAGCTCTCCCTCAGTACTGACCCTCTGACAGTGCAGCTCTCCCTCAGTACTGACACGCTGACAGTGCAGCATTCCCTCAGTACTGACCCTCTGACAGTGCAGCACTCCCTCAGCACTGACCCTCTGACAGTGCAGCACTCCCTCAGTACTGACCCTCTGGCAGTGCGGCACTCCCTCAGTACTGACCATCTGACAGTGCAGCTCTCCCTCAGTACTGACCCTCTGACAGTGCAGCTCTGCCTCAGTACTGACCCTCTGACAGTGCAGCACTCCCTCAGTACTGACCCTCTGACAGTGCAGCACTCCCTCAGTACTGACCCTCTGACAGTGCAGCACTCCTTCAGTACTGACCATCTGACAGTGCAGCTCTGCCTCAGTACTGACTCTCTGACAGTGCAGCTCACCCTCAGTACTGACCCTCTGACAGTGCAGCATTACCTCAGTACTGACCCTCTGACAGTGCAGCTCTCCCTCAGTACTGACACGCTGACAGTGCAGCATTCCCTCAGTACTGACCCTCTGACAGTGCAGCACTCCCTCAGCACTGACCCTCTGACAGTGCAGCACTCCCTCAGTACTGACCCTCTGGCAGTGCGGCACTCCCTCAGTACTGACCATCTGACAGTGCAGCTCTCCCTCAGTACTGACCCTCTGACAGTGCAGCTCTGCCTCAGTACTGACCCTCTGACAGTGCAGCACTCCCTCAGTACTGACCCTCTGACAGTGCAGCACTCCCTCAGTACTGACCCTCTGACAGTGCAGCACTCCTTCAGTACTGACCATCTGACAGTGCAGCTCTGCCTCAGTACTGACTCTCTGACAGTGCAGCTCTCCCTCAGTACTGACACTCTGACAGTCCAGCACTCCCTCAGCACTGACCCTCTGACAGTGCAGCACTCCCTCAGTACTGACCCTCTGACAGTGCAGCACTCCCTCAGAACTTACCCTCGGGCAGTGCAGCATTCCCTCAGTACTGACCATCTGACAGTGCAGCCTTCCCTCAGTACTGACTCTCTGACAGTGCAGCTCTCCCTCAGTACTGACTCTCTGACAGTGCAGCTCTCCCTCAGTACTAACCTCTGACAGTGCATCTCTCCCTCAGTACTGACTCTCTGGCAGTGCAGCTCTCCCTCAGTACTGACTCTCTGACAGTGCAGCTCTCCCTCAGTTCTGATCCTCTAACAGTGCAGCACTCCCTCAGTACTGACCCTCTGACAGTGCAGCACCCGCTCGGTACTGACCCTCTGACAGTGCAGCTCTCCCTCAACACTGACCCACTGACAGTGCAGCTCTCCCTCAGTACTGACCCTCTGACAGTGCAGCTCTCCCTCAGTACTGACCCGCTGACAGTGCAGCATTCCCTCAGTACTGACCCTCTGACAGTGCAGCACTCCCTCAGCACTGACCCTCTGACAGTGCAGCTCTCCCTCAGTACTGACCCTCTGACAGTGCAGCACTCCCTCAGTACTGACCCTCTGACAGTGCAGCACTGCCTCAGTACTGACCCTCTGACAGTACAGCTCTCCCTCAGTACTGACCCTCAGGCAGTGCAGCACTCCTTCAGTACTGACCATCTGACAGTGCAGCACTCCCTCAGTGCTGACCCTCTGACAGTGCAGCACTCCCTCAGTACTGACCCTCGGACAGTGCAGCACTCCCTGAGTACTGACCCTCTGACAGTGCAGCATTCCCTCAGTACTGACCATCTGACAGTACAGCACTCCCTCAGTACTGACCCTCTGACAGTGCAGCACTCCCTCAGTACTGACCATCTGACAGTACAGCACTCCCTCAGTACTGACCCTCTGACAGTGCAGCTCTCCCTCAGTACTGACCCTCTGACAGTGCAGCACTGTCTCAGTACTGACCCTCTGACAGTGCAGCACTCCCTCAGGACTGACCATCTGACAGTGCAGCACTCCCTCAGTACAGACACTCTAACAGTGCAGCACTCCCTCAGTACTGACCATCTGACAGTACACCACTCCCTCAGTACTGACCCTCTGACAGTGCAGCTCTCCCTCAGTACTGACCCTCTGACAGTGCAGCACTACCTCAGTACTGACCCTCTGACAGTGCAGCACTCCCTCAGTACTGACCATCTGACAGTGCAGCACTCCCTCAGTACAGACACTCTAACAGTGCAGCACTCCCTCAGTACTGACCCTCTGACAGTGCAGCACTGCCTCAGTATTGACCCTCTGACAGTGCAGCACTCCCTCAGTACTGACCATCTGACAGTGCAGCACTCTCTCAGTACTGACCCTCTGACAGTGCAGCACTCCTTCAGTACTGACCATCTGACAGTGCAGCCTTCCCTCAGTACTGACCCTCTGACAGTGCAGCACTCCCTCAGTACTGACCCTCTGACAGTGCAGAACTCCCTCAGTACTGACCCGCTGACAGTGCAGCACTCCCTCAATACTGACCATCTGACTGTGTAGCTCTCCCTCAGTACAGACCCTCTGACAGTACAGCTCTCCCTCAGTACTGTCCCTCTGGCAGTGCAGCACTCCCTCAGTACTGACCCTCTGACAGTGCAGCACTCCCTCAGTACTGACCCTCTGACAGTGCAGCACTCCGTCAGTACTGACCCTCGGACAGTGCAGCACTCCCTCAGAACTGACCCTCTGACAGAGCAGCATTCCCACATTACTGACCATCTGACAGTACAGCACTCCCTCAGCACTGACACTCTAACAGTGCAGCACTCCCTCAGTACTGACCATCTGACAATGCAGCACTCCCTCCACACTGACCCTCTCACAATGCTGCACTGCCTCCACACTGACCCTCTGACAATGCTGCACTCCCTCCACACTGACCCTCTGACAATGCTTCACTCCCTCCACACTGACCCTCTGACAATGCTTCACTCCCTCCACACTGACCCTCTGACAATGCTGCACTCCCTCCACACTGATCCTCTCATAGTGATGCGCTCCCTCAGTACTGTCTCTCTGGCAGAGTGGAGGTGGCCCTTTACTGACCCTCCGATAGTGTGGCCCAATCTCAGGACAAAACCTCTGACAGTACAGCACTCCATCACAACTGACACTCTGACAGTACACCACTGCCTCAGTACTGACTCATTGACAGTGTAGCACTCCCTCAGTACTGACCCATTGACAGTGTATCACTCCCTCAGTACTGACGCTCTGCCTCGGTCCTGCACGTCTGACCGTCCAGCAGTGCCTCAGTACTTTCTATCTGACAGTGTAGCATTCTCTCTGTACTAACCCTATGTCAGTGCTGCACTCTCTCTGTACTAACCCTCTGACAGTGCAGCTCTCCCTCAGTACTGACACGCTGACAGTGCAGCATTCCCTCAGTACTGACCCTCTGACAGTGCAGCACTCCGTCAGCACTGACCCTCTGACAGTGCAGCACTCCCTCAGTACTGACCCTCTGGCAGTGCGGCACTCCCTCTGTACTGACCATCTGACAGTGCAGCTCTCCCTCAGTACTGACCCTCTGACAGTGCAGCTCTGCCTCAGTACTGACCCTCTGACAGTGCAGCACTCCCTCAGTACTGACCCTCTGACAGTGCAGCACTCCTTCAGTACTGACCATCTGACAGTGCAGCTCTGCCTCAGTACTGACTCTCTGACAGTGCAGCTCTCCCTCAGTACTGACACTCTGACAGTCCAGCACTCCCTCAGCACTGACCCTCTGACAGTGCAGCACTCCCTCAGTACTGACCCTCTGACAGTGCAGCACTCCCTCAGAACTTACCCTCGGGCAGCGCAGCATTCCCTCAGTACTGACCATCTGACAGTGCAGCCTTCCCTCAGTACTGACTCTCTGACAGTGCAGCTCTCCCTCAGTACTGACTCTCTGACAGTGCAGCTCTCCCTCAGTACTAACCTCTGACAGTGCATCTCTCCCTCAGTACTGACTCTCTGACAGTGCAGCTCTCCCTCAGTACTGACTCTCTGACAGTGCAGCTCTCCCTCAGTTCTGATCCTCGAACAGTGCAGCACTCCCTCAGTACTGACCCTCTGACAGTGCAGCACCCGCTTGGTACTGACCCTCTGACAGTGCAGCTCTCCCTCAACACTGACCCACTGACAGTGCAGCTCTTCCTCAGTACTGACCCTCTGACAGTGCAGCTCTCCCTCAGTACTGACCCGCTGACAGTGCAGCATTCCCTCAGTACTGACCCTCTGACAGTGCAGCACTCCCTCAGCACTGACCCTCTGACAGTGCAGCTCTCCCTCAGTACTGACCCTCTGACAGTGCAGCACTCCCTCAGTACTGACCCTCTGACAGTGCAGCACTGCCTCAGTACTGACCCTCTGACAGTACAGCTCTCCCTCAGTACTGACCCTCAGGCAGTGCAGCACTCCTTCAGTACTGACCATCTGACAGTGCAGCACTCCCTCAGTGCTGACCCTCTGACAGTGCAGCACTCCCTCAGTACTGACCCTCGGACAGTGCAGCACTCCCTGAGTACTGACCCTCTGACAGTGCAGCATTCCCTCAGTACTGACCATCTGACAGTACAGCACTCCCTCAGTCCTGACCCTCTGACAGTGCAGCACTCCCTCAGTACTGACCATCTGACAGTACAGCACTCCCTCAGTACTGACCCTCTGACAGTGCAGCTCTCCCTCAGTACTGACCCTCTGACAGTGCAGCACTGTCTCAGTACTGACCCTCTGACAGTGCAGCACTCCCTCAGTACTGACCATCTGACAGTGCAGCACTCCCTCAGTACAGACACTCTAACAGTGCAGCACTCCCTCAGTACTGACCATCTGACAGTACACCACTCCCTCAGTACTGACCCTCTGACAGTGCAGCTCTCCCTCAGTACTGACCCTCTGACAGTGCAGCACTACCTCAGTACTGACCCTCTGACAGTGCAGCACTCCCTCAGTACTGACCATCTGACAGTGCAGCACTCCCTCAGTACAGACACTCTAACAGTGCAGCACTCCCTCAGTACTGACCCTCTGACAGTGCAGCACTGCCTCAGTATTGACCCTCTGACAGTGCAGCACTCCCTCAGTACTGACCATCTGACAGTGCAGCACTCTCTCAGTACTGACCCTCTGACAGTGCAGCACTCCTTCAGTACTGACCATCTGACAGTGCAGCCTTCCCTCAGTACTGACCCTCTGACAGTGCAGCACTCCCTCAGTACTGACCCTCTGACAGTGCAGAACTCCCTCAGTACTGACCCGCTGACAGTGCAGCACTCCCTCAATACTGACCATCTGACTGTGTAGCTCTCCCTCAGTACAGACCCTCTGACATTACAGCTCTCCCTCAGTACTGTCCCTCTGGCAGTGCAGCACTCCCTCAGTACTGACCCTCTGACAGTGCAGCACTCCCTCAGTACTGACCCTCTGACAGTGCAGCACTCCGTCAGTACTGACCCTCTGACAGAGCAGCATTCCCACATTACTGACCATCTGACAGTACAGCACTCCCTCAGCACTGACACTCTAACAGTGCAGCACTCCCTCAGTACTGACCATCTGACTGTGCAGCACTGCCTCCACACTGATACTCTGACAATGCAGCACTCCCTCCACACTGACCCTCTCACAATGCTGCACTGCCTCCACACTGACCCTCTGACAATGCTGCACTCCCTCCACACTGACCCTCTGACAATGCTTCACTCCCTCCACACTGACCCTCTGACAATGCTTCACTCCCTCCACACTGACCCTCTGACAATGCTGCACTCCCTCCACACTGATCCTCTGACAGTGATGCGCTCCCTCAGTACTGTCTCTCTGTCAGAGTGGAGGTGGCCCTTTACTGACCCTCCGATAGTGTGGCCCAATCTCAGGACAAAACCTCTGACAGTACAGCAATCCATCACAACTGACACTCTGACAGTACACCACTGCCTCAGTACTGACTCATTGACAGTGTAGCACTCCCTCAGTACTGACCCATTGACAGTGTATCACTCCCTCAGTACTGACCCTCTGCCTCGGTCCTGCACGTCTGACCGTCCAGCAGTGCCTCAGTACTGTCTATCTGACAGTGTAGCATTCTCTCTGTACTAACCCTATGTCAGTGCTGCACTCTCTCTGTACTAACCCTCTGACAGTGCAGCACTCCCTCAGTACTGACCCTCTGACAGTGCAGCACTCTCTCAATACTGACCCTCTGCCTCGGTCCTGCACGTCTGAGCGTCCAGCAGTGCCTCAGTACTGTCTATCTGACAGTGTAGCATTCTCTCTGTACTAACCCTCTGTCAGTGCTGCACTCTCTCTGCACTAACCCTCTGACAGTGCAGCACTCCCTCAGTACTGACCCTCTGGCAGTGCAGCACTCCCTCAGTACTGACCCTCTGGCAGTGCAGCATTCCCTCAGTACTGACCCTCTGAGAGTGCAGCACTCCTTCAGTACTGACCATCTGACAGTGCAGCTCTGCCTCAGTACTGACTCTCTGACAGTGCAGCTCTCCCTCAGTACTGACCCTCTGACAGTGCAGCACTCCCTCAGCACTGACCCTCTGACAGTGCAGCACTCCCTCAGTACTGACCCTCTGGCAGTGCAGAATTCCCTCAGTACTGACCCTCTGACAGTGCAGCACTCCTTCAATACTGACCATCTGACAGTGCAGCTCTGCCTCAGTACTGACTCTCTGACAGTGCAGCTCTCCCTCAGTACTGACCCTCTGACAGTGCAGCACTCCCTCAGCACTGACCCTCTGACAGTGCAGCACTCCCTCAGTACTGACCCTCGGGCAGTGCAGAATTCCCTCAGTACTGACCCTCTGACAGTGCAGCCTTCCCTGAGTACGGACCCTCTGACAGTGCAGCTCTCCCTCAGTACTGACCCTCTGACAGTGCAGCCCTCCCTCAGTACTGACCCTCTGACAGTGCAGCACTCCCTCAGTACTGACCCTCTGACAGTGCAGCACTCCCTCAGTACTGATCCTCTGACAGTGCAGCACTCTCTCAGTACTGACCCTCTGACAGTGCAGCACTCCCTCAGTACTGACCCTCTGACAGTGCAGCTCTCCCTCAGTACTGACCCGCTGACAGTGCAGCATTCCCTCAGTACTGACCCTCTGACAGTGTAGCACTCCCTCAGCACTGACCCTCTTGCAGTGCAGCACTCCCTCAGTACTGACCCTCTGACAGTGCAGCACTCCCTCAGTACTGATCCTCTGGCAGTGCAGCACTCCCTCAGTACTGACCCTCTGGCAGTGCAGCATTCCCTCAGTACTGACCCTCTGACAGTGCAGCACTCCTTCAGTACTGACCATCTGACAGTGCAGCTCTGCCTCAGTACTGAATCTCTGACAGTGCAGCTCTCCCTCAGTACTGACCCTCTGACAGTGCAGCACTCCCTCAGCACTGACCCTCTGACAGTGCAGCACTCCCTCAGTACTGACCCTCTGGCAGTGCAGAATTCCCTCAGTACTGACCCTCTGACAGTGCAGCCTTCCCTCAGTACTGACCCTCTGACAGTGCAGCTCTCCCTCAGTACTGACCCTCTGACAGTGCAGCCCTCCCTCAGTACTGACCCTCTGACAGTGCAGCACTCCCTCAGTACTGACCCTCTGACAGTGCAGCACTCCCTCAGTACTGATCCTCTGACAGTGCAGCACTCCCTCAGTACTGACCCTCTGACAGTGCAGCACTCCCTCAGTACTGACCCTCTGACAGTGCAGCTCTCCCTCAGTACTGACCCGCTGACAGTGCAGCATTCCCTCAGTACTGACCCTCTGACAGTGTAGCACTCCCTCAGCACTGACCCTCTTGCAGTGCAGCACTCCCTCAGTACTGACCCTCTGACAGTGCAGCACTCCCTCAGTACTGACCATCTGACAGTGCAGCTCTCCCTCAGTACTGGCCCTCTGACAGTGCAGCACTCCCTCAGTACTGACCATCTGACAGTGCTGCACTCTCTCAGTACTGACCCACTGACAGTGCAGCTCTCCCTCAGCACTGACCCTCTGACAGTGCAGCACTCCCTCAGTACTGACCATCTGACAGTGCAGCACTCCCTCAGTACTGACACTCTGACAGTGCAGCACACCCTCAGTACTGACCATCTGACAGTGCAGCACTCCCTCAGTACTGACCCTTTGACAGTGCAGCACTCCCTCAGTACTGACCCTCTGACAGTGCAGCACTCCCTCAGTACTGACCCTCTGACAGTCCAGCACTCCCTCAGCACTGACCCTCTGACAGTGCAGCACTCCCTCAGTACTGACCCTCTGGCAGTGCTGCACTCCCTCAGTACAGACCATCTGACAGTGCAGCTCTCCCTCAGTACTGACCCTCTGACAGTGCAGCACTCCCTCAGTACTGACCCTCGGACAGTGCAGCTCTCCCTCAGTACTGACACTCTGGCAGTGCAGCATTCCCTCAGTACTGACCCTCTGACAGCACAGCTCTCCCTCAGTACTGACCCTCTGATAGTGCAGCATTCCCTCAGTACTGACCCTCTGACAGTGCAGCTCTCCCTCAGTACTGGCCCTCTGACAGTGCAGCACTCCCTCACTACTGACCATCTGACAGTGCTGCACTCCCTCAGTACTGACCCACTGACAGTGCAGCTCTCCCTCAGTACTGACCCTCTGACAGTGCAGCACTCCCTCAGTACTGACCATCTGACAGTGCAGCACTCCCTCAGTACTGACACTCTGACAGTGCAGCACACCCTCAGTACTGACCATCAGACAGTGCAGCACTCCCTCAGAACTGACCCTTTGACAGTGCAGCACTCCCTCAGTACTGACCCTCTGACAGTGCAGCACTCCCTCAGTACTGACCCTCTGACAGTCCAGCACTCCCTCAGCACTGACCCTCTGACAGTGCAGCACTCCCTCAGTACTGACCCTCTGGCAGTGCGGCACTCCCTCAGTACAGACCAGCTGACAGTGCAGCTCTCCCTCAGTACTGACCCTCTGACAGTGCTGCACTCCCTCAGTACTGACCCTCGGACAGTGCAGCTCTCCCTCAGTACTGATCCTCTGACAGTACAGCACTCCCTCAGTACTGACCCTCTGACAGTGCAGCTCTCCGTCAGTACTGACCCTCTGACAGTGCAGCACTCTCTCAGTACTGACCCTCTGACAGTGCAGCACTCCCTCAGTACTGACCATCTGACAGTGCAGCACTCCCTCAGTACTGACACTCTAACAGTGCAGCACTCCCACAGTACTGACCATCTGACTGTGCAGCACTGCCTCAGTATTGACCCTCTGACAGTGCAGCACTCCCTCAGTACTGACCATCTGACAGTGCAGCACTCCCTCAGTACTGACCCTCTGACAGTGCAGCACTGCCTCAGTATTGACACTCTGACAGTGCAGCACTCCCTTCGTCCTGACCATCTGACAGTGCAGCACTCTCTCAGTACTGACCCTCTGACAGTGCAGCACTCCCTCAGTACTGACCCTCTGACAGTGCAGCCCTTCCTCAGTATTGACCCTCTGACAGTGCAGCAGTCCCTCAGTATTGACCCTCTGACAGTGCAGCACTGCCTCAGTATTGACCCTCGGACAGTGCAGCACTCCCTCAGTACTGACCATCTGACAGTGCAGCACTCTCTCAGTACTGACCCTCTGACAGTGCAGCACTCCCTCAGTACTGACCATCTGACAGTGCAGCCTTCCCTCAGTACTGACCCTCTGACAGTGCAGCACTCCCTCAATACTGACCATCTGACTGTGCAGCTCTCCCTCAGTACAGACCCTCTGACAGTGCAGCTCTCCCTCAGTACTGTCCCTATGGCAGTGCAGCACTCCCTCAGTACTGACCCTCTGACAGTGCAGCACTCCGTCAGTACTGACCATCTGACAGTGCAGCACTCCGTCAGTACTGACCCTCTGCCTCCGTCCTGCACGTCTGACCGTCCAGCAGTGACTCAGTACTGTCTATTTGACAGTGTAGCATTCTCTCTGTACTAACCCTCTGTCAGTGCTGCACTCTCTCTGTACTAACCCTCTGACTGTGCAGCACTCCCTCAGTACTGACCATCTGACAGTGCAGCACTCCCTCAGTACTGATCCTCTGACAGTGCAGCACTCCCTCAGTACTGACCCTCTGACAGTGCAGCACTCCCTCAGTACTGACCCTCTGACAGTGCAGCACTCCCTCAGTACTGACCCTCTGGCAGTGCAGTATTCCCTAAGTACTGACCCTCTGACAGTGCAGCACTCCTTCAGTACTGACCCTCTGACAGTGCAGCACTCCCTCAGTACTGACCCTCTGGCAGTGCAGCATTCCCTCAGTACTGACCCTCTGACAGTGCAGCACTCCCTCAGTACTGACCCTCTGACAGTGCAGCACTCCCTCAGTACTGACCCTCTGGCAGTGCAGAATTCCCTCAGTACTGACCCTCTGACAGTGCAGCCTTCCCTCAATACTGACCCTCTGACAGTGCAGCTCTGCCTCAGTACTGACTCTCTGACAGTGCAGCTCTCCCTCAGTACTGACCCTCTGACAGTGCAGCACTCCCTCAGTACTGACCCTCTGACAGTGCAGCACTCCTTCAGTACTGACCCTCTGACAGTGCAGCACTCCCTCAGTACTGATCCTCTGACAGTGCAGCAGTCCCTCAGTACTGACCCTCTGACAGTGCAGCACTCCCTCAGTACTGACCCTCTGACAGTGCAGCACTCCCTCAGTACTGACCCTCTGGCAGTGCAGCATTCCCTCAGTACTGACCCTCTGACAGTGCAGCTCTCCCTCAGTACTGACCCTCTGACAGTGCAGCACTCCCTCAGTACTGACTTTCTGACAGTGCAGCTCTCCCTCAGTACTTACCCTCTGACAGGGCAGCACTCCCTCAGTACAGACCCTCTGACAGTGCAGCACTCCCTCAGAACTTACCCTCGGGCAGTGCAGCATTCCCTCAGTACTGACCCTCTGACAGTGCAGCCTTCCCTCAGTACTGACCCTCTGACAGTGCAGCTCTCCCTCAGTACTGACTCTCTGACAGTGCAGCTCTCCCTCAGTACTAACCTCTGACAGTGCAGCACCCGCTCGGTACTGACCCTCTGACAGTGCAGCTCTCCCTCAGTACTGATTCTCTAACAGTGCAGCACTCCCTCAGTACTGACCCTCTGACAGTGCAGCACCCGCTCGGTACTGACCCTCTGACAGTGCAGCTCTCCCTCAGTACTGATCCACTGACAGTGCAGCTCTCCCTCAGTACTGACCATCTGACAGTGCAGCTCTCCCTCAGTACTGACCCGCTGACAGTGCAGCATTCCCTCAGTACTGACCCTCTGACAGTGCAGCATTCCCTCAGTACTGACCCTCTGACAGTGCAGCACTCCCTCAGTACTGACCCTCTGACAGTGCAGCACTCCCTCAGTACTGACACCTCTGACAGTGCAGCGCTGCCTCAGTACTGACCCTCTGACAGTGCAGCACTCCCTCAGTACTGACCCTCTGACAGTGCAGCACTCCCTCAGCACTGACCCTCTGACAGTGCAGCACTCCCTCAGTACTGACCATCTGACAGTTCCGCTCTCCCTCAGCACTGACCCTCTGACAGTGCAGCACTCCCTCAGTACTGACCCTCTGGCAGTGCGGCACTCCCTCAGTACAGACCAGCTGACAGTGCAGCTCTCCCTCAGTACTGACCCTCTGACAGTGCTGCACTCCCTCAGTACTGACCCTCGGACAGTGCAGCTCTCCCTCAGTACTGATCCTCTGACAGTACAGCACTCCCTCAGTACTGACCCTCTGACAGTGCAGCTCTCCGTCAGTACTGACCCTCTGACAGTGCAGCACTCTCTCAGTACTGACCCTCTGACAGTGCAGCACTCCCTCAGTACTGACCATCTGACAGTGCAGCACTCCCTCAGTACTGACACTCTAACAGTGCAGCACTCCCACAGTACTGACCATCTGACTGTGCAGCACTGCCTCAGTATTGACCCTCTGACAGTGCAGCACTCCCTCAGTACTGACCATCTGACAGTGCAGCACTCCCTCAGTACTGACCCTCTGACAGTGCAGCACTGCCTCAGTATTGACACTCTGACAGTGCAGCACTCCCTTCGTCCTGACCATCTGACAGTGCAGCACTCTCTCAGTACTGACCCTCTGACAGTGCAGCACTCCCTCAGTACTGACCCTCTGACAGTGCAGCACTTCCTCAGTATTGACCCTCTGACAGTGCAGCAGTCCCTCTGTATTGACCCTCTGACAGTGCAGCACTGCCTCAGTATTGACCCTCGGACAGTGCAGCACTCCCTCAGTACTGACCATCTGACAGTGCAGCACTCTCTCAGTACTGACCCTCTGACAGTGCAGCACTCCCTCAGTACTGACCATCTGACAGTGCAGCCTTCCCTCAGTACTGACCCTCTGACAGTGCAGCACTCCCTCAATACTGACCATCTGACTGTGCAGCTCTCCCTCAGTACAGACCCTCTGACAGTGCAGCTCTCCCTCAGTACTGTCCCTATGGCAGTGCAGCACTCCCTCAGTACTGACCCTCTGACAGTGCAGCACTCCGTCAGTACTGACCCTCTGACAGTGCAGCACTCCGTCAGTACTGACCCTCTGCCTCCGTCCTGCACGTCTGACCGTCCAGCAGTGACTCAGTACTGTCTATTTGACAGTGTAGCATTCTCTCTGTACTAACCCTCTGTCAGTGCTGCACTCTCTCTGTACTAACCCTCTGACTGTGCAGCACTCCCTCAGTACTGACCCTCTGACAGTGCAGCACTCCCTCAGTACTGATCCTCTGACAGTGCAGCACTCCCTCAGTACTGACCCTCTGACAGTGCAGCACTCCCTCAGTACTGACCCTCTGACAGTGCAGCACTCCCTCAGTACTGACCCTCTGGCAGTGCAGTATTCCCTAAGTACTGACCCTCTGACAGTGCAGCACTCCTTCAGTACTGACCCTCTGACAGTGCAGCACTCCCTCAGTACTGACCCTCTGGCAGTGCAGCATTCCCTCAGTACTGACCCTCTGACAGTGCAGCACTCCCTCAGTACTGACCCTCTGACAGTGCAGCACTCCCTCAGTACTGACCCTCTGGCAGTGCAGAATTCCCTCAGTACTGACCCTCTGACAGTGCAGCCTTCCCTCAGTACTGACCCTCTGACAGTGCAGCTCTGCCTCAGTACTGACTCTCTGACAGTGCAGCTCTCCCTCAGTACTGACCCTCTGACAGTGCAGCACTCCCTCAGTACTGACCCTCTGACAGTGCAGCACTCCTTCAGTACTGACCCTCTGACAGTGCAGCACTCCCTCAGTACTGATCCTCTGACAGTGCAGCAGTCCCTCAGTACTGACCCTCTGACAGTGCAGCACTCCCTCAGTACTGACCCTCTGACAGTGCAGCACTCCCTCAGTACTGACCCTCTGGCAGTGCAGCATTCCCTCAGTACTGACCCTCTGACAGTGCAGCTCTCCCTCAGTACTGACCCTCTGACAGTGCAGCACTCCCTCAGTACTGACTTTCTGACAGTGCAGCTCTCCCTCAGTACTTACCCTCTGACAGGGCAGCACTCCCTCAGTACAGACCCTCTGACAGTGCAGCACTCCCTCAGAACTTACCCTCGTGCAGTGCAGCATTCCCTCAGTACTGACCCTCTGACAGTGCAGCCTTCCCTCAGTACTGACCCTCTGACAGTGCAGCTCTCCCTCAGTACTGACTCTCTGACAGTGCAGCTCTCCCTCAGTACTAACCTCTGACAGTGCAGCACCCGCTCGGTACTGACCCTCTGACAGTGCAGCTCTCCCTCAGTACTGATTCTCTAACAGTGCAGCACTCCCTCAGTACTGACCCTCTGACAGTGCAGCACCCGCTCGGTACTGACCCTCTGACAGTGCAGCTCTCCCTCAGTACTGATCCACTGACAGTGCAGCTCTCCCTCAGTACTGACCATCTGACAGTGCAGCTCTCCCTCAGTACTGACCCGCTGACAGTGCAGCATTCCCTCAGTACTGACCCTCTGACAGTGCAGCATTCCCTCAGTACTGACCCTCTGACAGTGCAGCACTCCCTCAGTACTGATCCTCTGACAGTGCAGCACTCCCTCAGTACTGACACCTCTGACAGTGCAGCGCTGCCTCAGTACTGACCCTCTGACAGTGCAGCACTCCCTCAGTACTGACCCTCTGACAGTGCAGCACTCCCTCAGCACTGACCCTCTGACAGTGCAGCACTCCCTCAGTACTGACCATCTGACAGTTCCGCTCTCCCTCAGTACTGACCCTCTGACAGTGCTGCATTCCCTCAATACTGACCCTCTGACAGTGCAGCTCTCCCTCAGTACTGAGCCTCTGGCAGTGCAGCATTCCCTCAGTACTGACCCTCCGACAGTGCAGCACTCCCTCAGTACTGACCCTCTGACAGTACAGCTCTCCCTCAGTACTGACCCTCTGACAGTGTAGCACTCCCTCAGTACTGACCCTCTGACAGTGCAGCACTCCCTCAGTACTGACCCTCTGAAAGTGCAGCACTCCCTCAGGACTGACCCTCTGACAGTGCAGCAATCTCTTTGTACTAACCCTCTGACAGTGCAGCTCTCCCTCAGTACTGACCCTCTGACAGTGCAGCACTCCTTCAGTACTGACCCTCTGACAGTGCAGCACTCCCTCAGTACAGACCCTCTGACAGTGCAGCACTCCCTCAGTACTGACCCTCTGGCAGTGCAGCATTCCCTCAGTACTGACCCTCTGACAGTGCAGCATTCCTTCAGTACTGATCCTCTGACAGTGCAGCACTCCCTCAGTACTGACCCTCTGGCAGTGCAGCATTCCCTCAGTACTGACCCTCTGACAGTGCAGCACTCCCTCAGTACTGACCCTCTGACAGTGCAGCACTCCCTCAGTACTGACCCTCTGGCAGTGCAGAATTCCCTCAGTACTGACCCTCTGACAGTGCAACCATCCCTCAGTACTGACCCTCTGACAGTGCAGCTCTGCCTCAGTACTGACTCTCTGACAGTGCAGCTCTCCCTCAGTACTGACCCTCTGACAGTGCAGCACTCCCTCAGTACTGGCCCTCTGACAGTGCAGCACTCCTTCAGTACTGACCCTCTGACAGTGCAGCACTCCCTCAGTACTGATCCTCTGACAGTGCAGCACTCCCTCAGTACTGACCCTCTGACAGTGCAGCACTCCCTCAGTACTGACCCTCTGACAGTGCAGCACTCCCTCAGTACTGACCCTCTGGCAGTGCAGCATTCCCTCAGTACTGACCCTCTGACAGTGCAACTCTCCCTCAGTACTGACTTTCTGACAGTGCAGCTCTCCCTCAGTACTGACCCTCTGACAGTGCAGCACTCCCTCAGTACTGACTTTCTGACAGTGCAGCTCTCCCTCAGTACTGACCCTCTGACAGTGCAGCAATCCCTCAGTACAGACCCTCTGACAGTGCAGCACTCCCTCAGAACTTACCCTCGGGCAGTGCAGCATTCCCTCAGTACTGACCCTCTGACAGTGCAGCCTTCCCTCAGTACTGACCCTCTGACAGTGCAGCTCTCCCTCAGTACTGACTCTCTGACAGTGCAGCTCTCCCTCACTACTAACCTCTGACAGTGCAGCTCTCCCTCAGTACTGACTCTCTGACAGTGCAGCTCTCCCTCAGTACTGATTCTCTAACAGTGCAGCACTCCCTCAGTACTGACCCTCTGACAGTGCAGCACCCGCTCGGTACTGACCCTCTGACAGTGCAGCTCTCCCTCAGTACTGATCCACTGACAGTGCAGCTCTCCCACAGTACTGACCATCTGACAGTGCAGCTCTCCCTCAGTACTGACCCGCTGACAGTGCAGCATTCCCTCAGTACTCACCCTCTGACAGTGCAGCACTCCCTCAGCACTGACCCTCTGACAGTGCAACACTCCCTCAGTACTGACACTCTGACAGTGCAGCACTCCCTCAGTACTGACACCTCTGACAGTGCAGCACTGCCTCAGTACTGACCCTCTGACAGTGCAGCACTCCCTCAGTACTGACCCTCTGACAGTGCAGCACTCCCTCAGCACTGACCCTCTGACAGTGCAGCACTCCCTCAGTACTGACCCTCTGGCAGTGCGGCACTCCCTCAGTACTGACCATCTGACAGTGCAGCTCTCCCTCAGTACTGACCCTCTGACAGTGCTGCATTCCCTCAATACTGACCCTCGGACAGTGCAGCTCTCCCTCAGTACTGACCCATTGGCAGTGCAGCATTCCCTCAGTACTGACCCTCCAACTGTGCAGCACTCCCTCAGTACTGACCATCTGACAGTACAGCTCTCCCTCAGTACTGACCCTCTGACAGTGAAGCACTCCCTCAGTACTGACCCTCTGACAGTGCAGCACTCCCTCAGTACTGACCCTCTGACAGTGCAGCATTCCCTCAGTACTGACCCTCTGACAGTGCAGCAATCTCTTTGTACTAACCCTCTGACAGTGCAGCTCTCCCTCAGTACTGACCCTCTGACAGTGCAGCACTCCCTCACTACTGACCCTCTGACAGTGCAGCACTCCTTCAGTACTGACCATCTGACAGTGCAGCTCTGACTCAGTACTGACTCTCTGACAGTGCAGCTCTCCCTCAGTACTGACCCTCTGACAGTGCAGCACTCCCTCAGTACTGACCCTCTGACAGTGCAGCACTCCCTCAGTACTGACCCTCTGGCAGTGCAGCATTCCCTCAGTACTGACCCTCTGACAGTGCAGCTTCCCTCAGTACTGACCCTCTGACAGTGCAGCTCTCCCTCAGTACTGACTCTCTGACAGTGCAGCTCTCCCTCAGTACTAACATCTGACAGTGTAGCTCCCCCTCAGTACTGACTCTCTGACAGTGCAGCTCTCCCTCAGTACTGACCCTCTGACAGTGCGGCGCCCCCTCAGTACGGATCCTCTGACAGTGCAGCACTCCCTCAGTACTGACCCTCTGACAGTGCAGCACTCCCTCAGTACTGACCCTCTGACAGTGCAGCACTCCCTCAGTACTGACCCTATGGCAGTGCAGCATTCCCTCAGTACTGACCCTCTGACAGTGCAGCACTCCTTCAGTACTGACCATTTGACAGTGCAGCTCTCCCTCAGTACTGACTCTCTGACAGTGCAGCTCTCCCTCAGTACTGACCCTCTGACAGTGCAGCACTCCCTCAGTACAGACCCTCTGACAGTGCAGCACTCCCTCACAACTTACCCTCGGGCAGTGCATCATTCCCTCAGTACTGACCCTCTGACAGTGCAGCCTTCCCTCAATACTGACTCTCTGACAGTGCAGCTCTCCCTCAGTACTGACTCTCTGACAGTGCAGCTCTCCCTCAGTACTAACCTCTGACAGTGCAGCTCTCCCTCAGTACTGACTCTCTGACAGTGCAGCTCTCCCTCAGTACTGACTCTCTGACAGTGCAGCTCTCCCTCAGTACTGACCCTCTGACAGTGCAGCTCTCCCTCAGTACTGATCCTCTAACAGTGCAGCACTCCCTCAGTACTGACCCTCTGACAGTGCAGCACCCGCTCGGTACTGACCCTCTGACAGTGCAGCTCTCCCTCAGTACTGACCATCTGACAGTGCAGCTCTCCCTCAGTACTGACCCTCTGACAGTGCACCTCTCCCTCAGTACTGACCCTCTGACAGTGCACCTCTCCCTCAGTACTGACCCTCTGACAGTGCAGCACTGCCTCAGTATTGACCCTCTGACAGTGCAGCACTGCCTCAGTACTGACCCTCTGACAGTGCAGCAGTCCCTCAGTACTGACCCTCTGACAGTGCAGCACTGCCTCAGTATTGACCCTCTGACAGTGCAGCTCTCCCTCAGTACTGACCCACTGACAGTGCAGCTCTCCCTCAGTACTGACCCTCTGACAGTGCAGCACTGCCTCAGTATTGACCGTCTGACAGTGCAGCTCTCCCTCAGTACTGACCCACTGACAGTGCAGCTCTCCCTCAGTACTGACCCTCTGACAGTGCAGCTCTCCCTCAGTACTGACCGTCTGACAGTGCAGCACTCCCTCAGTACTGACCCTCTGACAGTGCAGCACTCCCTGAGTACTGACCCTCTGACAGTGCAGCATTCCCTCAGTACTGACCCTCTGACAGTGCAGCACTCCCTCAGCACTGACCCTCTGACAGTGCAGCACTCCCTCAGTACTGACCCTCTGGCAGTGCGGCACTCCCTCAGTACTGACCATCTGACAGTGCAGCTCTCCCTCAGTACTGACCCTCTGACAGTGCTGCACTCCCTCAGTACTGACCCTTGGACAGTGCAGCTCTCCCTCAGTACTGACCCTCTGACAGTGCTGCACTCCCTCAGTACTGACCATCTGACAGTGCAGCACTCCTTCAGTACTGACCCTCTGACAGTGCAGCTCTGCCTCAGTACTGACCATCTGACAGTGCAGCACTCCCTCAGTACTGACTCTCTGACAGTGCATCTCTCCCTCAGTACTGACCCTCTGACAGTGCAGCACTCCCTCAGTACTGATCCTCTGACAGTGCAGCACTCCCTCAGTACTGACCCTCTGAAAGTGCAGCACTCCCTCAGTACTGATCCTCTGACAGTGCAGCACTCCCTCAGTACTGACCCTCTGGCAGTGCAGCATTCCCTCTATACTGACCCTCTGACAGTGCAGCACTCCTTCAGTACTGACCATCTGACAGTGCAGCTCTCCCTCAGTACTGACCCTCTGACAGTGCAGCACTCCCTCAGTACTGACCATCTGACAGTGCAGCTCTCCCTCAGTACTGACCCTCTGACAGTGCAGCACTCCCTCAGTACTGACCCTCTGACAGTGCAGCACTCCCTCAGTACTGACCCTCTGGCAGTGCAGCATTCCCTCAGTACTGATCCCCGACAGTGCATCTTTCCCTCAGTACTGACCCTCTGACAGTGCAGCACTCCCTCAGTACTGACCCTCTGACAGTGCAGCACTCCCTCAGTACTGACTCTCTGACAGTGCAGCTCTCCCTTAGTACTGACCCTCTGACAGTGCAGCACTCCCTCAGTACAGACCCTCTGACAGTGCAGCACTCCCTCACAACTTACCCTCGGGCAGTGCAGCATTCGCTCAGTACGGACCCTCTGACAGTGCAGCCTTCCCTCAGTACTGACTCTCTGACAGTGCAGCTCTCCCTCAGTACTGACTCTCTGACAGTGCAGCTCTCCCTCAGTACTAACCTCTGACAGTGCAGCTCTCCCTCAGTACTGACTCTCTGACAGTGCAGATCTCCCTCAGTACTGACTCTCTGACAGTGCAGCTCTCCCTCAGTACTGATCCTCTAACAGTGCAGCACTCCCTCAGTACTGACCCTCTGACAGTGCAGCACCCGCTCGGTACTGACCCTCTGACAGTGCAGCTCTCCCTCAGTACTGACCATCTGACAGTGCAGCTCTCCCTCAGTACTGACTCTCTGACAGTGCAGCTCTCCCTCAGTACTGACCCTCTGACAGTGCAGCACTCCCTCAGTACTGACCCTCTGACAGTGCAGCACTGCCTCAGTACTGACCGTCTGACAGTGCAGCTCTCCCTCAGTACTGATCCTCTGACAGTGCAGCACTCCCTCAGTACTGACCCTCTGACAGTGTAGCACTGCCTCAGTATTGACCCTCTGACAGTGCAGCACTCCCTCAGCACTGACCCTCTGACAGTGCAGCTCTCCCTCAGTACTGACCCTCTGACAGTGCAGCACTCCCTCAGTACTGACCCTCTGACAGTGCAGCACTCCCTCAGTACTGACCCTCTGACAGTGCAGCACTCCCTCAGTACTGACCCTCTGACATGCAGCACACGCTCGGCACTGACACTCTGACAGTGCAGCTCTCCCTCAGTACTGACCCACTGACAGTGCAGCTCTCCCTCAGTACTGACCCTCTGACAGTGCAGCACTCCCTCAGTACTGACCCTCTGACAGTGCAGCATTCCCTCAGTACTGACCCTCTGACAGTGCAGCACTCCCTCAGCACTGACCCTCTGACAGTGCAGCACTCCCTCAGTACTGACCCTCTGGCAGTGCGGCACTCCCTCAGTACTGACCATCTGAAAGTGCAGCTCTCCCTCAGTACTGACCCTCTGACAGTGCAGCTCTGCCTCAGTACTGACCCTCTGACAGTGCAGCACTCCCTCAGTACTGACCCTCTGACAGTGCAGCACTCCCTCAGTACTGACCCTCTGGCAGTGCAGCACTCCTTCAGTACTGACCCTCTGACAGTGCAGCACTCCCTCTGTACTGATCCTCTGACGGTGCAGCACTCCCTCAGTACTGACCCTCTGACAGTGCAGCACTCCCTCAGTACTGACCCTCTGACTGTGCAGCACTCCCTCAGTACCGACCCTCTGACAGTGCAGCACTCCCTTAGTACTGATCCTCTGACAGTGCAGCACTCCCTCAGTACTGACCCTCTGACAGTGCAGCACTCCCTCAGTACTGACCCTCTGACAGTGCAGCACTCCCTCAGTACTGACCCTCTGGCAGTGCAGCATTCCCTCAGTACTGACCCTCTGACAGTGCAGCACTCCTTCAGTACTGACCATCTGACAGTGCAGCTCTGCCTCAGTAGTGACTCTCTGACAGTGCAGCTCTCCCTCAGTACTGACCCACTGACAGTGCAGCACTCCCTCAGTACTGATCCTCTGACAGTGCAGCACTCCCTCAGTACTGACCCTCTGACAGTGCAGCACTCCCTCAGAACTGACCCTCTGACAGTGCAGCACTCCCTCAGTACTGACCCTCTGGCAGTGCAGCATTCCCTCTGTACTGACCCTCTGACAGTGCTGCACTCCTTCAGTACTGACCATCTGACAGTGCAGCTCTGCCTCAGTACTGACTCTATGACAGTGCAGCTCTTCCTCAGTACTGACCCTCTGACAGTGCAGCACTCCCTCAGTACTGACCCTCTGACAGTGCAGCACTCCCTCAGTACTGACCCTCTGGCAGTGCAGCATTCCCTCAGGACTGACTCTCTGACAGTGCAGCTCTCCCTCAGTACTAACATCTGACAGTGCAGTTCCCCCTCAGTACTGACTCTCTGACAGTGCAGCACTCCCTCAGTACTGACCCTCTGGCAGTGCAGCATTCCCTCAGTACTGACCCTCTGACAGTGCAGCACTCCTTCAGTACTGACCATCTGACAGTGCAGCTCTCCCTCAGTACTGACTCTCTGACAGTGCAGCTCTCCCTCAGTACTGACCATATGACAGTGCAGCACTCCCTCAGTACAGACCCTCTGACAGTGCAGCACTCCCTCAGAACTTACCCTCGGGCAGTGCAGCATTCCCACAGTACTAACCCTCTGGCAGTGCAGCCTTCCCTCAGTACTGCCCCTCTGACAGTGCAGCTCTCCCTCAGTACTGACCCTCTGACAGTGCAGCTCTCCCTCAGTACTGACCATCTGACACTGCAGCTCTCCCTCAGTACAGATCCTCTAACAGTGCAGCACTCCCTCAGTACTGACCCTCTGACAGTGCAGCACCCGCTCGGTACTGACCCTCTGACAGTGCAGCACCCGCTCGGTACTGACCCTCTGACAGTGCAGCTCTCCCTCAGTACTGACTCTCTGACAGTGCAGCTCTCGCTCAGTACTAACATCTGACAGTGCAGCTCTCCCTCAGTACTGACCCTCTGACAGTACAGTTCTCCCTCAGTACTGACCCTCTGGCAGTGCAGCATTCCCTCAGTACTGACCCTCTGACAGTACAGCTCTCCCTCAGTACTGACGCTCTGACAGTGCAGCACTCCCTCAGTACTGACCCTCTGACAGTGCAGCTCTGCCTCAGTACTGACCCTCTGACAGTGCAGCACTCCCTCAGTACTGACCCTCTGACAGTACAGCTCTCCCTCAGTACTGACCCTCTGCCTCGGTCCTGCACGTCTGACCGTCCAGCAGTGCCTCAGTACTGTCTATCTGACAGTGTAGCATTCTCTCTGTACTAACCCTCTGTCAGTGCTGCACTCACTCTGTACTAACCCTCTCAGTGCAGCACTCCCTCAGTACTGACCCTCTGACAGTGCAGCACTCCCTCAGTACTGATCCTCTGACAGTGCAGCACTCCCTCAGTACTGACCCTCTGACAGTGCAGCACTCCCTCAGTACTGACCCTCTGACAGTGCAGCACTCCCTCAGTACTGACCCTCTGGCAGTGCAGCATTCCCTCAGTACTGACCCTCTGACAGTGCAGCACTCCTTCAGTACTGACCATCTGACAGTGCAGCTCTGCCTCAGTACTGACTCTCTGACAGTGCAGCTCTCCCTCAGTACTGACCCTCTGACAGTGCAGCACTCCCTCAGTACTGATCCTCTGACAGTGCAGCACTCCCTCAGTACTGACCCTCTGACAGTGCAGCACTCCCTCAGAACTGACCCTCTGACAGTGCAGCACTCCCTCAGTCCTGACCCTCTGGCAGTGCAGCACTCCCTCTGTACTGACCCTCTGACAGTGCAGCACTCCTTCAGTACTGACCATCTGACAGTGCAGCTCTGCCTCAGTACTGACTCTCTGACAGTGCAGCTCTCCCTCAGTACTGACCCTCTGACAGTGCAGCACTCCCTCAGTACTGACCCTCTGACAGTGCAGCACTCCCTCAGTACTGACCCTCTGGCAGTGCAGCATTCCCTCAGTACTGACCCTCTGACAGTGCAGCACTCCCTCAGTACTGATCCTCTGACAGTGCAGCACTCCCTCAGTACTGACCCTCTGACAGTGCAGCACTCCCTCAGTACTGACCCTCTGGCAGTGCAGCATTCCCAAAGTACTGACCCCGACAGTGCATCCTTCCCTCAGTACTGACCCTCTGACAGTGCAGCTCTCCCTCAGTACTGACTCTCTGACAGTGCAGCTCTCCCTCAGTACTAACATCAGACAGTGCAGCTCTCCCTCAGTACTGACCCTCTGGCAGTGCAGCATTCCCTCAGTACTGACCCTCTGACAGTACAGCTCTCCCTCAGTACTGACCCTCTGACAGTGCAGCACTCCCTCAGTACTGTCCCTCTGACAGTGCAGCTCTGCCTCAGTACTGACCCTCTGACAGTACAGCTCTCCCTCAGGACTGACCCTCTGCCTCGGTCCTGCACGTCTGACCGTCCAGCAGTGCCTCAGTACTGTCTATCTGACAGTGTAGCATTCTCTCTGTACTAACCCTCTGTCAGTGCTGCACTCTCTCTGTACTAACCCTCTCAGTGCAGCACTCCCTCAGTACCGACCCTCTGACAGTGCAGCACTCCCTCAGTACTGATCCTCTGACAGTGCAGCACTCCCTCAGTACTGACCCTCTGACAGTGCAGCACTCCCTCAGTACTGACCCTCTGACAGTGCAGCACTCCCTCAGTACTGACCTTCTGGCAGTGCAGCATTCCCTCAGTACTGACCCTCTGACAGTGCAGCACTCCTTCAGTACTGACCATCTGACAGTGCAGCTCTGCCTCAGTACTGACTCTCTGACAGTGCAGCTCTCCCTCAGTACTGACCCTCTGACAGTGCAGCACTCCCTCAGTACTGATCCTCTGACAGCGCAGCACTCCCTCAGTACTGACCCTCTGACAGTGCAGCACTCCCTCAGAACTGACCCTCTGACAGTGCAGCACTCCCTCAGTACTGACCCTCTGGCAGTGCAGCATTCCCTCTGTACTGACCCTCTGACAGTGCTGCACTCCTTCAGTACTGACCATCTGACAGTGCAGCTCTCCCTCAGTACTGACCCTCTGACAGTGCTGCACTCCCTCAGTACTGACCCTTGGACAGTGCAGCTCTCCCTCAGTACTGACCCTCTGACAGTGCTGCACTCCCTCAGTACTGACCATCTGACAGTGCAGCACTCCTTCAGTACTGACCCTCTGACAGTGCAGCTCTGCCTCAGTACTGACCATCTGACAGTGCAGCACTCCCTCAGTACTGACTCTCTGACAGTGCATCTCTCCCTCAGTACTGACCCTCTGACAGTGCAGCACTCCCTCAGTACTGATCCTCTGACAGTGCAGCACTCCCTCAGTACTGACCCTCTGAAAGTGCAGCACTCCCTCAGTACTGATCCTCTGACAGTGCAGCACTCCCTCAGTACTGACCCTCTGGCAGTGCAGCATTCCCTCTATACTGACCCTCTGACAGTGCAGCACTCCTTCAGTACTGACCATCTGACAGTGCAGCTCTCCCTCAGTACTGACCCTCTGACAGTGCAGCACTCCCTCAGTACTGACCATCTGACAGTGCAGCTCTCCCTCAGTACTGACCCTCTGACAGTGCAGCACTCCCTCAGTACTGACCCTCTGACAGTGCAGCACTCCCTCAGTACTGACCCTCTGGCAGTGCAGCATTCCCTCAGTACTGACCCCCGACAGTGCATCTTTCCCTCAGTACTGACCCTCTGACAGTGCAGCACTCCCTCAGTACTGACCCTCTGACAGTGCAGCACTCCCTCAGTACTGACTCTCTGACAGTGCAGCTCTCCCTTAGTACTGACCCTCTGACAGTGCAGCACTCCCTCAGTACAGACCCTCTGACAGTGCAGCACTCCCTCACAACTTACCCTCGGGCAGTGCAGCATTCGCTCAGTACGGACCCTCTGACAGTGCAGCCTTCCCTCAGTACTGACTCTCTGACAGTGCAGCTCTCCCTCAGTACTGACTCTCTGACAGTGCAGCTCTCCCTCAGTACTAACCTCTGACAGTGCAGCTCTCCCTCAGTACTGACTCTCTGACAGTGCAGATCTCCCTCAGTACTGACTCTCTGACAGTGCAGCTCTCCCTCAGTACTGATCCTCTAACAGTGCAGCACTCCCTCAGTACTGACCCTCTGACAGTGCAGCACCCGCTCGGTACTGACCCTCTGACAGTGCAGCTCTCCCTCAGTACTGACCATCTGACAGTGCAGCTCTCCCTCAGTACTGACTCTCTGACAGTGCAGCTCTCCCTCAGTACTGACCCTCTGACAGTGCAGCACTCCCTCAGTACTGACCCTCTGACAGTGCAGCACTGCCTCAGTACTGACCGTCTGACAGTGCAGCTCTCCCTCAGTACTGATCCTCTGACAGTGCAGCACTCCCTCAGTACTGACCCTCTGACAGTGTAGCACTGCCTCAGTATTGACCCTCTGACAGTGCAGCACTCCCTCAGCACTGACCCTCTGACAGTGCAGCTCTCCCTCAGTACTGACCCTCTGACAGTGCAGCACTCCCTCAGTACTGACCCTCTGACAGTGCAGCACTCCCTCAGTACTGACCCTCTGACAGTGCAGCACTCCCTCAGTACTGACCCTCTGACATGCAGCACACGCTCGGCACTGACACTCTGACAGTGCAGCTCTCCCTCAGTACTGACCCACTGACAGTGCAGCTCTCCCTCAGTACTGACCCTCTGACAGTGCAGCACTCCCTCAGTACTGACCCTCTGACAGTGCAGCATTCCCTCAGTACTGACCCTCTGACAGTGCAGCACTCCCTCAGCACTGACCCTCTGACAGTGCAGCACTCCCTCAGTACTGACCCTCTGGCAGTGCGGCACTCCCTCAGTACTGACCATCTGAAAGTGCAGCTCTCCCTCAGTACTGACCCTCTGACAGTGCAGCTCTGCCTCAGTACTGACCCTCTGACAGTGCAGCACTCCCTCAGTACTGACCCTCTGACAGTGCAGCACTCCCTCAGTACTGACCCTCTGGCAGTGCAGCACTCCTTCAGTACTGACCCTCTGACAGTGCAGCACTCCCTCTGTACTGATCCTCTGACGGTGCAGCACTCCCTCAGTACTGACCCTCTGACAGTGCAGCACTCCCTCAGTACTGACCCTCTGACTGTGCAGCACTCCCTCAGTACTGACCCTCTGGCAGTGCAGCACTCCCTCAGTACTGACCCCCGACAGTGCATCCTTCCATCAGTACTGACCCTCTGACAGTGCAGCTCACCCTCAGTACTGACTCTCTGACAGTGCAGCTCTCCCTCAGTACTAACATCTGACAGTGTAGCTCCCCCTCAGTCCTGACTCTCTGACAGTGCAGCTCTCCCTCAGTACTGACCCTCTGACAGTGCAGCACTCCCTCAGTACTGATCCTCTGACAGTGCAGCGCTCCCACAGTACTGACCCTCTGACAGTGCAGCACTCCCTCAGTACTGACCCACTGACAGGGCAGCACTCCCTCAGTACTGACCCTCTGGCAGTGCAGCATTCCCTCAGTACAGATCCTCTGACAGTGCAGCACTCCTTCAGCACTGACCATCTGACAGTGCAGCTCTCCCTCAGTACTGACTCTCTGACAGTGCAGCTCTCCCTCAGTACTGACCCTCTGACAGTGCAGCACTCCCTCAGTACAGACCCTCTCACAGTGCAGCACTCCCTCACAACTTACCCTCGGGCAGTGCAGCATTCCCTCAGTATTGACCATCTGACAGTGCAGCCTTCCCTCAGTACTGACTCTCTGACAGTGCAGCTCTCCCTCAGTACTGACTCTCTGACAGTGCAGCTCTCCCTCAGTACTGATCCTCTTCCAGTGCAGCTCTCCCTCAGTTCTGACCCGCTGACAGTGCAGCACTCCCTCAGTGCTGACTCTCTGGCAGTGCGGCACTCCCTCAGTACTGACCATCTGACAGTGCAGCTCTGCCTCAGTACTGACCCTCTGACAGTGCAGCACTCCCTCAGTACTGACCCTCTGACAGTGCAGCACTCCTTCAGTACTGACCATCTGACAGTGCAGCACTCCCTCAGTACTGACACTCTGACAGTGCAGCACTCCCTCAGTACTGACCCTCTGACAGTGCAGCTCTGCCTCAGTACTGACTCTCTGACAGTGCAGCTCTCCCTCAGTACTGACCCTCTGACAGTGCAGCACTCCCTCAGTACTGATCCTCTGACAGTGCAGCACTCCCTCAGTACTGACCCTCTGGCAGTGCAGCACTCCTTCAGTACTGACCCTCTGACAGTGCAGCACTCCCTCAGTACTGATCCTCTGACGGTGCAGCACTCCCTCAGTACTGACCCTCTGACAGTGCAGCACACCCTCAGTACTGATCCTCTGACAGTGCAGCACTCCCTCAGTACTGACCCTCTGACAGTGCAGCACTCCCTCAGTACTGACCCTGTGGCAGTGCAGCATTCCCGAAGTACTGACCCCGACAGTGCATCCTTCCCTCAGTACTGACCCTCTGACAGTGCAGCTCTCCCTCAGTACTGACTCTCTGACAGTGCAGCTCTCCCTCAGTACTAACATCAGACAGTGCAGCTCTCCCTCAGTACTGACCCTCTGGCAGTGCAGCATTCCCTCAGTACTGACCCTCTGACAGTACAGCTCTCCCTCAGTACTGACCCTCTGACAGTGCAGCACTCCCTCAGTACTGTCCCTCTGACAGTGCAGCTCTGCCTCAGTACTGACCCTCTGACAGTACAGCTCTCCCTCAGTACTGACCCTCTGCCTCGGTCCTGCACGTCTGACCGTCCAGCAGTGCCTCAGTACTGTCTATCTGACAGTGTAGCATTCTCTCTGTACTAACCCTCTGTCAGTGCTGCACTCTCTCTGTACTAACCCTCTCAGTGCAGCACTCCCTCAGTACCGACCCTCTGACAGTGCAGCCCTCCCTTAGTACTGATCCTCTGACAGTGCAGCACTCCCTCAGTACTGACCCTCTGACAGTGCAGCACTCCCTCAGTACTGACCCTCTGACAGTGCAGCACTCCCTCAGTACTGACCCTCTGGCAGTGCAGCATTCCCTCAGTACTGACCCTCTGACAGTGCAGCACTCCTTCAGTACTGACCATCTGACAGTGCAGCTCTGCCTCAGTACTGACTCTCTGACAGTGCAGCTCTCCCTCAGTACTGACCCTCTGACAGTGCAGCACTCCCTCAGTACTGATCCTCTGACAGTGCAGCACTCCCTCAGTACTGACCCTCTGACAGTGCAGCACTCCCTCAGAACTGACCCTCTGACAGTGCAGCACTCCCTCAGTACTGACCCTCTGGCAGTGCAGCATTCCCTCTGTACTGACCCTCTGACAGTGCTGCACTCCTTCAGTACTGACCATCTGACAGTGCAGCTCTGCCTCAGTACTGACTCTCTGACAGTGCAGCTCTTCCTCAGTACTGACCCTCTGACAGTGCAGCACTCCCTCAGTACTGACCCTCTGACAGTGCAGCACTCCCTCAGTACTGACCCTCTGGCAGTGCAGCATTCCCTCAGTACTGATCCTCTGACAGTGCAGCCTTCCCTCAGTACTGACCCTCTGACAGTGCAGCTCTCCCTCAGTACTGACTCTCTGACAGTGCAGCTCTCCCTCAGTACTAACATCTGACAGTGCAGATCCCCCTCAGTACTGATTCTCTGACAGTGCGGCTCTCCCTCAGTACTGACCCTCTGACAGTGCAGCACTCCCTCAGTACTGATCCTCTGACAGTGCAGCACTCCCTCAGTACTGACCCTCTGACAGTGCAGCACTCCCTCAGTACTGACCCTCTGACAGTGCAGCACTCCCTCAGTACTGACCCTCTGGCAGTGCAGCATTCCCTCAGTACTGACCCTCTGAGAGTGCAGCACTCCTTCAGTACTGACCATCTGACAGTGCAGCTCTCCCTCAGTACTGACTCTCTGACAGTGCAGCTCTCCCTCAGTACTGACCCTCTGACAGTGCAGCACTCCCTCAGTACAGACCCTCTGACAGTGCAGCACTCCCTCAGAACTTACCCTCGGGCAGTGCAGCATTCCCACAGTACTGACCCTCTGACAGTGCAGCCTTCCCTCAGTACTGACCCTCTGACAGTGCAGCTCTCCCTCAGTACTGACTCTCTGACAGTGCAGCTCTCCCTCAGCACTGACCATCTGACACTGCAGCTCTCCCTCAGTACAGATCCTCTAACAGTGCAGCACTCCCTCAGTACTGACCCTCTGACAGTGCAGCACCCGCTCGGTACTGACCCTCTGACAGTGCAGCACCCGCTCGGTACTGACCCTCTGACAGTGCAGCTATCCCTCAGTACTGACCCACTGACAGTGCAGCTCTCCCTCAGTACTGACCCTCTGACAGTGCAGCTCTCCCTCAGTACTGACTCTCTGACAGTGCAGCTCTCGCTCAGTACTGACCCTCTGACAGTACAGTTCTCCCTCAGTACTGACCCTCTGGCAGTGCAGCATTCCCTCAGTACTGACCCTCTGACAGTACAGCTCTCCCTCAGTACTGACCCTCTGACAGTGCAGCACTCCCTCAGTACTGACCCTCTGACAGTGCAGCTCTGCCTCAGTACTGACCCTCTGACAGTACAGCTCTCCCTCAGTACTGACCCTCTGCCTCGGTCCTGCACGTCTGACCGTCCAGCAGTGCCTCAGTACTGTCTATCTGACAGTGTAGCATTCTCACTGTACTAACCCTCTGTCAGTGCTGCACTCACTCTGTACTAACCATCTCAGTGCAGCACTCCCTCAGTACTGACCCTCTGACAGTGCAGCACTCCCTCAGTACTGATCCTCTGACAGTGCAGCACTCCCTCAGTACTGACCCTCTGACAGTGCAGCACTCCCTCAGTACTGACCCTCTGACAGTGCAGCTCTCCCTCAGTACTAACATCTGACAGTGCAGTTCCCCCTCAGTACTGACTCTCTGACAGTGCAGCTCTCCCTCAGTACTGACCCTCTGACAGTGCAGCACTCCCTCAGTACTGACCCTCTGACAGTGCAGCACTCCCTCAGTACTGACCTTCTGACAGTGCAGCACTCCCTCAGTACTGACACTCTGACAGTGCAGCACTCCCTCAGTACTGACCCTCTGGCAGTGCAGCATTCCCTCAGTACTGACCCTCTGACAGTGCAGCACTCCTTCAGTACTGACCATCTGACAGTGCAGCTCTGCCTCAGTACTGACTCTCTGACAGTGCAGCTCTTCCTCAGTACTGACCCTCTGACAGTGCAGCACTCCCTCAGTACTGACCCTCTGACAGTGCAGCACTCCCTCAGTACTGACCCTCTGGCAGTGCAGCATTCCCTCAGTACTGATCCTCTGACAGTGCAGCCTTCCCTCAGTACTGACCCTCTGACAGTGCAGCTCTCCCTCAGTACTGACTCTCTGACAGTGCAGCTCTCCCTCAGTACTAACATCTGACAGTGCAGTTCCCCCTCAGTACTGATTCTCTGACAGTGCGGCTCTCCCTCAGTACTGACCCTCTGACAGTGCAGCACTCCCTCAGTACTGATCCTCTGACAGTGCAGCACTCCCTCAGTACTGACCCTCTGACAGTGCAGCACTCCCTCAGTACTGACCCTCTGACAGTGCAGCACTCCCTCAGTACTGACCCTCTGGCAGTGCAGCATTCCCTCAGTACTGACCCTCTGACAGTGCAGCACTCCTTCAGTACTGACCATCTGACAGTGCAGCTCTCCCTCAGTACTGACTCTCTGACAGTGCAGCTCTCCCTCAGTACTGACCCTCTGACAGTGCAGCACTCCCTCAGTACAGACCCTCTGACAGTGCAGCACTCCCTCAGAACTTACCCTCGGGCAGTGCAGCATTCCCACAGTACTGACCCTCTGACAGTGCAGCCTTCCCTCAGTACTGACCCTCTGACAGTGCAGCTCTCCCTCAGTACTGACTCTCTGACCGTGCAGCTCTCCCTCAGCACTGACCATCTGACACTGCAGCTCTCCCTCAGTACAGATCCTCTAACAGTGCAGCACTCCCTCAGTACTGACCCTCTGACAGTGCAGCACCCGCTCGGTACTGACCCTCTGACAGTGCAGCACCCGCTCGGTACTGACCCTCTGACAGTGCAGCTATCCCTCAGTACTGACCCACTGACAGTGCAGCTCTCCCTCAGTACTGACCCTCTGACAGTGCAGCTCTCCCTCAGTACTGACTCTCTGACAGTGCAGCTCTCGCTCAGTACTGACCCTCTGACAGTACAGTTCTCCCTCAGTACTGACCCTCTGGCAGTGCAGCATTCCCTCAGTACTGACCCTCTGACAGTACAGCTCTCCCTCAGTACTGACCCTCTGACAGTGCAGCTCTGCCTCAGTACTGACCCTCTGACAGTACAGCTCTCCCTCAGTACTGACCCTCTGCCTCGGTCCTGCACGTCTGACCGTCCAGCAGTGCCTCAGTACTGTCTATCTGACAGTGTAGCATTCTCACTGTACTAACCCTCTGTCAGTGCTGCACTCACTCTGTACTAACCATCTCAGTGCAGCACTCCCTCAGTACTGACCCTCTGACAGTGCAGCATTCCCTCAGTACTGATCCTCTGACAGTGCAGCACTCCCTCAGTACTGACCCTCTGACATTGCAGCACTCCCTCAGTACTGACCCTCTGACAGTGCAGCTCTCCCTCAGTACTAACATCTGACAGTGCAGTTCCCCCTCAGTACTGACTCTCTGACAGTGCAGCTCTCCCTCAGTACTGACCCTCTGACAGTGCAGCACTCCCTCAGTACTGATCCTCTGACAGTGCAGCACTCCCTCAGTACTGACCCTCTGACAGTGCAGCACTCCCTCAGTACTGACACTCTGACAGTGCAGCACTCCCTCAGTACTGACCCTCTGGCAGTGCAGCATTCCCTCAGTACTGACCCTCTGACAGTGCAGCACTCCTTCAGTACTGACCATCTGACAGTGCAGCTCTCCCTCAGTACTGACTCTCTGACAGTGCAGCTCTCCCTCAGTACTGACCCTCTGACAGTGCAGCACTCCCTCAGTACAGACCCTCTGACAGTGCAGCACTCCCTCAGAACTTACCCTCGGGCAGTGCAGCATTCCCACAGTACTGACCCTCTGACAGTGCAGCCTTCCCTCAGTACTGACCCTCTGACAGTGCAGCTGTCCCTCAGTACTGACTCTCTGACAGTGCAGCTCTCCCTCAGCACTGACCATCTGACACTGCAGCTCTCCCTCAGTACAGATCCTCTAACAGTGCAGCACTCCCTCAGTACTGACCCTCTGACAGTGCAGCACCCGCTCGGTACTGACCCTCTGACAGTGCAGCACCCGCTCGGTACTGACCCTCTGACAGTGCAGCACTCCCTCAGTACTGACCCACTGACAGTGCAGCTCTCCCTCAGTACTGACCCTCTGACAGTGCAGCTCTCCCTCAGTACTGACTCTCTGACAGTGCAGCTCTCGCTCAGTACTGACCCTCTGACAGTACAGTTCTCCCTCAGTACTGACCCTCTGGCAGTGCAGCATTCCCTCAGTACTGACCCTCTGACAGTACAGCTCTCCCTCAGTACTGACCCTCTGACAGTGCAGCACTCCCTCAGTACTGACCCTCTGACAGTGCAGCTCTGCCTCAGTACTGACCCTCTGACAGTACAGCTCTCCCTCAGTACTGACCCTCTGCCACGGTCCTGCACGTCTGACCGTCCAGCAGTGCCTCTGTACTGTCTATCTGACAGTGTAGCATTCTCACTGTACTAACCCTCTGTCAGTGCTGCACTCACTCTGTACTAACCCTCTCAGTGCAGCACTCCCTCAGTACTGACCCTCTGACAGTGCAGCACTCCCTCAGTACTGATCCTCTGACAGTGCAGCACTCCCTCAGTACTGACCCTCTGACAGTGCAGCACTCCCTCAGTACTGACCCTCTGACAGTGCAGCACTCACTCAGTACTGACCCTCTGGCAGTGCAGCATTCCCTCAGTATTGACCCTCTGACAGTGCAGCACTCCTTCAGTACTGACCATCTGACAGTGCAGCTCTGCCTCAGTACTGACTCTCTGACAGTGCAGCTCTCCCTCAGTACTGACCCTCTGACAGTGCAGCACTCCCTCAGTACTGATCCTCTGACAGTGCAGCACTCCCTCAGTACTGACCCTCTGACAGTGCAGCACTCCCTCAGAACTGACCCTCTGACAGTGCAGCACTCCCTCAGTACTGAACCTCTGGCAGTGCAGCATTCCATCTGTACTGACCCTCTGACAGTGCAGCACTCCTTCAGTACTGACCATCTGACAGTGCAGCTCTGCCTCAGTACTGACTCTCTGACAGTGCAGCTCTCCCTCAGTACTGACCCTCTGACAGTGCAGCACTCCCTCAGTACTGACCCTCTGACAGTGCAGCACTCCCTCAGTACTGACCCTCTGGCAGTGCAGCATTCCCTCAGTACTGACCCTCTGACAGTGCAGCACTCCCTCAGTACTGACCCTCTGATAGTGCAGCACTCCCTCAGTACTGTCCATCTGACAGTGCAGCTCTCCCTCAGTACTAACATCAGACAGTGCAGCTCTCCCTCAGTACTGACCCTCTGGCAGTGCAGCATTCCCTCAGTACTGACCCTCTGACAGTACAGATCTCCCTCAGTACTGACCCTCTGACAGTGCAGCACTCCCTCAGTACTGTCCCTCTGACAGTGCAGCTCTGCCTCAGTAGTGACCCTCTGACAGTACAGCTCTCCCTCAGTACTGACCCTCTGCCTCGGTCCTGCACATCTGACCGTCCAGCAGTGCCTCAGTTCTGTCTATCTGACAGTGTAGCATTCTCTCTGTACTAACCCTCTGTCAGTGCTGCACTCTCTCTGTACTAACCCTCTCAGTGCAGCACTCCCTCAGTACCGACCCTCTGACAGTGCAGCACTCCCTTAGTACTGATCCTCTGACAGTGCAGCACTCCCTCAGTACTGACCCTCTGACAGTGCAGCACTCCCTCAGTACTGACCCTCTGACAGTGCAGCACTCCCTCAGTACTGACCCTCTGGCAGTGCAGCATTCCCTCAGTACTGACCCTCTGACAGTGCAGCACTCCTTCAGTACTGACCATCTGACAGTGCAGCTCTGCCTCAGTAGTGACTCTCTGACAGTGCAGCTCTCCCTCAGTACTGACCCACTGACAGTGCAGCACTCCCTCAGTACTGATCCTCTGACAGTGCAGCACTCCCTCAGTACTGACCCTCTGACAGTGCAGCACTCCCTCAGAACTGACCCTCTGACAGTGCAGCACTCCCTCAGTACTGACCCTCTGGCAGTGCAGCATTCCCTCTGTACTGACCCTCTGACAGTGCTGCACTCCTTCAGTACTGACCATCTGACAGTGCAGCTCTGCCTCAGTACTGACTCTATGACAGTGCAGCTCTTCCTCAGTACTGACCCTCTGACAGTGCAGCACTCCCTCAGTACTGACCCTCTGACAGTGCAGCACTCCCTCAGTACTGACCCTCTGGCAGTGCAGCATTCCCTCAGGACTGACTCTCTGACAGTGCAGCTCTCCCTCAGTACTAACATCTGACAGTGCAGTTCCCCCTCAGTACTGACTCTCTGACAGTGCAGCACTCCCTCAGTACTGACCCTCTGGCAGTGCAGCATTCCCTCAGTACTGACCCTCTGACAGTGCAGCACTCCTTCAGTACTGACCATCTGACAGTGCAGCTCTCCCTCAGTACTGACTCTCTGACAGTGCAGCTCTCCCTCAGTACTGACCCTCTGACAGTGCAGCACTCCCTCAGTACAGACCCTCTGACAGTGCAGCACTCCCTCAGAACTTACCCTCGGGCAGTGCAGCATTCCCACAGTACTAACCCTCTGACAGTGCAGCCTTCCCTCAGTACTGACCCTCTGACAGTGCAGCTCTCCCTCAGTACTGACTCTCTGACAGTGCAGCTCTCCCTCAGTACTGACCATCTGACACTGCAGCTCTCCCTCAGTACAGATCCTCTAACAGTGCAGCACTCCCTCAGTACTGACCCTCTGACAGTGCAGCACCCGCTCGGTACTGACCCTCTGACAGTGCAGCACCCGCTCGGTACTGACCCTCTGACAGTGCAGCTCTCCCTCAGTACTGACTCTCTGACAGTGCAGCTCTCCCTCAGTACTGACCCTCTGACAGTGCAGCACTCCCTCAGTACAGACCCTCTGACAGTGCAGCACTCCCTCAGAACTTACCCTCGGGCAGTGCAGCATTCCCACAGTACTAACCCTCTGACAGTGCAGCCTTCCCTCAGTACTGCCCCTCTGACAGTGCAGCTCTCCCTCAGTACTGACCCTCTGACAGTGCAGCTCTCCCTCAGTACTGACCATCTGACACTGCAGCTCTCCCTCAGAACAGATCCTCTAACAGTGCAGCACTCCCTCAGTACTGACCCTCTGACAGTGCAGCACCCGCTCGGTACTGACCCTCTGACAGTGCAGCACCCGCTCGGTACTGACCCTCTGACAGTGCAGCTCTCCCTCAGTACTGACTCTCTGACAGTGCAGCTCTCGCTCAGTACTAACATCTGACAGTGCAGCTCTCCCTCAGTACTGACCCTCTGACAGTACAGTTCTCCCTCAGTACTGACCCTCTGGCAGTGCAGCATTCCCTCAGTACTGACCCTCTGACAGTACAGCTCTCCCTCAGTACTGACCCTCTGACAGTGCAGCACTCCCTCAGTACTGACCCTCTGACAGTGCAGCTCTGCCTCAGTACTGACCCTCTGACAGTACAGCTCTCCCTCAGTACTGACCCTCTGCCTCGGTCCTGCACGTCTGACCGTCCAGCAGTGCCTCAGTACTGTCTATCTGACAGTGTAGCATTCTCTCTGTACTAACCCTCTGTCAGTGCTGCACTCACTCTGTACTAACCCTCTCAGTGCAGCACTCCCTCAGTACTGACCCTCTGTCAGTGCAGCACTCCCTCAGTACTGATCCTCTGACAGTGCAGCACTCCCTCAGTACTGACCCTCTGACAGTGCAGCACTCCCTCAGTACTGACCCTCTGACAGTGCAGCACTCCCTCAGTAGTGACCCTCTGGCAGTGCAGCATTCCCTCAGTACTGACCCTCTGACAGTGCAGCACTCCTTCAGTACTGACCATCTGACAGTGCAGCTCTGCCTCAGTACTGACTCTCTGACAGTGCAGCTCTCCCTCAGTACTGACCCTCTGACAGTGCAGCACTCCCTCAGTACTGATCCTCTGACAGTGCAGCACTCCCTCAGTACTGACCCTCTGACAGTGCAGCACTCCCTCAGAACTGACCCTCTGACAGTGCAGCACTCCCTCAGTCCTGACCCTCTGGCAGTGCAGCACTCCCTCTGTACTGACCCTCTGACAGTGCAGCACTCCTTCAGTACTGACCATCTGACAGTGCAGCTCTGCCTCAGTACTGACTCTCTGACAGTGCAGCTCTCCCTCAGTACTGACCCTCTGACAGTGCAGCACTCCCTCAGTACCGACCCTCTGACAGTGCAGCACTCCCTCAGTACTGACCCTCTGGCAGTGCAGCATTCCCTCAGTACTGACCCTCTGACAGTGCAGCACTCCCTCAGTACTGATCCTCTGACAGTGCAGCACTCCCTCAGTACTGACCCTCTGACAGTGCAGCACTCCCTCAGTACTGACCCTCTGGCAGTGCAGCATTCCCAAAGTACTGACCCCGACAGTGCATCCTTCCCTCAGTACTGACCCTCTGACAGTGCAGCTCTCCCTCAGTACTGACTCTCTGACAGTGCAGCTCTCCCTCAGTACTAACATCAGACACTGCAGCTCTGCCTCAGTACTGACCCTCTGGCAGTGCAGCATTCCCTCAGTACTGACCCTCTGACAGTACAGCTCTCCCTCAGTACTGACCCTCTGCCTCGGTCCTGCACGTCTGACCGTCCAGCAGTGCCTCAGTACTGTCTATCTGACAGTGTAGCATTCTCTCTGTACTAACCCTCTGTCAGTGCTGCACTCTCTCTGTACTAACCCTCTCAGTGCAGCACTCCCTCAGTACCGACCCTCTGACAGTGCAGCACTCCCTCAGTACTGATCCTCTGACAGTGCAGCACTCCCTCAGTACTGACCCTCTGACAGTGCAGCACTCCCTCAGTACTGACCCTCTGACAGTGCAGCACTCCCTCAGTACTGACCTTCTGGCAGTGCAGCATTCCCTCAGTACTGACCCTCTGACAGTGCAGCACTCCTTCAGTACTGACCATCTGACAGTGCAGCTCTGCCTCAGTACTGACTCTCTGACAGTGCAGCTCTCCCTCAGTACTGACCCTCTGACAGTGCAGCACTCCCTCAGTACTGATCCTCTGACAGCGCAGCACTCCCTCAGTACTGACCCTCTGACAGTGCAGCACTCCCTCAGAACTGACCCTCTGACAGTGCAGCACTCCCTCAGTACTGACCCTCTGGCAGTGCAGCATTCCCTCTGTACTGACCCTCTGACAGTGCTGCACTCCTTCAGTACTGACCATCTGACAGTGCAGCTCTGCCTCAGTACTGACTCTCTGACAGTGCAGCTCTCCCTCAGGACTGACCCTCTGACAGTGCAGCACTCCCTCAGTACTGACCCTCTGACAGTGCAGCACTCCCTCAGTACTGACCCTCTGGCAGTGCAGCATTCCCTCAGTACTGATCCTCTGACAGTGCAGCCTTCCCTCAGTACTGTCCCTCGGACAGTGCAGCTCTCCCTCAGTACTGACTCTCTGACAGTGCAGCTCTCCCTCAGTACTAACATCTGACAGTGCAGTTCCCCCTCAGTACTGACTCTCTGACAGTGCAGCTCTCCCTCAGTACTGACCCTCTGACAGTGCAGCACTCCCTCAGTACTGACCCTCTGGCAGTGCAGCATTCCCTCAGTACTGACCCTCTGACAGTGCAGCACTCCTTCAGTACTGACCATCTGACAGTGCAGCTCTCCCTCAGTACTGACTCTCTGACAGTGCAGCTCTCCCTCAGTACTGACCCTCTGACAGTGCAGCACTCCCTCAGTACAGACCCTCTGACAGTGCAGCACTCCCTCAGAACTTACCCTCGGGCAGTGCAGCATTCCCACAGTACTGACCCTCTGACAGTGCAGCCTTCCCTCAGTACTGACCCTCTGACAGTGCAGCTCTCCCTCAGTACTGACTCTCTGACAGTGCAGCTCTCCCTCAGTACTGACCATCTGACACTGCAGCTCTCCCTCAGTACTGACCCTCTAACAGTGCAGCACTCCCTCAGTACTGACCCTCTGACAGTGCAGCACCCGCTCGGTACTGACCCTCTGACAGTGCAGCACCCGCTCGGTACTGACCCTCTGACAGTGCAGCTATCCCTCAGTACTGACCCACTGACAGTGCAGCTCTCCCTCAGGACTGACCCTCTGACAGTGCAGCTCTCGCTCAGTACTAACATCTGACAGTGCAGCTCTCCCTCAGTACTGACCCTCTGACAGTACAGTTCTCCCTCAGTACTGACCCTCTGGCAGTGCAGCATTCCCTCAGTACTGACCCTCTGACAGTACAGCTCTCCCTCAGTACTGACCCTCTGACAGTGCAGCACTCCCTCAGTACTGACCCTCTGACAGTGCAGCTCTGCCTCAGTACTGACCCTCTGACAGTACAGCTCTCCCTCAGTACTGACCCTCTGCCTCGGTCCTGCACGTCTGACCGTCCAGCAGTGCCTCAGTACTGTCTATCTGACAGTGTAGCATTCTCTCTGTACTAACCCTCTCAGTGCAGCACTCCCTCAGTACTGACCCTCTGACAGTGCAGCACTCCCTCAGTACTGATCCTCTGACAGTGCAGCACTCCCTCAGTACTGACCCTCTGACAGTGCAGCACTCCCTCAGTACTGACCCTCTGACTGTGCAGCACTCCCTCAGTACTGACCCTCTGGCAGTGCAGCATTCCCTCAGTACTGACCCTCTGACAGTGCAGCACTCCTTCAGTACTGACCATCTGACAGTGCAGCAATCCCTCAGTACTGATCCTCTGACAGTGCAGCACTCCCTCAGTACTGATCCTCTGACAGTGCAGCACTCCCTCAGTACTGACCCTCTGACAGTGCAGCACTCCCTCAGAACTGACCCTCTGACAGCGCAGCACTCCCTCAGCACTGACCCTCTGGCAGTGCAGCATTCCCTCTGTACTGACCCTCTGACAGTGCAGCACTCCTTCAGTACTGACCCTCTGACAGTGCAGCACTCCCTCAGTACTGACCCTCTGACAGTGCAGCACTCCCTCAGTACTGACCCTCTGGCAGTGCAGCATTCCCTCAGTACTGACCCTCTGACAGTGCAGCACTCCTTCAGTACTGACCATCTGACAGTGCAGCTCTGCCTCAGTACTGACTCTCTGACAGTGCAGCTCTCCCTCAGTACTGACCCTCTGACAGTGCAGCACTCCCTCAGTACTGATCCTCTGACAGTGCAGCACTCCCTCAGTACTGACCCTCTGACAGTGCAGCACTCCCTCAGAACTGACCCTCTGACAGTGCAGCACTCCCTCAGTACTGACCCTCTGGCAGTGCAGCATTCCCTCTGTACTGACCATCTGACAGTGCTGCACTCCTTCAGTACTGACCATCTGACAGTGCAGCTCTGCCTCAGTACTGACTCTCTGACAGTGCAGCTCTCCCTCAGTACTGACCCTCTGACAGTGCAGCACTCCCTCAGTACTGACCCTCTGACAGTGCAGCACTCCCTCAGTACTGACCCTCTGGCAGTGCAGCATTCCCTCAGTACTGATCCTCTGACAGTGCAGCATTCCCTCAGTACTGACTCTCTGACAGTGCAGCTCTCCCTCAGTACTAACATCTGACAGTGCAGTTCCCCCTCAGTACTGACTCTCTGACAGTGCAGCTCTCCCTCAGTACTGACCCTCTGACAGTGCAGCACTCCCTCAGTACTGATCCTCTGACAGTGCAGCACTCCCTCAGTACTGACCCTCTGACAGTGCAGCACTCCCTCAGTACTGACCCTCTGACAGTGCAGCACTCCCTCAGTACTGACCCTCTGGCAGTGCAGCATTCCCTCAGTACTGACCCTCTGACCGTGCAGCACTCCTTCAGTACTGACCATCTGACAGTGCAGCTCTCCCTCAGTACTGACTCTCTGACAGTGCAGCTCTCCCTCAGTTGTGACCCTCTGACAGTGCAGCACTCCCTCAGTACAGACCCTCTGACAGTGCAGCACTCCCTCAGAACTTACCCTCGGGCAGTGCAGCATTCCCACAGTACTGACCCTCTGACAGTGCAGCTCTCCCTCAGTACTGACTCTCTGACAGTGCAGCTCTCCCTCAGTACTGACCATCTGACACTGCAGCTCTCCCTCAGGACAGATCCTCTAACAGTGCAGCACTCCCTCAGTACTGACCCTCTGACAGTGCAGCACCCGCTCGGTACTGACCCTCTGACAGTGCAGCACCCACTCGGTACTGACCCTCTGACAGTGCAGCTATCCCTCAGTACTGACCCACTGACAGTGCAGCTCTCCCTCAGTACTGACCCTCTGACAGTGCAGCTCTCCCTCAGTTCTGACTCTCTGACAGTGCAGCTCTCGCTCAGTACTAACATCTGACAGTGCAGCTCTCCCTCAGTACTGACCCTCTGACAGTACAGTTCTCCCTCAGTACTGACCCTCTGGCAGTGCAGCATTCCCTCAGTACTGACCCTCTGACAGTACAGCTCTCCCTCAGTACTGACCCTCTGACAGTGCTGCACTCCCTCAGTACGGACCCTCTGACAGTGCAGCTCTGCCTCAGTACTGACCCTCTGACAGTACAGCTCTCCCTCAGTACTGACCCTCTGCCTCGGTCCTGCACGTCTGACCGTCCAGCAGTGCCTCAGTACTGTCTATCTGACAGTGTAGCATTCTCTCTGTACTAACCCTCTGTCAGTGCTGCACTCACTCTGTACTAACCCTCTCAGTGCAGCACTCCCTCAGTACTGACCCTCTGACAGTGCAGCACTCCCTCAGTACGGATCCTCTGACAGTGCAGCACTCCCTCAGTACTGACCCTCTGACAGTGCAGCACTCCCTCAGTACTGACCCTCTGACTGTGCAGCACTCCCTCAGTACTGACCCTCTGGCAGTGCAGCATTCCCTCAGTACTGACAATCTGACAGTGCAGCACTCCTTCAGTACTGACCATCTGACAGTGCAGCTCTGCCTCAGTACTGACTCTCTGACAGTGCAGCTCTCCCTCAGTACTGACCCTCTGACAGTGCAGCACTCCCTCAGTACTGATCCTCTGACAGTGCAGCACTCCCTCAGTACTGACCCTCTGACAGTGCAGCACTCACTCAGAACTGACCGTCTGACAGTGCAGCACTCCCTCAGTACTGACCCTCTGGCAGTGCAGCATTCCCTCTGTACTGACCCTCTGACAGTGCAGCACTCCTTCAGTACTGACCATCTGACAGTGCAGCTCTGCCTCAGTACTGACTCTCTGACAGTGCAGCTCTCCCTCAGTACTGACCCTCTGACAGTGCAGCACTCCCTCAGTACTGACCCTCTGACAGTGCAGCACTCCCTCAGTACTGACCCTCTGGCAGTGCAGCATTCCCTCAGTACTGATCCTCTGACAGTGCAGCCTTCCCTCAGTACTGACCCTCTGACAGTGCAGCTCTCCCTCAGTACTGACTCTCTGACAGTGCAGCTCTCCCTCAGTACTAACATCTGACAGTGCAGTTCCCCCTCAGTACTGACTCTCTGACAGTGCAGCTCTCCCTCAGTACTGACCCTCTGACAGTGCAGCACTCCCTAAGTACTGATCCTCTGACAGTGCAGCACTCCCTCAATACAGACCCTCTGACAGTGCAGCACTCCCTCAGTACTGACCCTCTGACAGTTCAGCACTCCCTCAGTACTGACCCTCTGGCAGTGCAGCTCTCCCTCAGTACTGACCCTCTGACAGTGCAGCACTCCTTCAGTACTGACCATATGACAGTGCAGCTCTGCCTCAGTACTGACTCTCTGACAGTGCAGCTCTCCCTCAGTACTGACCCTCTGACAGTGCAGCACTCCCTCAGTACAGACCCTCTGACAGTGCAGCACTCCCTCAGAACTTACCCTCGGGCTGTGCAGCATTCCCACAGTACTGACCCTCTGACAGTGCAGCTCTCCCTCAGTACTGACTCTCTGACAGTGCAGCTCTCCCTCAGTACTAACCTCTGACAGTGCAGCTCTCCCTCAGTACTGACTCTCTGACAGTGCAGCTCTCCCTCAGTACTGACTCTCTGACAGTGCAGCTCTCCCTCAGTACAGATCCTCTAACAGTGCAGCACTCCCTCAGTACTGACCCTCTGACAGTGCAGCACCCGCTCGGTACTGACCCTCTGACAGTGCAGCTCTCCCTCAGTACTGACCCACTGACAGTGCAGCTCTCCCTCAGTACTGACCCTCTGACAGTGCAGCTCTCCCTCAGTACTGACCCGCTGACAGTGCAGCATTCCCTCAGAACTGACCCTCTGACAGTGCAGCACTCCCTCAGCACTGACTTTCTGACAGTGCAGCTCTCCCTCAGTACTGACCCTCTGACAGTGCAGCACTCCCTCAGTACGGATCCTCTGACAGTGCAGCACTCCCTCAGTACTGACCCTCTGACAGTGCAGCACTCCCTCAGTACTGACCCTCTGACTGTGCAGCACTCCCTCAGTACTGACCCTCTGGCAGTGCAGCATTCCCTCAGTACTGACAATCTGACAGTGCAGCACTCCTTCAGTACTGACCATCTGACAGTGCAGCTCTGCCTCAGTACTGACTCTCTGACAGTGCAGCTCTCCCTCAGTACTGACCCTCTGACAGTGCAGCACTCCCTCAGTACTGATCCTCTGACAGTGCAGCACTCCCTCAGTACTGACCCTCTGACAGTGCAGCACTCACTCAGAACTGACCGTCTGACAGTGCAGCACTCCCTCAGTACTGACCCTCTGACAGTGCAGCATTCCCTCTGTACTGACCCTCTGACAGTGCAGCACTCCTTCAGTACTGACCATCTGACAGTGCAGCTCTGCGTCAGTACTGACTCTCTGACAGTGCAGCTCTCCCTCAGTACTGACCCTCTGACAGTGCAGCACTCCCTCAGTACTGACCCTCTGACAGTGCAGCACTCCCTCAGTACTGACCCTCTGGCAGTGCAGCATTCCCTCAGTACTGATCCTCTGACAGTGCAGCCTTCCCTCAGTACTGACCCTCTGACAGTGCAGCTCTCCCTCAGTACTGACTCTCTGACAGTGCAGCTCTCCCTCAGTACTAACATCTGACAGTGCAGTTCCCCCTCAGTACTGACTCTCTGACAGTGCAGCTCTCCCTCAGTACTGACCCTCTGACAGTGCAGCACTCCCTAAGTACTGATCCTCTGACAGTGCAGCACTCCCTCAATACAGACCCTCTGACAGTGCAGCACTCCCTCAGTACTGACCCTCTGACAGTTCAGCACTCCCTCAGTACTGACCCTCTGGCAGTGCAGCATTCCCTCAGTACTGACCCTCTGACAGTGCAGCACTCCTTCAGTACTGACCATATGACAGTGCAGCTCTGCCTCAGTACTGACTCTCTGACAGTGCAGCTCTCCCTCAGTACTGACCCTCTGACAGTGCAGCACTCCCTCAGTACAGACCCTCTGACAGTGCAGCACTCCCTCAGAACTTACCCTCGGGCTGTGCAGCATTCCCACAGTACTGACCCTCTGACAGTGCAGCTCTCCCTCAGTACTGACTCTCTGACAGTGCAGCTCTCCCTCAGTACTAACCTCTGACAGTGCAGCTCTCCCTCAGTACTGACTCTCTGACAGTGCAGCTCTCCCTCAGTACTGACTCTCTGACAGTGCAGCTCTCCCTCAGTACAGATCCTCTAACAGTGCAGCACTCCCTCAGTACTGACCCTCTGACAGTGCAGCACCCGCTCGGTACTGACCCTCTGACAGTGCAGCTCTCCCTCAGTACTGACCCACTGACAGTGCAGCTCTCCCTCAGTACTGACCCTCTGACAGTGCAGCTCTCCCTCAGTACTGACCCGCTGACAGTGCAGCATTCCCTCAGAACTGACCCTCTGACAGTGCAGCACTCCCTCAGCACTGACTTTCTGACAGTGCAGCTCTCCCTCAGTACTGACCCTCTGACAGTGCAGCACTCCCTCAGTACTGACCCTCTGACAGTGCAGCACTGCCTCAGTACTGACCCTCTGATAGTGCAGCACTCCCTCAGCACTGACCCTCTGACAGTGCAGCGCTCCCTCAGTACTGACCCTCTGGCAGTGCGGCACTCCCTCAGTACTGACCATCTGACAGTGGAGCTCTCCCTCAGTACTGACCCTCTGACAGTGCTGCACTCCCTCAGTACTGACCCTCGGACAGTGCAGCTCTCCCTCAGCAATGACCCTCTGGCAGTGCAGCATTCCCTCAGTACTGACCCTCCGACAGTGCAGCACTACCTCAATACTGACCCTCTGACAGTACAGCTCTCCCTCAGTACTGACCCTCTGACAGTGCAGCACTCCCTCAGTACTGACCCTCTGACAGTGCTGCACTCCCTCAGTACTGACCCTCGGACAGTGCAGCTCTGCCTCAGTACTGACCCTCTGGCAGTGCAGCATTCCCTCAGTACAGACCCTCCGACAGTGCAGCACTACCTCAATACTGACCCACTGACAGTACAGCTCTCCCTCAGTACTGACCCTCTGACAGTGCAGCACTCCCTCAGTACTGACCCTCTGACAGTGCAGCTCTTCCTCAGTACTGACCCTCTGACAGTACAGCTCTCCCTCAGTATTGAACCTCTGGCAGTACAGCACTGCCTCAGTACTGACCCTCTGACAGTGCATCTCTCCCTCAGTACTGACCCTCTGACAGTGCAGCACTCCCTCAGTACTGACCCTCGGACAGTGCAGCACTCCCTCAGTACTGACCATCTGACAGTGCAGCACTAACTCAGTACTGACCCTCTGACAGTGCAGCACTCCCTCAGTACTGACCATCTGACAGTGTAGCACTCTCTCAGTACTGACCCACTGTCAGTGCAGCACTCCCTCAGTGCTGACCCTCTGACAGTGCAGCACTCCCTCAGTACTGACCCTCTGACTGTGCAGCACTCCCTCAGTACTGACCCGCTGACACCGCAGCACTCCCTCAGTACTGACTCTCTGACAGTGCAGCTCTCCCTCAGTACTGACCCTCTGACAGTACAGCTCTCCCTCAGTACTGACCCTCTGGCAGTGCAGCACTCCCTCAGTACTGACCATCTGACAGTGCAGCACTCCCCCAGTACTGACCCTCTGACAGTGCCGCACTCCCTCAGTACTCACCCTCGGACAGTGCAGCACTCCCTCAGTACTGACCCTCTGACAGTGCAGCACTCCCCCAGTACTGACCCTCTGACAGTGCAGCATTCCCTCAGGACTGACCATCTGACAGTACAGCACTCCCTCAGTACTGACCCTCTGAAAGTGCAGCTCTCCCTCAGTACTGACCCTCTGACAGTGCAGCCCTCTCTCAGTACTGACCCTCTGACAGTGCAGCACTCCCACAGTACTGACCCTCTGACAGTGCAGCTCTCCCTCAGTACTGTCCCTCTGACAGTGCAGCTCTCCCTCAGTCCTGACCCTCTGACAGTGCAGCACTCCGTCAGTACTGACCCTCTGTCAGTGCAGCATTCCCTCAGTACTGACCCTCTGGCAGTGCAGCATTCCCTCAGTACTGACCCTCTGACAGTGCAGCCTTCCCTCAGTACTGACCCTCTGACAGTGCAGCTCTCCCTCAGTACTGACTCTCTGACAGTGCAGCTCTCCCTCAGTACTAACATCTGACAGTGCAGTTCCCCCTCAGTACTGACTCTCTGACAGTGCAGCTCTCCCTCAGTACTGACCCTCTGACAGTGCAGCACTCCCTCAGTACTGATCCTCTGACAGTGCAGCACTCCCTCAGTACTGACCCTCTGACAGTGCAGCACTCCCTCAGTATTGACCCTCTGACAGTGCAGCACTCCCTCAGTACTGACCCTCTGGCAGTGCAGCATTCCCTCAGTACTGACCCTCTGACAGTGCAGCACTCCTTCAGTACTGACCATATGACAGTGCAGCTCTCCCTCAGTACTGACTCTCTGACAGTGCAGCTCTCCCTCAGTACTGACCCTCTGACAGTGCAGCACTCCCTCAGTACAGACCCTCTGACAGTGCAGCACTACCTCAGAACTTACCCTCGGGCAGTGCAGCATTCCCACAGTACTGACCCTCTGACAGTGCAGCCTTCCCTCATTACTGACCCTCTGTCAGTGCAGCTCTCCCTCAGTACTGACTCTCTGACAGTGCAGCTCTCCCTCAGTACTAACCTCTGACAGGGCAGCTCACCCTCAGTACTGACTCTCTGACAGTGCAGCTCTCCCTCAGTACTGACTCTCTGACAGTGCAGCTCTCCCTCAGTACTGATCCTCTAACAGTGCAGCACTCCCTCAGTACTGACCCTCTGACAGTGCAGCACCCGCTCGGTGCTGACCCTCTGACAGTGCAGCTCTCCCTCAGTACTGACCATCTGGCAGTGCAGCTCTCCCTCATTACTGACCCTCTGACAGTGCAGCTCTCCCTCAGTACTGACCCACTGACAGTGCAGCTCTCCCTCAGTACTGACCCTCTGACAGTGCAGCTCTCCCTCAGTACTGACCCGCTGACAGTGCAGCATTCCCTCAGAACTGACCCTCTGACAGTGCAGCACTCCCTCAGCACTGACTTTCTGACAGTGCAGCTCTCCCTCAGTACTGACCCTCTGACAGTGCAGCACTCCCTCAGTACTGACCCTCTGACAGTGCAGCACTGCCTCAGTACTGACCCTCTGATAGTGCAGCACTCCCTCAGCACTGACCCTCTGACAGTGCAGCACTCCCTCAGTACTGACCCTCTGGCAGTGCGGCACTTCCTCAGTACTGACCATCTGACAGTGGAGCTCTCCCTCAGTACTGACCCTCTGACAGTGCTGCACTCCCTCAGTACTGACCCTCGGACAGTGCAGCTCTCCCTCAGCAATGACCCTCTGGCAGTGCAGCATTCCCTCAGTACTGACCCTCCGACAGTGCAGCACTACCTCAATACTGACCCTCTGACAGTACAGCTCTCCCTCAGTACTGACCCTCTGACAGTGCTGCACTCCCTCAGTACTGACCCTCGGACAGTGCAGCTCTCCCTCAGTACTGACCCTCTGGCAGTGCAGCATTCCCTCAGTACAGACCCTCCGACAGTGCAGCACTACCTCAATACTGACCCTCTGACAGTACAGCTCTCCCTCAGTACTGACCCTCTGACAGTGCAGCACTCCCTCAGTACTGACCCTCTGACAGTGCAGCTCTTCCTCAGTACTGACCCTCTGACAGTACAGCTCTCCCTCAGTACTGACCCTCTGGCAGTACAGCACTGCCTCAGTACTGACCCTCTGACAGTGCAGCTCTCCCTCAGTACTGACCCTCTGACAGTGCAGCACTCCCTCGGTACTGACCCTCGGACAGTGCAGCACTCCCTCAGTACTGACCATCTGACAGTGCAGCACAAACTCAGGACTGACCCTCTGACAGTGCAGCACTCCCTCAGTACTGACCATCTGACAGTGTAGCACTCTCTCAGTAGTGACCCACTGTCAGTGCAGCACTCCCTCAGTACTGATCATCTGACAGTGCAGCCTTCCCTCAGTGCTGACCCTCTGACAGTGCAGCACTCCCTCAGTACTGACCCTCTGACTGTGCAGCACTCCCTCAGTACTGACCCGCTTGACACCGCAGCACTCCCTCAGTACTGACCATCTGACTGTGCAGCTCTCCCTCAGTACTGACCCTCTGACAGTACAGCTCTCCCTCAGTACTGACCCTCTGGCAGTGCAGCACTCCCTCAGTACTGACCATCTGACAGTGCAGCACTCCCTCAGTACTGACCCTCTGACAGTGCAGCACTCCCTCAGTACTGACCCTCTGACAGTGCAGCATTCCCTCAGTACTGACCATCTGACAGTACAGCACTCCCTCAGTACTGACCCTCTGAAAGTGCAGCTCTCCCTCAGTACTGACCCTCTGACAGTGCAGCACTCCCACAGTACTGACCCTCTGACAGTGCAGCTCTCTCTCAGTACTGTCCCTCTGACAGTGCAGCTCTCCCTCAGTCCTGACCCTCTGACAGTGCAGCACTCCGTCAGTACTGACCCTCTGTCAGTGCAGCATTCCCTCAGTACTGACCCTCTGGCAGTGCAGCATTCCCTCAGTACTGACCCTCTGACAGTGCAGCCTTCCCTCAGTACTGACCCTCTGACAGTGCAGCTCTCCCTCAGTACTGACTCTCTGACAGTGCAGCTCTCCCTCAGTACTAACATCTGACAGTGCAGTTCCCCCTCAGTACTGACTCTCTGACAGTGCAGCTCTCCCTCAGTACTGACCCTCTGACAGTGCAGCACTCCCTCAGTACTGATCCTCTGACAGTGCAGCACTCCCTCAGTACTGACCCTCTGACAGTGCAGCACTCCCTCAGTATTGACCCTCTGACAGTGCAGCACTCCCTCAGTACTGACCCTCTGGCAGTGCAGCATTCCCTCAGTACTGACCCTCTGACAGTGCAGCACTCCTTCAGTACTGACCATATGACAGTGCAGCTCTCCCTCAGTACTGACTCTCTGACAGTGCAGCTCTCCCTCAGTACTGACCCTCTGACAGTGCAGCACTCCCTCAGTACAGACCCTCTGACAGTGCAGCACTACCTCAGAACTTACCCTCGGGCAGTGCAGCATTCCCACAGTACTGACCCTCTGACAGTGCAGCCTTCCCTCATTACTGACCCTCTGTCAGTGCAGCTCTCCCTCAGTACTGACTCTCTGACAGTGCAGCTCTCCCTCAGTACTAACCTCTGACAGGGCAGCTCACCCTCAGTACTGACTCTCTGACAGTGCAGCTCTCCCTCAGTACTGACTCTCTGACAGTGCAGCTCTCCCTCAGTACTGATCCTCTAACAGTGCAGCACTCCCTCAGTACTGACCCTCTGACAGTGCAGCACCCGCTCGGTGCTGACCCTCTGACAGTGCAGCTCTCCCTCAGTACTGACCATCTGGCAGTGCAGCTCTCCCTCATTACTGACCCTCTGACAGTGCAGCTCTCCCTCAGTACTGACCCACTGACAGTGCAGCTCTCCCTCAGTACTGACCCTCTGTCAGTGCAGCTCTCCCTCAGTACTGACCCGCTGACAGTGCAGCATTCCCTCAGAACTGACCCTCTGACAGTGCAGCACTCCCTCAGCACTGACTTTCTGACAGTGCAGCTCTCCCTCAGTACTGACCCTCTGACAGTGCAGCACTCCCTCAGTACTGACCCTCTGACAGTGCAGCACTGCCTCAGTACTGACCCTCTGATAGTGCAGCACTCCCTCAGCACTGACCCTCTGACAGTGCAGCACTCCCTCAGTACTGACCCTCTGGCAGTGCGGCACTTCCTCAGTACTGACCATCTGACAGTGGAGCTCTCCCTCAGTACTGACCCTCTGACAGTGCTGCACTCCCTCAGTACTGACCCTCGGACAGTGCAGCTCTCCCTCAGCAATGACCCTCTGGCAGTGCAGCATTCCCTCAGTACTGACCCTCCGACAGTGCAGCACTACCTCAATACTGACCCTCTGACAGTACAGCTCTCCCTCAGTACTGACCCTCTGACAGTGCTGCACTCCCTCAGTACTGACCCTCGGACAGTGCAGCTCTCCCTCAGTACTGACCCTCTGGCAGTGCAGCATTCCCTCAGTACAGACCCTCCGACAGTGCAGCACTACCTCAATACTGACCCTCTGACAGTACAGCTCTCCCTCAGTACTGACCCTCTGACAGTGCAGCACTCCCTCAGTACTGACCCTCTGACAGTGCAGCTCTTCCTCAGTACTGACCCTCTGACAGTACAGCTCTCCCTCAGTACTGACCCTCTGGCAGTACAGCACTGCCTCAGTACTGACCCTCTGACAGTGCAGCTCTCCCTCAGTACTGACCCTCTGACAGTGCAGCACTCCCTCGGTACTGACCCTCGGACAGTGCAGCACTCCCTCAGTACTGACCATCTGACAGTGCAGCACAAACTCAGGACTGACCCTCTGACAGTGCAGCACTCCCTCAGTACTGACCATCTGACAGTGTAGCACTCTCTCAGTAGTGACCCACTGTCAGTGCAGCACTCCCTCAGTACTGATCATCTGACAGTGCAGCCTTCCCTCAGTGCTGACCCTCTGACAGTGCAGCACTCCCTCAGTACTGACCCTCTGACTGTGCAGCACTCCCTCAGTACTGACCCGCTTGACACCGCAGCACTCCCTCAGTACTGACCATCTGACTGTGCAGCTCTCCCTCAGTACTGACCCTCTGACAGTACAGCTCTCCCTCAGTACTGACCCTCTGGCAGTGCAGCACTCCCTCAGTACTGACCATCTGACAGTGCAGCACTCCCTCAGTACTGACCCTCTGACAGTGCAGCACTCCCTCAGTACTGACCCTCTGACAGTGCAGCATTCCCTCAGTACTGACCATCTGACAGTACAGCACTCCCTCAGTACTGACCCTCTGAAAGTGCAGCTCTCCCTCAGTACTGACCCTCTGACAGTGCAGCACTCCCACAGTACTGACCCTCTGACAGTGCAGCTCTCCCTCAGTACTGTCCCTCTGACAGTGCAGCTCTCCCTCAGTCCTGACCCTCTGACAGTGCAGCACTCTGTCAGTACTGACCCTCTGTCAGTGCAGCATTCCCTCAGTACTGACCCTCTGGCAGTGCAGCATTCCCTCAGTACTGACCCTCTGACAGTGCAGCCTTCCCTCAGTACTGTCCCTCTGACAGTGCAGCTCTCCCTCAGTACTGACTCTCTGACAGTGCAGCTCTCCGTCAGTACTAACATCTGACAGTGCAGTTCCCCCTCAGTACTGACTCTCTGACAGTGCAGCTCTCCCTCAGTACTGACCCTCTGACAGTGCAGCACTCCCTCAGTACTGATCCTCTGACAGTGCAGCACTCCCTCAGTACTGACACTCTGACAGTGCAGCACTCCCTCAGTACTGACCCTCTGACAGTGCAGCACTCCCTCAGTACTGACCCTCTGGCAGTGCAGCATTCCCTCAGTACTGACCCTCTGACAGTGCAGCACTCCTTCAGTACTGACCATCTGACAGTGCAGCTCTCCCTCAGTACTGACTCTCTGACAGTGCAGCTCTCCCTCAGTACTGACCCTCTGACAGTGCAGCTCTCCCTCAGTACTGACTCTCTGACAGTGCAGCTCTCCCTCAGTACTGACCCTCTGACAGTGCAGCACTCCCTCAGTACAGACCCTCTGACAGTGCAGCACTCCCTCAGAACTTACCCTCGGGCAGTGCAGCATTCCCACAGTACTGACCCTCTGACAGTGCAGCCTTCCCTCATTACTGACCCTCTGACAGTGCAGCTCTCCCTCAGTACTGACTCTCTGACAGTGCAGCTCTCCCTCAGTACTAACCTCTGACAGTGCAGCTCTCCCTCAGTACTGACTCTCTGACAGTGCAGCTCTCCCTCAGTACTGACTCTCTGACAGTGCAGCTCTCCCTCAGTACTGATCCTCTAACAGTGCAGCACTCCCTCAGTACTGACCCTCTGACAGTGCAGCACCCGCTCGGTACTGACCCTCTGACAGTGCAGCTCTCCCTCAGTACTGACCATCTGGCAGTGCAGCTCTCCCTCATTACTGACCCTCTGACAGTGCAGCTCTCCCTCAGTACTGACCCGCTGACAGTGCAGCATTCCCTCAGTACTGACCCTCTGACAGTGCAGCACTCCCTCAGTACTGACCCTCTGACTGTGCAGCACTCCCTCAGTACTGACCCTCTGACAGTGCAGCACTCCCTCAGTACTGACCCTCTGACAGTGCAGCACTGCCTCAGTACTGACTCTCTGACAGTGCAGCTCTCCCACAGTACTGACCCTCTGACAGTGCAGCACTCCCTCAGTACTGACCCTCTGACAGCGCAGCACTCCCTCAGTACTGACCATCTGACAGTGCAGCACTCCCTCAGTACTGACCCTCTGACAGTGCAGCTCTGCCTCAGTACTGACCCTCTGACAGTGCAGCACTCCCTCAGTACTGACCCTCTGACAGTGCAGCACTCCCTCAGCACTGACCCTCTGACAGTGCAGCACTCCCTCAATACTGACCCTCTGGCAGTGCGGCACTCCCTCAGTACTGACCATATGACAGTTCAGCTCTCCCTCAGTACTGACCCTCTGACAGTGCTGCACTCCCTCAGTACTGACCCTCGGACAGTGCAGCTCTCCCTCAGTACTGACCCTCTGGCAGTGCAGCATTCCCTCAGTACTGACCCTCCGACAGTGCAGCACTACCTCAATACTGACCCTCTGACAGTACAGCTCTCCCTCAGTACTGACCCTCTGACAGTGCAGCACTCCCTCAGTACTGACCCTCTGACAGTGCAGCTCTTCCTCAGTACTGACCCTCTGACAGTCCAGCTCTCCCTCAGTACTGACCCTCTGGCAGTGCAGCACTGCTTCAGTACTGACCCTCTGACAGTGCACCTCTCCCTCAGTACTGACCCTCTGACAGTGCAGCACTCCCTCAGTACTGACCCTCGGACAGTGAAGCACTCCCTCAATACTGACCCTCTGGCAGTGCAGCACTAACTCAGGACTGACCCTCTGACAGTGCAGCACTCCCTCAGTACTGACCATCTGACAGTGTAGCACTCTCTCAGTACTGACCCACTGATAGTGCAGCACTCCCTCAGTACTGACCATCTGACAGTGCAGCCTTCCCTCAGTACTGACCCTCTGACAGTGCAGCTCTGCCTCAGTACTGACCCTCTGACAGTGCAGCACTCCCTCAGTACTGACCCTCTGACAGTGCAGCACTCCCTCAGCACTGACCCTCTGACAGTGCAGCACTCCCTCAGTACTGACCCTCTGGCAGTGCGGCACTCCCTCAGTACTGACCATCTGACAGTTCAGCTCTCCCTCAGTACTGACCCTCTGACAGTGCTGCACTCCCTCAGTACTGACCCTCGGACAGTGCAGCTCTCCCTCAGTACTGACCCTCTGGCAGTGCAGCATTCCCTCAGTACTGACCCTCCGACAGTGCAGCACTACCTCAATACTGACCCTCTGACAGTACAGCTCTCCCTCAGTGCTGACCCTCTGACAGAGCAGCACTCCCTCAGTACTGACCCTCTGACAGTGCAGCTCTTCCTCAGTACTGACCCTCTGACAGTACAGCTCTCCCTCAGTACTGACCCTCTGGCAGTGCAGCACTGCTTCTGTACTGACCCTCTGACAGTGCACCTCTCCCTCAGTACTGACCCTCTGACAGTGCAGTACTCCCTCAGTACCCACCCTCGGACAGTGAAGCACTCCCTCAGTACTGACCCTCTGACAGTGCAGCACTAACTCAGTACTGACCCTCTGACAGTGCAGCACTCCCTCAGTACTGACCATCTGACAGTGTAGCACTCTCTCAGTACTGACCCACTGATAGTGCAGCACTCCCTCAGTACTGACCATCTGACAGTGCAGCCTTCCCTCAGTACTGACCCTCTGACAGTGCAGCACTCCCTCAGGACTGACCCTCTGACTGTGCAGCACTCCCTCAGTACTGACCCGCTGACACCGCAGCACTCCCTCAGGACTTACCATCTGACTATGCAGCTCTCCCTCAGTACTGACCCTCTGACAGTACAGCTCTCCCTCAGTACTGACCCTCTGGCAGTGCAGCACTCCCTCAGTACTGACCATCTGACAGTGCAGTACTCCCTCAGTACTGACCCTCTGACAGTGCCGCACTCCCTCAGTACTCACCCTCGGAGAGTGCAGCACTCCCTCAGTACTGACCCTCTGACAGTGCAGCACTCCCTCAGTACTGACCCTCTGACAGTGCAGCATTCCCTCAGTACTGACCATCTGACAGTAAAGCACTCCCTCAGTACTGACCCTCTGAGAGTGCAGCTCTCCCTCAGTACTGACCCTCTGACAGTGCAGCACTCTCTCAGTACTGACCTTCTGACAGTGCAGCACTCCCTCAGTACTGAGCCTCTGACAGTGCAGCTCTCCCTCAGTACTGACCCTCTGACAGTGCAGCTCTCCCTCAGTCCTGACTCTGACAGTGCAGCACTCCGTCAGTACTGACCCTCTGTCAGTGCTGCACTCCCTCAGTACTGACCATCTGACAGAGCAGCACTCTCTCAGTACTGACCCTCTGACAGTGCAGCAATCCCTCAGAACTGACCCTCTGACAGTACAGCACTCCCTCAGAACTGACCCTCTGACAGTGCAGCACTCCCTCAGTACTGACCCTCTGACAGTGCAGCATTCCCTCAGTACTGACCATCTGACAGTACAGCACTCCCTCAGTACTGACCCTCTGAAAGTGCAGCTCTCCCTCAGTACTGGCCCTCTGACAGTGCAGCCCTCTCTCAGTACTGACCCTCTGACAGTGCAGCACTCCCTCAGTCCTGACCCTCTGACAGTGCAGCTCTCCCTCAGTACTGTCCCTCTGACAGTGCAGCTCTCCCTCAGTCCTGACCCTCTGACAGTGCAGCACTCCGTCAGTACTGACCCTCTGTCAGTGCAGCATTCCCTCAGTACTGACCCTCTGGCCCTGCAGCATTCCCTCAGTACTGACCCTCTGACAGTGCAGCCTTCCCTCAGTACTGACCCTCTGACAGTGCAGCTCTCCCTCAGTACTGACTCTCTGACAGTGCAGCTCTCCCTCAGTACTAACATCTGACAGTGCAGTTCCCCCTCAGTACTGACTCTCTGACAGTGCAGCTCTCCCTCAGTACTGACCCTCTGACAGTGCAGCACTCCCTCAGTACTGATCCTCTGACAGTGCAGCACTCCCTCAGTACTGACCCTCTGACAGTGCAGCACTCCCTCAGTACTGACCCTCTGACAGTGCAGCACCCCCTCAGTACTGACCCTCTGGCAGTGCAGCATTCCCTCAGTACTGACTATCTGACAGTGCAGCACTCCTTCAGTACTGACCATCTGACAGTGCAGCTCTCCCTCAGTACTGACTCTCTGACAGTGCAGCTCTCCCTCAGCACTGACCCTCTGACAGTGCAGCACTCCCTCAGTACAGACCCTCTGACAGTGCAGCACTCCCTCAGAACTTACCCTCGGGCAGTGCAGCATTCCCACAGTACTGACCCTCTGACAGTGCAGCCTTCCCTCATTACTGACCCTCTGACAGTGCAGCTCTCCCTCAGTACTGACTGTCTGACAGTGCAGCTCTCCCTCAGTACTAACCTCTGACAGTGCAGCTCTCCCTCAGTACTGACTCTCTGACAGTGCAGCTCTCCCTCAGTACTGACTCTCTGACAGTGCAGCTCTCCCTCAGTACTGATCCTCTAACAGTGCAGCACTCCCTCAGTACTGACCCTCTGACAGTGCAGCACCCGCTCGGTACTCACCCTCTGACAGTGCAGCTCTCCCTCAGTGCTGACCATCTGGCAGTGCAGCTCTCCCTCATTACTGACCCTCTGACAGTGCAGCTCTCCCTCAGTACTGACCCGCTGACAGTGCAGCATTCCCTCAGTACTGACCCTCTGACAGTGCAGCAATCCCTCAGTACTGACCCTCTGACAGTGCAGCACTCCCTCAGTACTGACCCTCTGACAGTGCAGCACTCCCTCAGTACTGACCCTCTGACAGTGCAGCACTGCCTCAGTACTGACTCTCTGACAGTGCAGCTCTCCCTCAGTACTGACCCTCTGACAGCGCAGCACTCCCTCGGTACTGACCCGCTGACAGCGCAGCACTCCCTCAGTACTGACCCTCTGACAGTGCAGCACTCCCTCAGTACTGACCCTCTGACAGTGCAGCTCTGCCTCAGTACTGACCCTCTGACAGTGCAGCACTCCCTCAGTACTGACCCTCTGACAGTGCAGCACTCCCTCAGCACTGACCCTCTGACAGTGCAGCACTCCCTCAGTACTGACCCTCTGGCAGTGCGGCACTCCCTCAGTACTGACCATCTGACAGTGCAGCTCTCCCTCAGTACTGACCCTCTGACAGTGCTGCACTCCCTCAGTACTGACCCTCGGACAGTGCAGCTCTCCCTCAGTACTGACCCTCTGGCAGTGCAGCATTCCCTCAGTACTGACCCTCCGACAGTGCAGCACTACCTCAATACTGACCCTCTGACAGTACAGCTCTCCCTCAGTACTGACCCTCTGACAGTGCAGCACTCCCTCAGTACTGACCCTCTGACAGTGCAGCTCTTCCTCAGTGCTGACCCTCTGACAGTACAGCTCTCCCTCAGTACTGACCCTCTGGCAGTGCAGCACTGCTTCAGTACTGACCCTCTGACAGTGCACCTCTCCCTCAGTACTGACCCTCTGACAGTGCAGCACTCCCTCAGTACTGACCCTCGGACAGTGAAGCACTCCCTCAGTACTGACTATCTGACAGTGCAGCACTAACTCAGTACTGACCCTCTGACAGTGCAGCACTCCCTCAGTACTGACCCTCTGGCAGTGCAGCATTCCCTCAGTACTGACCCTCTGACAGTGCAGCACTCCTTCAGTACTGACCATCTGACAGTGCAGCTCTGCCTCAGTACTGACTCTCTGACAGTGCAGCTCTCCCTCAGTACTGACCCTCTGAAAGTGCAGCACTCCCTCAGTACAGACCCTCTGACAGTGCAGCACTCCCTCAGAACTTACCCTCGGGCAGTGCAGCATTCCCACAGTACTGACCCTCTGACAGTGCAGCCTTCCCTCATTACTGACCCTCTGACAGTGCAGCACTCCCTCAGTACTGACTCTCTGACAGTGCAGCTCTCCCTCAGTCCTAACCTCTGACAGTGCAGCTCTCCCTCAGTACTGACTCTCTGACAGTGCAGCTCTCCCTCAGTACTGACTCTCTGACAGTGCAGCTCTCCCTCAGTACTGATCCTCTAACAGTGCAGCACTCCCTCAGTACTGACCCTCTGACAGTGCAGCACTCCCTCAGTACTGACCCTCTGACAGTGCAGCTCTCCCTCAGTACTGTCCCTCTGACAGTGCAGCTCTCCCTCAGTCCTGACCCTCTGACAGTGCAGCACTCCGTCAGTACTGACCCTCTGTCAGTGCAGCATTCCTCAGTACTGACCCTCTGACAGTGCAGCACTGCCGCAGTACTGACTCTCTGACAGTGCAGCTCTCCCTCAGTACTGACCCTCTGACAGCGCAGCACTCCCTCAGTACTGACCCTCTGACAGCGCAGCACTCCCTCAGTACTGACCCTCTGACAGTGCAGCACTCCCTCAGTACTGACCCTCTGACAGTGCAGCTCTGCCTCAGTACTGTCCCTCTGACAGTGCAGCTCTCCCTCAGTCCTGACCCTCTGACAGTGCAGCACTCCGTCAGTACTGACCCTCTGTCAGTGCAGCATTCCCTCAGTACTGACCCTCTGGCCCTGCAGCATTCCCTCAGTACTGACCCACTGACAGTGCAGCCTTCCCTCAGTACTGACCCTCTGACAGTGCAGCTCTCCCTCAGTACTGACTCTCTGACAGTGCAGCTCTCCCTCAGTACTAACATCTGACAGTGCAGTTCCCCCTCAGTACTGACTCTCTGACAGTGCAGCTCTCCCTCAGTACTGACCCTCTGACAGTGCAGCACTCACTCAGTACTGATCCTCTGACAGTGCAGCACTCCCTCAGTACTGACCCTCTGACAGTGCAGCACTTCCTCAGTACTGACCCTCTGACAGTGCAGCACCCCCTCAGTACTGACCCTCTGGCAGTGCAGCATTCCCTCAGTACTGACCCTCTGACAGTGCAGCACTCCTTCAGTACTGACCATCTGACAGTGCAGCTCTCCCTCAGTACTGACTCTCTGACAGTGCAGCTCTCCCTCAGCACTGACCCTCTGACAGTGCAGCACTCCCTCAGTACAGACCCTCTGACAGTGCAGCACTCCCTCAGAACTTACCCTCGGGCAGTGCAGCATTCCCACAGTACTGACCCTCTGACAGTGCAGCCTTCCCTCATTACTGACCCTCTGACAGTGCAGCTCTCCCTCAGTACTGACTGTCTGACAGTGCAGCTCTCCCTCAGTACTAACCTCTGACAGTGCAGCTCTCCCTCAGTACTGACTCTCTGACAGTGCAGCTCTCCCTCAGTACTGACTCTCTGACAGTGCAGCTCTCCCTCAGTACTGATCCTCTAACAGTGCAGCACTCCCTCAGTACTGACCCTCTGACAGTGCAGCACCCGCTCGGTACTCACCCTCTGACAGTGCAGCTCTCCCTCAGTGCTGACCATCTGGCAGTGCAGCTCTCCCTCATTACTGACCCTCTGACAGTGCAGCTCTCCCTCAGTACTGACCCGCTGACAGTGCAGCATTCCCTCAGTACTGACCCTCTGACAGTGCAGCAATCCCTCAGTACTGACCCTCTGACAGTGCAGCACTCCCTCAGTACTGACCCTCTGACAGTGCAGCACTCCCTCAGTACTGACCCTCTGACAGTGCAGCACTGCCTCAGTACTGACTCTCTGACAGTGCAGCTCTCCCTCAGTACTGACCCTCTGACAGCGCAGCACTCCCTCGGTACTGACCCTCTGACAGCGCAGCACTCCCTCAGTACTGACCCTCTGACAGTGCAGCACTCCCTCAGTACTGACCCTCTGACAGTGCAGCTCTGCCTCAGTACTGACCCTCTGACAGTGCAGCACTCCCTCAGTACTGACCCTCTGACAGTGCAGCTCTCCCTCAGTACTGACCCTCTGACAGTGCAGCACTCCCTCAGTACTGACCCTCTGGCAGTGCGGCACTCCCTCAGTACTGACCATCTGACAGTGCAGCTCTCCCTCAGTACTGACCCTCTGACAGTGCTGCACTCCCTCAGTACTGACCCTCGGACAGTGCAGCTCTCCCTCAGTACTGACCCTCTGGCAGTGCAGCATTCCCTCAGTACTGACCCTCCGACAGTGCAGCACTACCTCAATACTGACCCTCTGACAGTACAGCTCTCCCTCAGTACTGACCCTCTGACAGTGCAGCACACCCTCAGTACTGACCCTCTGACGGTGCAGCTCTTCCTCAGTACTGACCCTCTGACAGTACAGCTCTCCCTCAGTACTGACCCTCTGGCAGTGCAGCACTGCTTCAGTACTGACCCTCTGACAGTGCACCTCTCCCTCAGTACTGACCCTCTGACAGTGCAGCACTCCCTCAGTACTGACCCTCGGACAGTGAAGCACTCCCTCAGTACTGACTATCTGACAGTGCAGCACTAACTCAGTACTGACCCTCTGACAGTGCAGCACTCCCTCAGTACTGACCCTCTGACAGTGCAGCACTCCCTCAGTACTGACCCTCTGACAGTGCAGCACTCCCTCAGTACTGACCCTCTGGCAGTGCAGCATTCCCTCAGTACTGACCCTCTGACAGTGCAGCACTCCTTCAGTACTGACCATCTGACAGTGCAGCTCTGCCTCAGTACTGACTCTCTGACAGTGCAGCTCTCCCTCAGTACTGACCCTCTGACAGTGCAGCACTCCCTCAGTACAGACCCTCTGACAGTGCAGCACTCCCTCAGAACTTACCCTCGGGCAGTGCGGCATTCCCACAGTACTGACCCTCTGACAGTGCAGCCTTCCCTCATTACTGACCCTCTGACAGTGCAGCACTCCCTCAGTACTGACTCTCTGACAGTGCAGCTCTCCCTCAGTCCTAACCTCTGACAGTGCAGCTCTCCCTCAGTACTGACTCTCTGACAGTGCAGCTCTCCCTCAGTACTGACTCTCTGACAGTGCAGCTCTCCCTCAGTACTGATCCTCTAACAGTGCAGCACTCCCTCAGTACTGACCCTCTGACAGTGCAGCACTCCCTCAGTACTGACCCTCTGACAGTGCAGCTCTCCCTCAGTACTGTCCCTCTGACAGTGCAGCTCTCCCTCAGTCCTGACCCTCTGACAGTGCAGCACTCCGTCAGTACTGACCCTCTGTCAGTGCAGCATTCCCTCAGTACTGACCCTCTGGCCCTGCAGCATTCCCTCAGTACTGACCCTCTGACAGTGCAGCCTTCCCTCAGTACTGACCCTCTGACAGTGCAGCTCTCCCTCAGTACTGACTCTCTGACAGTGCAGCTCTCCCTCAGTACTAACATCTGACAGTGCAGTTCCCCCTCAGTACTGACTCTCTGACAGTGCAGCTCTCCCTCAGTACTGACCCTCTGACAGTGCAGCACTCCCTCAGTACTGATCCTCTGACAGTGCAGCACTCCCTCAGTACTGACCCTCTGACAGTGCAGCACTCCCTCAGTACTGACCCTCTGACAGTGCAGCACCCCCTCAGTACTGACCCTCTGGCAGTGCAGCATTCCCTCAGTACTGACCCTCTGACAGTGCAGCACTCCTTCAGTACTGACCATCTGACAGTGCAGCTCTCCCTCAGTACTGACCCTCTGACAGTGCAGCTCTCCCTCAGTACTGACCCTCTGACAGTGCAGCACTCCCTCAGTACAGACCCTCTGACAGTGCAGCACTCCCTCAGAACTTACCCTCGGGCAGTGCAGCATTCCCACAGTACTGACCCACTGACAGTGCAGCCTTCCCTCATTACTGACCCTCTGACAGTGCAGCTCTCCCTCAGTACTGACTCTCTGACAGTGCAGCTCTCCCTCAGTACTGATCCTCTAACAGTGCAGCACTCCCTCAGTACTGACCCTCTGACAGTGCAGCACCCGCTCGGTACTCACCCTCTGACAGTGCAGCTCTCCCTCAGTGCTGACCATCTGGCAGTGCAGCTCTCCCTCATTACTGACCCTCTGACAGTGCAGCTCTCCCTCAGTCCTGACCCGCTGACAGTGCAGCATCCCCTCAGTACTGACCCTCTGACAGTGCAGCAATCCCTCAGTACTGACCCTCTGACAGTGCAGCACTCCCTCAGTACTGACCCTCTGACAGTGCAGCACTCCCTCAGTACTGACCCTCTGACAGTGCAGCACTGCCGCAGCACTGACTCTCTGACAGTGCAGCTCTCCCTCAGTACTGACCCTCTGACAGCGCAGCACTCCCTCAGTACTGACCCTCTGACAGCGCAGCACTCCCTCAGTACTGACCCTCTGACAGTGCAGCACTCCCTCAGTACTGACCCTCTGACAGTGCAGCTCTGCCTCAGTACTGACCCTCTGACAGTGCAGCACTCCCTCAGTACTGACCCTCTGACAGTGCAGCACTCCCTCAGCACTGACCCTCTGACAGTGCAGCACTCCCTCAGTACTGACCCTCTGGCAGTGCGGCACTCCCTCAGTACTGACCATCTGACAGTGCAGCTCTCCCTCAGTACTGACCCTCTGACAGTGCTGCACTCCCTCAGTACTGACCCTCGGACAGTGCAGCTCTCCCTCAGTACTGACCCTCTGGCAGTGCAGCATTCCCTCAGTACTGACCCTCCGACAGTGCAGCACTACCTCAATACTGACCCTCTGACAGTACAGCTCTCCCTCAGTACTGACCCTCTGACAGTGCAGCACTCCCTCAGTACTGACCCTCTGACAGTGCAGCTCTTCCTCAGCACTGACCCTCTGGCAGTGCAGCACTGCTTCAGTACTGACCCTCTGTCAGTGCAGCATTCCCTCAGTACTGACCCTCTGGCCCTGCAGCATTCCCTCAGTACTGACCCTCTGTCAGTGCAGCACTCCCTCAGTACAGACCCTCTGACAGTGCAGCACTCCCTCAGAACTTACCCTCGGGCAGTGCAGCATTCCCACAGTACTGACCCTCTGACAGTGCAGCCTTCCCTCATTACTGACCCTCTGACAGTGCAGCACTCCCTCAGTACTGACTCTCTGACAGTGCAGCTCTCCCTCAGTCCTAACCTCTGACAGTGCAGCTCTCCCTCAGTACTGACTCTCTGACAGTGCAGCTCTCCCTCAGTACTGACTCTCTGACAGTGCAGCTCTCCCTCAGTACTGATCCTCTAACAGTGCAGCACTCCCTCAGTACTGACCCTCTGACAGTGCAGCACTCCCTCAGTACTGACCCTCTGACAGTGCAGCTCTCCCTCAGTACTGTCCCTCTGACAGTGCAGCTCTCCCTCTGTCCTGACCCTCTGACAGTGCAGCACTCCGTCAGTACTGACCCTCTGTCAGTGCAGCATTCCCTCAGTACTGACCCTCTGGCCCTGCAGCATTCCCTCAGTACTGACCCTCTGACAGTGCAGCCTTCCCTCAGTACTGACCCTCTGACAGTGCAGCTCTCCCTCAGTACTGACTCTCTGACAGTGCAGCTCTCCCTCAGTACTAACATCTGACAGTGCAGTTCCCCCTCAGTACTGACTCTCTGACAGTGCAGCTCTCCCTCAGTACTGACCCTCTGACAGTGCAGCACTCCCTCAGTACTGATCCTCTGACAGTGCAGCACTCCCTCAGTACTGACCCTCTGACAGTGCAGCACTCCCTCAGTACTGACCCTCAGACAGTGCAGCACCCCCTCAGTACTGACCCTCTGGCAGTGCAGCATTCCCTCAGTACTGACCCTCTGACAGTGCAGCACTCCTTCAGTACTGACCATCTGACAGTGCAGCTCTCCCTCAGTACTGACCCTCTGACAGTGCAGCTCTCCCTCAGTACTGACCCTCTGACAGTGCAGCACTCCCTCAGTACAGACCCTCTGACAGTGCAGCACTCCCTCAGAACTTACCCTCGGGCAGTGCAGCATTCCCACAGTACTGACCCACTGACAGTGCAGCCTTCCCTCATTACTGACCCTCTGACAGTGCAGCTCTCCCTCAGTACTGACTCTCTGACAGTGCAGCTCTCCCTCAGTACTGATCCTCTAACAGTGCAGCACTCCCTCAGTACTGACCCTCTGACAGTGCAGCACCCGCTCGGTACTCACCCTCTGACAGTGCAGCTCTCCCTCAGTGCTGACCATCTGGCAGTGCAGCTCTCCCTCATTACTGACCCTCTGACAGTGCAGCTCTCCCTCAGTCCTGACCCGCTGACAGTGCAGCATCCCCTCAGTACTGACCCTCTGACAGTGCAGCAATCCCTCAGTACTGACCCTCTGACAGTGCAGCACTCCCTCAGTACTGACCCTCTGACAGTGCAGCACTCCCTCAGTACTGACCCTCTGACAGTGCAGCACTGCCGCAGTACTGACTCTCTGACAGTGCAGCTCTCCCTCAGTACTGACCCTCTGACAGCGCAGCACTCCCTCAGTACTGACCCTCTGACAGCGCAGCACTCCCTCAGTACTGACCCTCTGACAGTGCAGCACTCCCTCAGTACTGACCCTCTGACAGTGCAGCTCTGCCTCAGTACTGACCCTCTGACAGTGCAGCACTCCCTCAGTACTGACCCTCTGACAGTGCAGCACTCCCTCAGCACTGACCCTCTGACAGTGCAGCACTCCCTCAGTACTGACACTCTGGCAGTGCGGCACTCCCTCAGTACTGACCATCTGACAGTGCAGCTCTCCCTCAGTACTGACCCTCTGACAGTGCTGCACTCCCTCAGTACTGACCCTCGGACAGTGCAGCTCTCCCTCAGTACTGACCCTCTGGCAGTGCAGCATTCCCTCAGTACTGACCCTCCGACAGTGCAGCACTACCTCAATACTGACCCTCTGACAGTACAGCTCTCCCTCAGTACTGACCCTCTGACAGTGCAGCACTCCCTCAGTACTGACCCTCAGACAGTGCAGCCCTTCCTCAGTACTGACCCTCTGACAGTACAGCTCTCCCTCAGTACTGACCCTCTGGCAGTGCAGCACTGCTTCAGTACTGACCCTCTGACAGTGCACCTCTCCCTCAGTACTGACCCTCTGACAGTGCAGCACTCCCTCAGTACTGACCCTCGGACAGTGAAGCACTCCCTCAGTACTGACTATCTGACAGTGCAGCACTAACTCAGTACTGACCCTCTGACAGTGCAGCACTCCCTCAGTACTGACCCTCTGACAGTGCAGCACTCCCTCAGTACTGACCCTCTGACAGTGCAGCACTCCCTCAGTACTGACCCTCTGGCAGTGCAGCATTCCCTCAGTACTGACCCTCTGACAGTGCAGCACTCCTTCAGTACTGACCATCTGACAGTGCAGCTCTCCCTCAGTACTGACTCTCTGACAGTGCAGCTCTCCCTCAGTACTGACCCTCTGACAGTGCAGCACTCCCTCAGTACAGACCCTCTGACAGTGCAGCACTCCCTCAGAACTTACCCTCGGGCAGTGCAGCATTCCCACAGTACTGACCCTCTGACAGTGCAGCCTTCCCTCATTACTGACCCTCTGACAGTGCAGCACTCCCTCAGTACTGACTCTCTGACAGTGCAGCTCTCCCTCAGTCCTAACCTCTGACAGTGCAGCTCTCCCTCAGTACTGACTCTCTGACAGTGCAGCTCTCCCTCAGTACTGACTCTCTGACAGTGCAGCTCACCCTCAGTACTGATCCTCTAACAGTGCAGCACTCCCTCAGTACTGACCCTCTGACAGTGCAGCACCCGCTCGGTACTGACCTTCTGACAGTGCAGCTCTCCCTCAGTACTGACCATCTGGCAGTGCAGCTCTCCCTCATTACTGACCCTCTGACAGTGCAGCTCTCCCTCAGTACTGACCCGCTGACAGTGCAGCATTCCCTCAGTACTGACCCTCTGACAGTGCAGCACTCCCACAGTACTGACCCTCTGACAGTGCAGCACTCCCTCAGTACTGACCCTCTGACAGTGCAGCACTCCCTCAGTACTGACCCTCTGACAGTGCAGCACTGCCTCAGTACTGACTCTCTGACAGTGCAGCTCTCCCTCAGTACTGACCCTCTGACAGTGCAGCACTCCCTCAGTACTGACCCTCTGACAGCGCAGCACTCCCTCAGTACTGACCATCTGACAGTGCAGCACTCCCTCAGTACTGACCCTCTGACAGTGCAGCTCTGCCTCAGTACTGACCCTCTGACAGTGCAGCACTCCCTCAGTACTGACCCTCTGACAGTGCAGCACTCCCTCAGCACTGACCCTCTGACAGTGCAGCACTCCCTCAGTACTGACCCTCTGGCAGTGCGGCACTCCCTCAGTACTGACCATCTGACAGTTCAGCTCTCCCTCAGTACTGACCCTCTGACAGTGCAGCACTCCCTCAGTACAGACCCTCTGACAGTGCAGCACTCCCTCAGAACTTACCCTCGGGCAGTGCAGCATTCCCACAGTACTGACCCTCTGACAGTGCAGCCTTCCCTCATTACTGACCCTCTGACAGTGCAGCACTCCCTCAGTACTGACTCTCTGACAGTGCAGCTCTCCCTCAGTCCTAACCTCTGACAGTGCAGCTCTCCCTCAGTACTGACTCTCTGACAGTGCAGCTCTCCCTCAGTACTGACTCTCTGACAGTGCAGCTCTCCCTCAGTACTGATCCTCTAACAGTGCAGCACTCCCTCAGTACTGACCCTCTGACAGTGCAGCACCCGCTCGGTACTGACCTTCTGACAGTGCAGCTCTCCCTCAGTACTGACCATCTGGCAGTGCAGCTCTCCCTCATTACTGACCCTCTGACAGTGCAGCTCTCCCTCAGTACTGACCCGCTGACAGTGCAGCATTCCCTCAGTACTGACCCTCTGACAGTGCAGCACTCCCACAGTACTGACCCTCTGACAGTGCAGCACTCCCTCAGTACTGACCCTCTGACAGTGCAGCACTCCCTCAGTACTGACCCTCTGACAGTGCAGCACTGCCTCAGTACTGACTCTCTGACAGTGCAGCTCTCCCTCAGTACTGACCCTCTGACAGTGCAGCACTCCCTCAGTACTGACCCTCTGACAGCGCAGCACTCCCTCAGTACTGACCATCTGACAGTGCAGCACTCCCTCAGTACTGACCCTCTGACAGTGCAGCTCTGCCTCAGTACTGACCCTCTGACAGTGCAGCACTCCCTCAGTACTGACCCTCTGACAGTGCAGCACTCCCTCAGCACTGACCCTCTGACAGTGCAGCACTCCCTCAGTACTGACCCTCTGGCAGTGCGGCACTCCCTCAGTACTGACCATCTGACAGTTCAGCTCTCCCACAGTACTGACCCTCTGACAGTGCAGCCTTCCCTCATTACTGACCCTCTGACAGTGCAGCACTCCCTCAGTACTGACTCTCTGACAGTGCAGCTCTCCCTCAGTCCTAACCTCTGACAGTGCAGCTCTCCCTCAGTACTGACTCTCTGACAGTGCAGCTCTCCCTCAGTACTGACTCTCTGACAGTGCAGCTCTCCCTCAGTACTGATCCTCTAACAGTGCAGCTCTCCCTCAGTACTGACTCTCTGACAGTGCAGCTCTCCCTCAGTACTGACTCTCTGACAGTGCAGCTCTCCCTCAGTACTGACCCTCTGACAGTGCAGCACCCGCTCGGTACTGACCTTCTGACAGTGCAGTTCTCCCTCAGTACTGACCATCTGGCAGTGCAGCTCTCCCTCATTACTGACCCTCTGACAGTGCAGCTCTCCCTCAGTACTGACCCTCTGACAGTGCAGCACACCCTCAGTACTGACCCTCTGACGGTGCAGCTCTTCCTCAGTACTGACCCTCTGACAGTACAGCTCTCCCTCAGTACTGACCCTCTGGCAGTGCAGCACTGCTTCAGTACTGACCCTCTGACAGTGCACCTCTCCCTCAGTACTGACCCTCTGACAGTGCAGCACTCCCTCAGTACTGACCCTCGGACAGTGAAGCACTCCCTCAGTACTGACTATCTGACAGTGCAGCACTAACTCAGTACTGACCCTCTGACAGTGCAGCACTCCCTCAGTACTGACCCTCTGACAGTGCAGCACTCCTTCAGTACTGACCCTCTGACAGTGCAGCACTCCCTCAGTACTGACCCTCTGGCAGTGCAGCATTCCCTCAGTACTGACCCTCTGACAGTGCAGCACTCCTTCAGTACTGACCATCTGACAGTGCAGCTCTGCCTCAGTACTGACTCTCTGACAGTGCAGCTCTCCCTCAGTACTGACCCTCTGACAGTGCAGCACTCCCTCAGTACAGACCCTCTGACAGTGCAGCACTCCCTCAGAACTTACCCTCGGGCAGTGCAGCATTCCCACAGTACTGACCCTCTGACAGTGCAGCCTTCCCTCATTACTGACCCTCTGACAGTGCAGCACTCCCTCAGTACTGACTCTCTGACAGTGCAGCTCTCCCTCAGTCCTAACCTCTGACAGTGCAGCTCTCCCTCAGTACTGACTCTCTGACAGTGCAGCTCTCCCTCAGTACTGACTCTCTGACAGTGCAGCTCTCCCTCAGTACTGATCCTCTAACAGTGCAGCACTCCCTCAGTACTGACCCTCTGACAGTGCAGCACTCCCTCAGTACTGACCCTCTGACAGTGCAGCTCTCCCTCAGTACTGTCCCTCTGACAGTGCAGCTCTCCCTCAGTCCTGACCCTCTGACAGTGCAGCACTCCGTCAGTACTGACCCTCTGTCAGTGCAGCATTCCCTCAGTACTGACCCTCTGGCCCTGCAGCATTCCCTCAGTACTGACCCTCTGACAGTGCAGCCTTCCCTCAGTACTGACCCTCTGACAGTGCAGCTCTCCCTCAGTACTGACTCTCTGACAGTGCAGCTCTCCCTCAGTACTAACATCTGACAGTGCAGTTCCCCCTCAGTACTGACTCTCTGACAGTGCAGCTCTCCCTCAGTACTGACCCTCTGACAGTGCAGCACTCCCTCAGTACTGATCCTCTGACAGTGCAGCACTCCCTCAGTACTGACCCTCTGACAGTGCAGCACTCCCTCAGTACTGACCCTCTGACAGTGCAGCACCCCCTCAGTACTGACCCTCTGGCAGTGCAGCATTCCCTCAGTACTGACCCTCTGACAGTGCAGCACTCCTTCAGTACTGACCATCTGACAGTGCAGCTCTCCCTCAGTACTGACCCTCTGACAGTGCAGCTCTCCCTCAGTACTGACCCTCTGACAGTGCAGCACTCCCTCAGTACAGACCCTCTGACAGTGCAGCACTCCCTCAGAACTTACCCTCGGGCAGTGCAGCATTCCCACAGTACTGACCCACTGACAGTGCAGCCTTCCCTCATTACTGACCCTCTGACAGTGCAGCTCTCCCTCAGTACTGACTCTCTGACAGTGCAGCTCTCCCTCAGTACTGATCCTCTAACAGTGCAGCACTCCCTCAGTACTGACCCTCTGACAGTGCAGCACCCGCTCGGTACTCACCCTCTGACAGTGCAGCTCTCCCTCAGTGCTGACCATCTGGCAGTGCAGCTCTCCCTCATTACTGACCCTCTGACAGTGCAGCTCTCCCTCAGTCCTGACCCGCTGACAGTGCAGCATCCCCTCAGTACTGACCCTCTGACAGTGCAGCAATCCCTCAGTACTGACCCTCTGACAGTGCAGCACTCCCTCAGTACTGACCCTCTGACAGTGCAGCACTCCCTCAGTACTGACCCTCTGACAGTGCAGCACTGCCGCAGCACTGACTCTCTGACAGTGCAGCTCTCCCTCAGTACTGACCCTCTGACAGCGCAGCACTCCCTCAGTACTGACCCTCTGACAGCGCAGCACTCCCTCAGTACTGACCCTCTGACAGTGCAGCACTCCCTCAGTACTGACCCTCTGACAGTGCAGCTCTGCCTCAGTACTGACCCTCTGACAGTGCAGCACTCCCTCAGTACTGACCCTCTGACAGTGCAGCACTCCCTCAGCACTGACCCTCTGACAGTGCAGCACTCCCTCAGTACTGACCCTCTGGCAGTGCGGCACTCCCTCAGTACTGACCATCTGACAGTGCAGCTCTCCCTCAGTACTGACCCTCTGACAGTGCTGCACTCCCTCAGTACTGACCCTCGGACAGTGCAGCTCTCCCTCAGTACTGACCCTCTGGCAGTGCAGCATTCCCTCAGTACTGACCCTCCGACAGTGCAGCACTACCTCAATACTGACCCTCTGACAGTACAGCTCTCCCTCAGTACTGACCCTCTGACAGTGCAGCACTCCCTCAGTACTGACCCTCTGACAGTGCAGCTCTTCCTCAGCACTGACCCTCTGGCAGTGCAGCACTGCTTCAGTACTGACCCTCTGTCAGTGCAGCATTCCCTCAGTACTGACCCTCTGGCCCTGCAGCATTCCCTCAGTACTGACCCTCTGTCAGTGCAGCACTCCCTCAGTACAGACCCTCTGACAGTGCAGCACTCCCTCAGAACTTACCCTCGGGCAGTGCAGCATTCCCACAGTACTGACCCTCTGACAGTGCAGCCTTCCCTCATTACTGACCCTCTGACAGTGCAGCACTCCCTCAGTACTGACTCTCTGACAGTGCAGCTCTCCCTCAGTCCTAACCTCTGACAGTGCAGCTCTCCCTCAGTACTGACTCTCTGACAGTGCAGCTCTCCCTCAGTACTGACTCTCTGACAGTGCAGCTCTCCCTCAGTACTGATCCTCTAACAGTGCAGCACTCCCTCAGTACTGACCCTCTGACAGTGCAGCACTCCCTCAGTACTGACCCTCTGACAGTGCAGCTCTCCCTCAGTACTGTCCCTCTGACAGTGCAGCTCTCCCTCTGTCCTGACCCTCTGACAGTGCAGCACTCCGTCAGTACTGACCCTCTGTCAGTGCAGCATTCCCTCAGTACTGACCCTCTGGCCCTGCAGCATTCCCTCAGTACTGACCCTCTGACAGTGCAGCCTTCCCTCAGTACTGACCCTCTGACAGTGCAGCTCTCCCTCAGTACTGACTCTCTGACAGTGCAGCTCTCCCTCAGTACTAACATCTGACAGTGCAGTTCCCCCTCAGTACTGACTCTCTGACAGTGCAGCTCTCCCTCAGTACTGACCCTCTGACAGTGCAGCACTCCCTCAGTACTGATCCTCTGACAGTGCAGCACTCCCTCAGTACTGACCCTCTGACAGTGCAGCACTCCCTCAGTACTGACCCTCAGACAGTGCAGCACCCCCTCAGTACTGACCCTCTGGCAGTGCAGCATTCCCTCAGTACTGACCCTCTGACAGTGCAGCACTCCTTCAGTACTGACCATCTGACAGTGCAGCTCTCCCTCAGTACTGACCCTCTGACAGTGCAGCTCTCCCTCAGTACTGACCCTCTGACAGTGCAGCACTCCCTCAGTACAGACCCTCTGACAGTGCAGCACTCCCTCAGAACTTACCCTCGGGCAGTGCAGCATTCCCACAGTACTGACCCACTGACAGTGCAGCCTTCCCTCATTACTGACCCTCTGACAGTGCAGCTCTCCCTCAGTACTGACTCTCTGACAGTGCAGCTCTCCCTCAGTACTGATCCTCTAACAGTGCAGCACTCCCTCAGTACTGACCCTCTGACAGTGCAGCACCCGCTCGGTACTCACCCTCTGACAGTGCAGCTCTCCCTCAGTGCTGACCATCTGGCAGTGCAGCTCTCCCTCATTACTGACCCTCTGACAGTGCAGCTCTCCCTCAGTCCTGACCCGCTGACAGTGCAGCATCCCCTCAGTACTGACCCTCTGACAGTGCAGCAATCCCTCAGTACTGACCCTCTGACAGTGCAGCACTCCCTCAGTACTGACCCTCTGACAGTGCAGCACTCCCACAGTACTGACCCTCTGACAGTGCAGCACTCCCTCAGTACTGACCCTCTGACAGTGCAGCACTCCCTCAGTACTGACCCTCTGACAGTGAAGCACTGCCGCAGTACTGACTCTCTGACAGTGCAGCTCTCCCTCAGTACTGACCCTCTGACAGCGCAGCACTCCCTCAGTACTGACCCTCTGACAGCGCAGCACTCCCTCAGTACTGACCCTCTGACAGTGCAGCACTCCCTCAGTACTGACCCTCTGACAGTGCAGCTCTGCCTCAGTACTGACCCTCTGACAGTGCAGCACTCCCTCAGTACTGACCCTCTGACAGTGCAGCACTCCCTCAGCACTGACCCTCTGACAGTGCAGCACTCCCTCAGTACTGACACTCTGGCAGTGCGGCACTCCCTCAGTACTGACCATCTGACAGTGCAGCTCTCCCTCAGTACTGACCCTCTGACAGTGCTGCACTCCCTCAGTACTGACCCTCGGACAGTGCAGCTCTCCCTCAGTACTGACCCTCTGGCAGTGCAGCATTCCCTCAGTACTGACCCTCCGACAGTGCAGCACTACCTCAATACTGACCCTCTGACAGTACAGCTCTCCCTCAGTACTGACCCTCTGACAGTGCAGCACTCCCTCAGTACTGACCCTCTGACAGTGCAGCCCTTCCTCAGTACTGACCCTCTGACAGTACAGCTCTCCCTCAGTACTGACCCTCTGGCAGTGCAGCACTGCTTCAGTACTGACCCTCTGACAGTGCACCTCTCCCTCAGTACTGACCCTCTGACAGTGCAGCACTCCCTCAGTACTGACCCTCGGACAGTGAAGCACTCCCTCAGTACTGACTATCTGACAGTGCAGCACTAACTCAGTACTGACCCTCTGACAGTGCAGCACTCCCTCAGTACTGACCCTCTGACAGTGCAGCACTCCCTCAGTACTGACCCTCTGACAGTGCAGCACTCCCTCAGTACTGACCCTCTGGCAGTGCAGCATTCCCTCAGTACTGACCCTCTGACAGTGCAGCACTCCTTCAGTACTGACCATCTGACAGTGCAGCTCTCCCTCAGTACTGACTCTCTGACAGTGCAGCTCTCCCTCAGTACTGACCCTCTGACAGTGCAGCACTCCCTCAGTACAGACCCTCTGACAGTGCAGCACTCCCTCAGAACTTACCCTCGGGCAGTGCAGCATTCCCACAGTACTGACCCTCTGACAGTGCAGCCTTCCCTCATTACTGACCCTCTGACAGTGCAGCACTCCCTCAGTACTGACTCTCTGACAGTGCAGCTCTCCCTCAGTCCTAACCTCTGACAGTGCAGCTCTCCCTCAGTACTGACTCTCTGACAGTGCAGCTCTCCCTCAGTACTGACTCTCTGACAGTGCAGCTCACCCTCAGTACTGATCCTCTAACAGTGCAGCACTCCCTCAGTACTGACCCTCTGACAGTGCAGCACCCGCTCGGTACTGACCTTCTGACAGTGCAGCTCTCCCTCAGTACTGACCATCTGGCAGTGCAGCTCTCCCTCATTACTGACCCTCTGACAGTGCAGCTCTCCCTCAGTACTGACCCGCTGACAGTGCAGCATTCCCTCAGTACTGACCCTCTGACAGTGCAGCACTCCCACAGTACTGACCCTCTGACAGTGCAGCACTCCCTCAGTACTGACCCTCTGACAGTGCAGCACTCCCTCAGTACTGACCCTCTGACAGTGCAGCACTGCCTCAGTACTGACTCTCTGACAGTGCAGCTCTCCCTCAGTACTGACCCTCTGACAGTGCAGCACTCCCTCAGTACTGACCCTCTGACAGCGCAGCACTCCCTCAGTACTGACCATCTGACAGTGCAGCACTCCCTCAGTACTGACCCTCTGACAGTGCAGCTCTGCCTCAGTACTGACCCTCTGACAGTGCAGCACTCCCTCAGTACTGACCCTCTGACAGTGCAGCACTCCCTCAGCACTGACCCTCTGACAGTGCAGCACTCCCTCAGTACTGACCCTCTGGCAGTGCGGCACTCCCTCAGTACTGACCATCTGACAGTTCAGCTCTCCCTCAGTACTGACCCTCTGACAGTGCAGCACTCCCTCAGTACAGACCCTCTGACAGTGCAGCACTCCCTCAGAACTTACCCTCGGGCAGTGCAGCATTCCCACAGTACTGACCCTCTGACAGTGCAGCCTTCCCTCATTACTGACCCTCTGACAGTGCAGCACTCCCTCAGTACTGACTCTCTGACAGTGCAGCTCTCCCTCAGTCCTAACCTCTGACAGTGCAGCTCTCCCTCAGTACTGACTCTCTGACAGTGCAGCTCTCCCTCAGTACTGACTCTCTGACAGTGCAGCTCTCCCTCAGTACTGATCCTCTAACAGTGCAGCACTCCCTCAGTACTGACCCTCTGACAGTGCAGCACCCGCTCGGTACTGACCTTCTGACAGTGCAGCTCTCCCTCAGTACTGACCATCTGGCAGTGCAGCTCTCCCTCATTACTGACCCTCTGACAGTGCAGCTCTCCCTCAGTACTGACCCGCTGACAGTGCAGCATTCCCTCAGTACTGACCCTCTGACAGTGCAGCACTCCCACAGTACTGACCCTCTGACAGTGCAGCACTCCCTCAGTACTGACCCTCTGACAGTGCAGCACTCCCTCAGTACTGACCCTCTGACAGTGCAGCACTGCCTCAGTACTGACTCTCTGACAGTGCAGCTCTCCCTCAGTACTGACCCTCTGACAGTGCAGCACTCCCTCAGTACTGACCCTCTGACAGCGCAGCACTCCCTCAGTACTGACCATCTGACAGTGCAGCACTCCCTCAGTACTGACCCTCTGACAGTGCAGCTCTGCCTCAGTACTGACCCTCTGACAGTGCAGCACTCCCTCAGTACTGACCCTCTGACAGTGCAGCACTCCCTCAGCACTGACCCTCTGACAGTGCAGCACTCCCTCAGTACTGACCCTCTGGCAGTGCGGCACTCCCTCAGTACTGACCATCTGACAGTTCAGCTCTCCCACAGTACTGACCCTCTGACAGTGCAGCCTTCCCTCATTACTGACCCTCTGACAGTGCAGCACTCCCTCAGTACTGACTCTCTGACAGTGCAGCTCTCCCTCAGTCCTAACCTCTGACAGTGCAGCTCTCCCTCAGTACTGACTCTCTGACAGTGCAGCTCTCCCTCAGTACTGACTCTCTGACAGTGCAGCTCTCCCTCAGTACTGATCCTCTAACAGTGCAGCTCTCCCTCAGTACTGACTCTCTGACAGTGCAGCTCTCCCTCAGTACTGACTCTCTGACAGTGCAGCTCTCCCTCAGTACTGACCCTCTGACAGTGCAGCACCCGCTCGGTACTGACCTTCTGACAGTGCAGTTCTCCCTCAGTACTGACCATCTGGCAGTGCAGCTCTCCCTCATTACTGACCCTCTGACAGTGCAGCTCTCCCTCAGTACTGACCCGCTGACAGTGCAGCATTCCCTCAGTACTGACCCTCTGACAGTGCAGCACTCCCACAGTACTGACCCTCTGACAGTGCAGCACTCCCTCAGTACTGACCCTCTGACAGTGCAGCACTCCCTCAGTACTGACCCTCTGACAGTGCAGCACTGCCTCAGTACTGACTCTCTGACAGTGCAGCTCTCCCTCAGTACTGACCCTCTGACAGTGCAGCACTCCCTCAGTACTGACCCTCTGACAGCGCAGCACTCCCTCAGTACTGACCATCTGACTGTGCAGCTCTCCCTCAGTACTGACCCTCTGACAGTGCAGCTCTGCCTCAGTACTGACCCTCTGACAGTGCAGCACTCCCTCAGTACTGACCCTCTGACAGTGCAGCACTCCCTCAGCACTGACCCTCTGACAGTGCAGCACTCCCTCAGTACTGACCCTCTGGCAGTGCGGCACTCCCTCAGTACTGACCATCTGACAGTTCAGCTCTCCCTCAGTACTGACCCTCTGACAGTGCAGCTCTCCCTCAGTACTAACATCTGACAGTGCAGTTCCCCCTCAGTACTGACTCTCTGACAGTGCATCTCTCCCTCAGTACTGACCCTCTGACAGTGCAGCACTCCCTCAGAACTGATCCTCTGACAGTGCAGCAGTCCCTCAGTACTGACCCTCTGACAGTGCAGCACTCCCTCAGTACTGACCCTCTGACAGTGCAGCATTCCCTCAGTACTGACCCTCTGGCAGTGCAGCATTCCCTCAGTACTGACCCTCTGACAGTGCAGCACTCCTTCAGTACTGACCATCTGACAGTGCAGCTCTCCCTCAGTACCGACTCTCTGACAGTGCAGCTCTCCCTCAGTACTGACCCTCTGACAGTGCAGCACTCCCTCAGTATAGACCCTCTGACAGTGCAGCACTCCCTCAGAACTTACCCTCGGGCAGTGCAGCATTCCCACAGTACTGACCATCTGACAGTGCAGCTCTCCCTCAGTACTGACCTTCTGACAGTGCAGCACTCCCTCAGTCCTGACCCTCTGATAGTGCAACACTCCCTCAGTACTGACCCTCTGACAGTGCAGCACTCTCTCAGTACTGACCCTCTGACAGTGCAGCACTCCCTCAGTACTGGCCATCTGACAGTGCAGCACTCCCTCAGAACTGACCATCTGACAGTGCAGCACTCCCTCAGTACTGACCCTCTGACAGTGCAGCACTCCCTCAGTACTGATCCTCTGACAGTGCAGCACTCTCTCAGTACTGACCCTCTGACAGTGCAGCACTCCCTCAGTACTGACCCTCTGACTGTGCAGCTCTCCCTCAGTACTGACCCTCTGACAGTGCAGCTCTGCCTCAGTACTGACCCTAAGGCAGTGCAGCACTCCCTCAGTACTGACCATCTGACAGTGCAGCACTCCCTCAGTACTGACCCTCCGACTGTGCAGCTCTCCCTCAGTACTGACCCTGTGGCAGTGCAGCACTACCTCAGTACTGACCCTCTGACAGTGCAGCACTCACTCAGTACTCACCCGCTGACAGTGGCGCACTCCCTCAGTACTGACCCTCTGACAGTGCAGCATTCCCTCAGTACTGACCATCTGACAGTACAGCTCTCCCTCAGTACTGATCCTCTGACAGTGCAGCATTCCCTCACTACTGACTCTCTGACAGTGCAGCACTCCCTCAGTACTAACCCTCTGACAGTGCAGCACTCTCTCAGTCCTGACCCTCTGACAGTGCAGCACTCCCTCAGTACTGACGCTCTGACTGTGCATCTCTCCCTCAGTACTGACCCTCTGACAGTGCAGCACTCTCTCAGTACTGACCCTCTGACAGTGCAGCACTCTCTCAGTACTGACCATCTGACAGTGCAGCACTCCCTCAGTACTGACCCTCTGACTGTGCAGCTCTCCCTCAGTACTCACCCTGTGGCAGTGCAGCACTCCCTCAGTACTGACCCTCTGACAGTGCAGCACTCCCTCAGTACTCACCCGCTGACAGTGCAGCACTCCCTCAGTACTCACCCTCGGACACCGCAGCACTCCCTCAGTACTCACCCGCGGACAGTGCAGCTCTCCCTCAGTACTCACCCGCTGACAGTGGCGCACTCCCTCAGTACTCACCCTCGGACAGTGCAGCACTCCCTCAGTCCTCACCCGTTGACAGTGCCGCAGTCCCTCAGTACTCACCCTCGGACAGTGCAGCACCCCCTCAGTACTCACCCTCGGACAGTGCAGCACTCCCTCAGTACTCACCCTCGGACAGTGCAGCACTCCCTCAGTACTCACCCTCGGACAGTGCAGCTCTCCCTCAGTACTCACCCTCGGACAGTGCAGCACTCCCTCAGTACTCACCCGTGGACAGTGCAGCTCTCCCTCAGTACTCACCCTCGGACAGTGCAGCACTCCCTCAGTCCTCACCCGTTGACAGTGCCGCAGTCCCTCAGTACTCACCCTCGGACAGTGCAGCACCCCCTCAGTACTCACCCTCGGACAGTGCAGCACTCCCTCAGTACTCACCCTCGGACAGTGCAGCACTCCCTCAGTACTCACCCGCGGACAGTGCAGCTCTCCCTCAGTACTCACCCGCTGACAGTGGCGCACTCCCTCAGTACTCACCCTCGGACAGTGCAGCACTCCCTCAGTCCTCACCCGCTGACAGTGCCGCACTCCCTCAGTACTCACCCTCGGACAGTGCAGCACTCCCTCAGTACTGACCCGCTGACTCCGCAGCACTCCCTCAGTACTGACCATCTGACTGTGCAGCTCTCCCTCAGTACTGACCCTAAGGCAGTGCAGCACTCCCTCAGTACTGACCATCTGACAGTGCCGCACTCCCTCAGTACTCACCCTCGGGCAGTGCAGCACTCCCTCAGTACTCACCCTCGGACAGTGCAGCACTCCCTCAGTACTGACCCGCTGACTCCGCAGCACTCCCTCAGTACTGACCATCTGACAGTGCAGCACTCCCTCAGTACTGACCATCTGACAGTGCAGCTCTGCCTCAGTACTGACCCTAAGGCAGTGCAGCACTCTCTCAGTACTGACCCTCTGACAGTGCAGCACTCCCTCAGTACTGACCATCTGACTGTGCAGCTCTCCCTCAGTACTGACCATCTGACAGTACAGCTCTCCCTCAGTACTGACCCTGTGGCAGTGCAGCACTCCCTCAGTACTGACCATCTGACAGTGCAGCACTCCCTCAGTACTGACCCTCTGACAGTGCCGTACTCCCTCAGTACTCACCCTCGGACAGTGCAGCACTCCCTCAGTACTGACCCTCTGACAGTGCAGCACTCCCTCAGTACTGACCCTCTGACAGTGCAGCATTCCCTCAGTACTGACCACCTGACAATACAACACTCCCTCAGTACTGACCCTCTGACAGTGCAGCTCTCCCTAAGTACTGACCCTCTGACAGTGCAGCACTCTCTCAGTACTGACCCTCTGACAGTGCCGCACTCCCTCAGTACTCACCCTCGGACAGTGCAGCACTCCCTCAGTACTGACCCTCTGACAGTGCAGCACTCCCTCAGTACTGACCCTCTGACAGTGCCGCATTCCCTCAGTACTGACCATCTGACAGTACAGCACTCCCTCAGTACTGACCCTCTGACAGTGCAGCTCTCCCTCAGTGCTGACCCTCTGACAGTGCAGCACTCTCTCAGTACTGACCCTCTGACAGTGCAGCACGCCCTCAGTACTGACCCTCTGACAGTGCAGCTCTCCCTCAGTACTGAACTTCTGACAGTGCAGTACTCCCTCAGTAATGACCCTCTGACAGTGCAGCACTCCCTCAGTACTGACCCTCTGACAGTGCAGCACTCCGTCAGTAATGACCCTCTGTCAGTGCTGCACTCCCTCAGTACTGACCATCTGACAGTGCAGCACTCTCTCAGTACTGACCCTCTGACAGTGCAGCACTCCCTCAGTACTGACCCTCTCACAGTGCAGCACTCCCTCAGTACTGACCCTCTTACAGTGCAGCACTCTCTCAGTACTGAACCTCTGACAGTGCAGCACTCCCTCAGTACTGACCCTCTGACAGTGCAGCTCTCCCTCAGTACTGAACTTCTGACAGTGCAGCACTCCCTCAGTACTGACCCTCTGACAGTGCAGCACTCCCTCAATACTGACCATCTGACAGTGCAGCACTCCCTCAGTCCTGACCATCTGACAGTGCAGCACTCCCTCAGTACTGACCCGCTGACAGTGCAGCACTCCCTCAGTACTGATCCTCTGACAGTGCAGCTCTCCCTCAGTCCTGACCATCCGACAGTACAGCACTCCCTCAGTTCTGACCCTCTGACAGTGCAGCTCTCCCTCAGTACTGACCCTCTGACAGTGCAGCACTCCCTCAGTACTGACCATCTGACAGTACAGCACTCCCTCAGTTCTGACCCTCTGTCAGTGCTGCACTCCCTCAGTCCTGACCATCTGACAGTGCAGCACTCTCTCAGTACTGACCCTCTGACAGTGCAGCACTCCCTCAGTACTGACCCTCTGATAGTGCAGCACTCCCTCAGTACTGACCCTCTCACAGTGCAGCACTCCCTCAGTACTGACCCTCTGACAGTGCAGCACTCTCTCAGTACTGACCCTCTGACAGTGCAGCACTCCCTCAGTACTGACCCTCTGACAGTGCAGCTCTCCCTCAGTACTGAACTTCTGACAGTGCAGCACTCTCTCAGTACTGACCCTCTGACAGTGCAGCACTCCCTCAGTCCTGACACTCTGACAGTGCAGCACTCCCTCAGTACTGGCCCTCTGACAGTGCAGCACTCTCTCAGTACTGACCCTCTGACAGTGCAGCACTCCCTCAATACTGACCATCTGACAGTGCAGCACTCCCTCAGTACTGACCATCTGACAGTGCAGCACTCCCTCAGTACTGACCATCTGACAGTGCAGCACTCCCTCAGTACTGATCCTCTGACAGTGCAGCATTCCCTCAGTCCTGACCATCCGACAGTACAGCACTCCCTCAGTTCTGACCCTCTGACAGTGCAGCTCTCCCTCAGTACTGACCCTCTGACAGTGCAGCACTCCCTCAGTACTGACCATCTGACAGTGCAGCAATCCCTCAGTACTGACCCTCTGACAGTGCCGCACTCCCTCAGTACTCACCCTCGGAGAGTGCAGCACTCCCTCAGTACTGACCCTCTGACAGTGCAGCACTCCCTCAGTACTGACCCTCTGACAGTGCAGCATTCCCTCAGTACTGACCCTCTGACAGTGCAGCACTCTCTCAGCACTGACCCTCTGACAGTGCAGCACTCCCTCAGTACTGACCATCTGACTGTGCAGCACTCCCTCAGTCCTGACCCTCTGACAGTACAGCTCTCCCTCAGTACTGACTCTGTGACAGTGCAGCACTCCCTCAGTACTGACCCGCTGACACTGCAGCACTCCCTCAGTACTGACCCTCTGGCAGTGCAGAACTCCCTCAGTACTGACCCTCTGACAGTGCAGCACTCCCTCAGTACTGACCCTCTGGCAGTGCAGCACTCCCTCAGTACTGACCATCTGACAGTGCAGCACTCCCTCAGTACTGACCATCTGACTGTGCAGCACTCTCTCAGTACTGACCTTCTGACAGTGCAGCACTCCCTCAGTACTGACCCTCTGACAGTACAGCTCTCCCTCAGTACTGAACTTCTGACAGTGCAGCACTCTCTCAGTACTGACCCTCTGACAGTGCAGCACTCCCTCAGGACTGACCATCTGACAGTGCAGCACTCACTCAGTACTGACCATCTGACAGTGCAGCACTCCCTCAGTCCTGACCCTCTGACAGTGCAGCACTCCCTCAGTCCTGACCATCTGACAGTACAGCACTCCCTCAGTACTGACCCTCCGACAGTACAGCACTCCCTCAGTTCTGACCCTCTGACAGTGCAGCTCTCCCTCAGTACAGACCCTCTGACAGTGCAGCACTCCCTCAGTACTGACCATCTGACAGTGCAGCTCTCCCTCAGTACTGACCCTCTGACAGTGCAGCTCTCCCTCAGTACTGACCCTCTGACAGTGCAGCACTCCCTCAGTACTGACGCTCTGACAGTGCAGCACTCCCTCAGTCCTGACCCTCTGACAGTGCAGCACTCCCTCAGTCCTGACCATCGGACAGTACAGCACTCCCTCAGTACTGACCCTCTGACAGTGCAGCTCTCCCTCAGTACTGACCCTCTGACAGTGCAGCACTCTCTCAGTACTGACCCTCTGACAGTGCAGCACTCCCTCAGTACTGACCCTCTGACAGTGCAGCAATCCCTCAGTACTGACCCTCTGACAGTGCAGCACTCCCTCAGTACTGACCCTCTGACAGTGCAGCACTCTCTCAGTACTGACCCTCTGACAGTGCAGCTCTCCCTCAGTACTGACCCTCTGACAGTGCAGCACTCTCTCAGTACTGACCCTCTGACAATGCAGCACTCCCTCAGTACTGACCATCTGACAGTGCAGTACTCCCTCAGTACTGACCCTCTGACAGTGCAGCACTCCCTCAGTACTGACCGTCTGACAGTGCAGCACTCTCTCAGTACTGACCCTCTGACAGTGCAGCACTCCCTCAGTACTGACCCTCTGACAGTGCAGCACTCTCTCAGTACTGACCCTCTGACAGTGCAGCACTCCCTCAGTACTGACCATCTGACAGTGCAGCACTCTCTCAGTACTGACCCTCTGACAGTGCAGCACTCCCTCAGTACTGACCCGCTGACAGTGCAGCATTCCCTCAGTACTGACCATCTGACTGTGCAGCACTCCCTCAGTACTGACCTTCTGACAGTGCAGCACTCCCTCAGTACTGACCCTCTGGCAGTGCAGCACTCCCTCAGTACTGACCTTCTGACAGTGCAGCACTCTCTCAGTACTGACCCTCTGACAGTGCAGCACTCCCTCAGTACTGACCCTCTTTTCTTCTATTTCATCGAGTCTTGTGGAAATTTGGAGACATAGGGTCTGCAGATTCTGAGGAAGCATGAGAGAGACACACAAACCAAACCCTGTCTGAAACTCTCTGTAATAGACTATTCAGAGGCACAGAGTCACAGAGATGCACAGCTTGGAAATGGACCCTCCTGTCCAACTCGTCCATACCAACCAGATATTCTCATCTCATTTCATTCCATTAGCTAGCACTTGGCTGATATCCCTCTAAACCCTTCCTATTCACATACTCATCCTGATGCCTTTTAAATGTCACAATTGTACCAGCCCCCATCCCTTCCTCTGGCAGCTACCTGCTTGCCCTTGAATAAGTGCTCAAACATTCATACTGTCGATACAAACTCTAATAAACACCAACCTACGATGTTAGGGAGGGAGCTCCAGGATTTTGACCTGAACCACGTAAAGAGCTCTCTTACTGGAGTGCCCTTTTAAAGTTGGGAAGTTAGTATAGATCAGGAGGACCCAAGAGCTGCTGTCTTGTCAGAGAGAGAGGCCTGGTGGGTCACACACCTCTGGTGAGGGGCGAGGTTGAGAAGCTGCGGGCTTCATGGTAATTTCAGACATGATAGAGATTGAGCCAACAATGTTGGCATCACGAACCTGTTAGCTGTGGTAAGTGACCCCCCTTTGAAGCAGAGGGATTCAATCCCTTTAATAGAGCCAGCTTGAGAATTCAACACTAAAATCAATCTGTACGGACGCGCTGGAGACCTGAAACATCAATACAGAGATTGCTGAAGAAACTCAGCATGTCGGGCAACATCCCTGAAGGGAGAGGGAGAAAGAGACAGAGAGAGAGTTCACCTTTCAATCCAGTGATTTCTGCGGGAAGGTTCCATCAGAACAGACCGTTTTGAGGAAGGGTCACTTGAAATGCGAATTGTTCCTCTCTCTCTCTTCACAGTTGCTACCTGCTGAATTCTGCTGAATTTCCCCACCACCTTCTGGATCAGTGGTGCTGGAAGAGCACAGCAATTCAGGAAGCATCCGAGGACAGGCAAAATCGACGTTTCGGGCAAAAGCCCTTCATCAGGAATAAAGGCAGAGAGCCTGAAGCATGGAGATTTTTTCCCCACCATCTGTTTGCTTGAGAATTTGACCTGATCCAAGCATCACTGAGTCATTCAGTCTGTGTTCAATGCCCTGAGGCTGCTTCTGCTGAAAGTTGACAAACAGGTTTAAGGCTTTGTAAGGTATTGTATTCGGAGGGCGGGGTACATGGGAGAACAGATACAGAGCACAGGCACTTCACAAAGATCCTTCTCAATGAAACTTTGTGATGTTCATTCGGAAGGAACAGCTCAGACCTAACATTTCAGTTTATCAGCCAAGGGGAGTATATATTTCATGGCAAAGACTTGTTTTAAAGACTGTACAGAACCGAAATTTCGTGACTATGTTTGTACGTAAAGTTTTTTGTGAATAAAGTATCTTTTTGAAATTGATATAAATATTTTTTCGAGGGGGACCAAGCATCTTGAGCTTGTGGAGGCATTGCCCTTGTCCCTAATCTTTCTTAAATAAACGCTAGACAAGGTTTATTTAGCGTACTCCCCGGGTACAGACATCAAACGGTCATCAACGGGGAGGTGATGGTGGGATGGTCACGGGGGCTCAGTGTTGCCTCACCCCACCCGGGTTCGATTCCATCCTCGGGCTACTGTCTGTGTGGAGTTGGCACATTTTCCCCGTGTCAGCCTCCGGGTGCTCCAGTTCCCTCTCACTGTCCAAAGATGTGCAGGTTGGGTGGGTTAGTCAGAGGAAATGAAGGGATCCAGGGACAGAGAAGGTGGGTGGGATGCTCTGCCGAGGGTCAGTGTGAACCTGATAGGCCGAATGGCCTGCTTCCACATCTTAGGGATTGTATGATCAATCCAGAGACTCAAATACTGTTCTGGGCCCTGGGCTCCAATCTTAGGGGTGGCTGTGGGTCATCACAGTGAGAACAGGTTTGGGAATGAACACGGTCCAAGGGGGCAACAGGTTTGCTTTCGGAGGTGTTGAGGGCATGAATGTTCAGTCGAGGTGTTTTGGGGATAAACATACTGAGGGGATGGTTTCTAAGGTATTGAGGGAGCACTATCTGTCAGTACAGGGTGCAGATGGTCGAAAGGTACAGATACACTTCATAGAACATAGAACATAGAACATAGAACAGTGCAGCACAGAACAGGCCCTTCAGCCCACGGTGTTGTGCCGACCATCGATCCTCATGTAAGTTAAACCTAATGTACAAACCCTCAAATGTCTGTGACCATATGCATGTCCAGCAGTCACTTAAATATCCCCAATGACCTCGCTTCCACAACTGCTGCTGGCAACGCATTCCATGCTTTCGCAACTCTGTGTAAAGAACCCGCCTCTGACATCCCCTCTATACTTTCCTCCAAACAGCTTAAAACTATGACCTCTCGTGTTAACAATTTCTGCCCTGGGAAAAAAGTGTCTGGGTATCAACTCTATCTATGCCTCTCATTATCTCGTACAGCTCAATTAGGTCCCTGTCTTCCTTCTTTTTTCCACTGAAAGAAGTCTGAGCTCAGTCAACCTCTCTTTGTTCGATAAGCCCACCATTCCAGGCAGCATCCTGGTAAACCTCCTCTGAACCCTCTCCATAGCATCCACATCTTTCCGATAATAGGGCGACCAGAACTGGACACAGTATTCCAAGTGCGGTCTAACCAAAGTTTTACAGAGCTGCATCAAGATCTCACGGATCTTAAACACAATCCTCCTGTTAATGAAAGCCAAAACACCATATGCTTTCTTAACATCCCTGTCCACTTGGGTAGCCATTTTAAGGGATCTATGTACCTGCACACCAAGATCCCTCTGTTCCGTCACACTGCCAAGAATCCTGTCTTTAATCCTGTACTCAGTTTTCAAATTTGACCTTCCAAAATGCATCACCTCCATTTATCCAGGTTGAACTCCATCTGCCACCTCTCAGCCCATCTCTGCATCCTGTCAATGTCCCGCTGCAGCCTACAATAACCCTCTATACTGTCAACGACACTCCAACATTTGTGTCGTCTGCAAACTTGCTGACCCCTCCTTCAATCCCCTCATCCAAGTCATTAATAACAATTACAAACAGTAGAGGCCCAAGGACAGAGCCCTGTGGAACACCACTCACCACAGACTTCCAGGCAGAATATTTTCCTTCTACTACCACTCGCTGTCTTCTGTTGGCCAGCCAATTCTGTATCCAGACAGCTAAGTTTCCCGGTATCCCATTCCTCCTGACCTTCTGAATGAACCTACCATGGGGAACCTTATCAAATGCCTTACTGAAGTCCATATACACCACATCCACAGCTCGACCCTCATCAACTTGCCTAGTAACATCCTCAAAGCACTCAGTAAGGTTTGTGAGGCATGACCTGCCCCTCACAAAGCCGTGTTGATTGCATTAAATCAAGCCATGCTCTTCCAGATGCTCATAAATCCTGTACCTCAGAATCCTTTCTAACTCCTTACAGACGACAGACGTGAGAGTGTCTGGTCTGTAATTGCTGGGGATTTCCCTATTTCCTTTCTTGAAGAGAGGAATTATATTTGCCTCCCTCCAGTCCTCAGGTACGACTCCAATGGAGACCGAGGATGTAAGGATCTTCGCAAGCAGCGAAGCAATCACATTTCTCACTTCCCAAAGCAGCCGAGGACAAATCTGGTTTGGCCCTGGCGACTTGTCAATCTTAATGTTTGTCAAAATGTTCAGCACATCAGCTTCCTCAATCTCTATCTGTTCCAGCATTCTTACCTGCTCCTCAATGGTTTCATTCACTACAAGGTCCTTCTCTTTAGTAACGACAGAAGCAAAAAACTCATTTAGGGGGTTCCCCTGCCTCCTCAGACTCTACACACAAGTTCCCTATGCTATCCCTGAGCGGCCCTACTCTTTCTTTGATCATTGTCTTACTCCTCACATCCGTGTAAAATGTCTTTGGATTCTCCCTAATCCTTCCTGTCAAGCCTTTTTCCTGCCCCCTCCTGTATCTCCTCAGGCCATTTTTGAGCTCCTTCCTCGCCTGCCTGTAATCCTCTAGAGCTGAGCAAGACCCTTCCTTCCTCCACCTTACGTAAGCTGCCTTCTTTCTTTCAAAAAGAAGCTCTCGACATCCAAGGTTCCTTTATCTTGCCCCTTCTTGCCTGTCTCAGAGGGACACATTTGTGCATCACTCGCAACAACTTTTCCTTAAACCGTCTCCACATGTCTGTCGTGGCCTTTCCATGGAATAATTGCTCCCAGTCCATGCTTCCCAACTCACGTCTGATAGTATCATAGTTTCCTTTTCCCCAATTAAATATCCTCCCATTGTGCCTGCTTCTCTCCTTCTCCATGGCTATATAGAATGTGAGGCAGTTGTGGTCACTATCACCAAAATGCTCTCCCACCGCAAGATCTGACACCTGCCCTGGCTCATTGCCGAGCACCAAAATCAAAAGGGTCTCCCCCCTCGTCGGCCGCTTCAATGTGCTGAGTTAGGAAACCCTCATGAAACACCTTACAAAAATAGCTCCTTCCAAACCATCTGCTCGAAGGAGGTTTCCAATCAATATTGAGAAAGTTAAAGTCACCCATTACAACAACCCTATTACATTCACTCTTTACCAACATCTGCTGACCTATGCTTTCTTCAATCTCCCTGCTGCTGTTGGGGGGGGCGCGGGGGGGGGGGGGGGGGGGGGGGGGGGGGGGGGTCTGTAGTAAACCCCTAATGAGGTGACTGCTCCCTTACTGATCCTAATTTCCACCCATACTGACTCAGGAGGCAGACCGTCCTCGACAATGGTAACTTCTGTAGCTGTGATACCCTCTCTGATTTCCTTTCTGAATTCATTGCATGTGGTGTCCCTCAAGGGTTGGCCAGCACGGTGGCTCAATGGTGAGCACTGCTGTCTCACAGGACCAGGGACCCAGGTTCGATTCCAGACTCGGGCGACTGTGTGTGGAGTTTGCACTTTCTCCCAGTGTCTGCGTGGGTTTCCTCCGGGTGCTCCGGTTTCTTCCCACAGTCCAAAGATGTGCAGGTTAGGTGAAATGGCCATGCTAAAGTGCCTGTCGTGTTACGTGCATTAATCAGTGGTAAACATAGGGGAATGGGTCTGGATGGGTTCCTCTTCGGAGGGTCGGTGTGGACTTGTTGGGACGAAGGGACTGTTTCCACACTGTAGGGAATCTACCGATCTATCCTTGGACCCTCCTGTTTCTCACCTACATACTGCCAGGAGGTGACATTGTCCAAAAGCGCTGTGTTAGGTTTCACATGTAAACTGACACTGCCCAGCTCTCCCTCCCCATCATCCCTCTCCATTACTCCACTGTTACTCAGTTATCAAACTACTTACCACGCTCCCACTACTCGATTGGCTGCAATTTTCTCCAGTGAAACATTGTAATGGTTAAAACCATTGCCTTCAGTTGCTATTACAAATTCCTTTCCCTTACTGCTGAGCCCCTCCCTCCCACTGGGAAATATCTGATGTACAACTACATTCTTTCCAATATTGCTGTTATATCTGACCCCAAGGTGACCTTCTGATCAGACATTCACACAATCACAAACACCAGGAATTCCAATCTGGTAAACGTTGCTTGTCTCCCTGTGAGAAACAAAGCTCACACACTTCAATCATTGCAGTCTGAGACAAGATCGGAATCAGTAGTGTCCTTTATTTTTACACTTGCAATTCGTTGTGATGACCAGTGCCAGGCAGAGGGCATACACACACCAAATTCAACAAACTCTCGATATTTATATAATTTGTTTCCTACATAGGGTTTCTTATTTCATTGTTTCCCCCCATCCCCCCGCCCCCCCCCCCCCCCCCCCCCCCCCACGTTTGCATCCTCTGACAGTGATGGATTTTATAAACTTGTATTACAGGATACTACAGGTGGGTATTCAGATGGTAATCTCAGTAACTGTAACGCCAAACTCTTACTCAATTCATCAGGACCTGGATATTCACATTGTGCGTGAACATTGTGTTCCAGCTCAATCCCATTTACTGCATAAATGTTCTCCATTAAATCATCCCATTCTCTCAATAGTTCTCCCCACACCTTCAATGTGTCCTGTAATCCTTGTATAATGAGCTGATGGGTGTCAGGTTTATTATTATAACGGGTAACGTTTGTAAACCCCTCTGTCACAGCTCCCCTCAATTTCCTTTGCTGCAAGGAGAGCAATCTCAGTTTCTCCAAACCCCTGATTCCCCAATGTCTGTTTGCTCTCTATAAGGTACACATCAGGGTTGTATTGGAACAGTGTCCACTCACCTACATCAGTGCACCCCCCCAGCAATGTTAAAGAAAGGGAAAATCCTCCAGGACAAAGCACTGTGCCTGAGTGGTGTCCCATCCACCACCTTCAGCATTCCCTCTCTCCACCCCCGAGGTACAGTGACATCACTGTGTAAGAGGCAAAGTCAGTCATGTCCTACCAGACCATAGGGCTGCTCTCTCATTAGGGAGAGATGACTGGTGGTGGTTTAACCTGAAGGTTACCCCAGCCCAGGCAAGGGGAGAGGTTGGGAAGGAGAGTCCATCTATTGTATATCGATATTATCTACCCAATGTATCAGCAACAACTATATCAGACCAATGAATAATGTAAAAGAATATCCAAAACATGCTGCTACAATCCCCCATTCCTTGAACCATCCTGGTAAATCCCCTGTGTCCCCTCTCAGGGACCCTGCCATCCTTCCCAATGTGTGGGCGATCTCTGGTTTGCACAGACCCAGCTGCTCTGTGTTCCTGTGGGTGATGCCATCATCGAGCAACAGTTGCACTAAACCTCACTGTCTGGGAGGGTGGGAGACACAGAATTCCCAACAGCATTTAAGACACATTTCGGTGCACACTGTGATACCAAGACCGATGGTGCGAATGACAGTGTATTGGAAAATGGATCAGGATAGTTTGGTTATAGTTTTCTTTACTGGCACAGACTCAATAGCCCACAGAGCCTTTTTCTGTGCTGTAAACCTCAACAAACTTAATATAGGAATATGACCGGCCACCTTTGAAACCAGATCAGAAAAAATGATAGTAGATTAGATGACACATGATTGGTGAATGTGTTTGGGAGGAAAGTGAGATGGAGCGGTTTAGGAGGAAATTCTGGAGCTCGATGCAGGAATCTGAAAGGGCCATCATCAAGTGAGAAATAAAAATGGGATATCCTAAAGGCTGCAATCAAAGAAAGGCACATATAGCACAACTTTCAGAGACTGGAGGGGATTAGAGTTAGGGAGGTGTCTGAGGCTGGAGAGGAATTATTAGAGATAAGGAAGATGTTCGCCGAGCTGGAAATTTGTCTTGCAGACGTTTCGTCCCCTGTCTAGGTGACATCCTCAGTGCTTGGGAGCCTCCTGTGAAGCGCTTCTGTGATTTATCCTCCGGCATTTATAGTGGCCTGTCTCTGCCGCTTCCGGTTGTCAGTTCCTGAACCACTATAAATGTCGGAGGAAACATCACAGAAGGGCTTCACAGGAGGCTCCCAAGCCCTGAGGATGTCACCTAGACAGGGGACAAAACATCTGCAACACAAATTCCCAGCTCGGCGAACAGAACCACAACAACGATCACCCGAGCTACAAATCTTCTCACAAACTTTGAAGATAAGGAAGAGTTGTGAGGCTGGGTGAGGTGACAGAGATAGGGAGAGATGTGAAGAGGGAGGGATGCAGAGATAGCAAGAATTAGAGTCGTAATGTTATGTAGCATGGAAACAGACCCTGTGATCCAATCAATCCATGTCAAACATAATTCCAAACTGAGGTAATCTCACCTGCCTCCCCTTGTTCCACATGTATCCAAACATTTCCTATGAGGCACCTGTCCAAATGGGTTTCCCGTAGAGTCACTGTGGTGTGGAAACTGGCCATTTAGAGTCAGAGCCATTGAGATGTACAACATGGAAACAGACCCTTCCATCCAACCCATCCATGCTGACCAGGTATCCCAACCCAATCTAGTCCTACCCGTCAGCACCCAGCCCATATCCCTCCAAACCCTTCCTATTCATATATCCATCCAAATGCCTCTTAAATGTTGCAATTGTACCTGCCTCTACAACTTCCTCTGGCAGCTCATTCCATGCACGTACCACCCTCTGTGTGAAACAGTTGCCCCTTCAGTCTCTTTTATATCTTTACCCTGTCACCCTAAACCTATGCCCTCTGGTTCTGGACTAGTTGCTGGAAGACTGGTGCCCTTATTTGAGAAAGGTGGTAAGGAAAATTCAGCAAACTATAGACCGGTGAGCCTGTAGTCAGTAGAAGGCAAGTTGTTGAAAGGGCGTATGAGGAGCAGGATGTACATGTAATTGGAAAGACAAGATTGATTAGGGATAGTCAGCATGGTTTTCTGCATGGAAATCACTAACTTGGACTTCAGAAAGACGTTCAGCAAGGGTTCACATAACACACGGGTATAAAAATCCATCACCATAGAATACAAGGAGATGGGGAGATTTTGATACAAAATTGGCTGGAAGGTCATAAAGTCATAGAGATATACAGCACAGAAACAGACCCTTCGGTCCAACCCGTCCATGCTGACCAGGTATCCCAACCCATTCTAGTCCCACCTGCCAGCCTCTAAACCCTTCCAAATCATGTTCCCACCGACAGAGGAACCTCAATTATGTGAACGAGTTGGGTGGGCACTAATTCATTCGGATAATCAATGATTCGGTGAATCGATTAAATGCCTTTCCTCTGGGGCTCGGAGTTTTCAAAGTCTGCTCCCCATTCAGGAGACTGCAGCAGCACACAGCACGAATGCCCACCCACACACGGTCCCCAGCCTGACCCCTACCGCCGTGCAACACTGCTCCCAGCCTGACCCTCACTGCGTCCCACACACCGCTCCCAGCCTTACCCTCACTGCGTCCCACACACCGACCCCAGCCTGACCCTCACTGCGTCCCACACACCGCTCCCAGCCTGACCCTCACTGCGTCCCACACACCGTCCCCAGCCTGACCCTCACTGCGTCCCACACACCGTCCCCAGCCTAACCCTCACTGCGTCCCACACACCGCTCCCAGCCTGACCCTCACTGCCGCCCACACACCATCCCCAGCCTGACCCTCACCGTCGTCCAACACCGCTCCCAGCCTGACCTACATGGGAATCCACACACCACCCCCAGCCTGATCATCACTCCGTCCCACACACCGTCCCCAGCCTGACCCTCACTCCGTCCCACACGCCGCCCCCAGCCTGACCCTCACTGCCGCCTACACACCATCCCCAGCCTGACCCTCACCGTCGTCCAACACCGCTCCCAGCCTGACCTACATGGGAATCCACACACCGTCCCCAGCCTGACCGTCACTCCGTCCCACACACCGCCCCCAGCCTGACCGTCACTCCGTCCCACACACCGCCCCCAGCCTGACCCTCACTGCGTCCCACACACCGTACCCAGCCTGACCCTCACTCCGTCCCACACACCGTCCCCAGCCTGGCCCTCACTGCCTCCCACACACCGCCCCCAGCCTGACCCTCACTGCCTCCCACACACCGCCCCCAGCCTGACCCTCACTGCGTCCCACACACCGTACCCAGCCTGACCCTCACTCCGTCCCACACGCCGCCCCCAGCCTGACCCTCACTGCCGCCTACACACCATCCCCAGCCTGACCCTCACCGTCGTCCAACACCGCTCCCAGCCTGACCTACATGGGAATCCACACACCGCCCCCGGCCTGACCCTCACTCCGTCCCACACACCGCCCCCAGCCTGACCCTCACTGTGTCCCACACACCGTCCCCAGCCTGACCCTCACTCCGTCCCACACACCGTCCCCAGCCTTACCCTCACTCCGTCCCACACACCGCCACCAGCCTGACCCTCACTCCGTCCCACACACCGTCCCCAGCCTGACCCTCACTGCCGCCTACACACCATCCCCAGCCTGACCCTCACCGTCGTCCAACACCGCTCCCAGCCTGACCTACATGGGAATCCACACACCACCCCCAGCCTGATCCTCACTCCGTCCCACACACCGTCCCCAGCCTGACCGTCACTCCGTCCCACACACCGCCCCCAGCCTGACCCTCACTGCGTCCCACACACCGTCCCCAGCCTGACCCTCACTCCGTCCCACACACCGCCCCCAGCCTGACCCTCACTCCGTCCCACACACCGCCCCCAGCCTGACCGTCACTCCGTCCCACACACCGCCCCCAGCCTGACCCTCACTGCGTCCCACACACCGTCCCCAGCCTGACCCTCACTCCGTCCCACACACCGCCCCCAGCCTGACCGTCACTCCATCCCACAAACCGCCACCAGCCTGACCCTCACTCCGTCCCACACACCGTCCCCAGCCTGACCCTCACTCCATCCCACAAACCGCCACCAGCCTGACCCTCACTGCCTCCCACACACCGTCCCCAGCCTGACCCTCATTGCCTCCCACACACCGACCCCAGCCTGACCCTCACTGCCATCCTCACACCGTCCCCAGCCTGACCCTCACTCCGTCCCACACACTGCCCCCAGCCTGACCCTCACTCCGTCCCACGCACGGCCCCCAGACTGACACTCACTCCGTCCCACACACCGTCACCAGCATAACCCTCACTCCGTCCCACACACCGACCCCAGCCTGACACTCACTGCCATCCTCACACCATCCCCAGCCTGACCCTCACTCTGTCACACACACCGTCCCAGCCTGACCCTCACTGCGTCCCACACACCGTCCCCAGCCTGACCCTCACGGCCTCCCACACACCGTCCCCAGCCTGCCCCTCACTGCGTCCCACACACCGTCCCCAGCCTGACCCTCACTCCGTCCCACACACCGTCCCCAGCCTGCCCCTCACTGTGTCCCACACACCGCCCCCAGCCTGACCCTCACTGCGTCCCACACACCGTCCCCAGCCTGACCCTCACTCCGTCCCGCACACCGTCCCCAGCCTGACCCTCACTGCCTCCCACACACCATCCCCAGCCTGACCCTCACTGCGTCCCACACACCGTCCCCAGCCTGACCCTCACTGCGTCCCACACACCGTCCCCAGCCTGACCCTCACGGCCTCCCACACACCGTCCCCAGCCTGCCCCTCACTGCGTCCCACACACCGTCCCCAGCCTGACCCTCACTCCGTCCCACACACCGTCCCCAGCCTGCCCCTCACTGTGTCCCACACACCGCCCCCAGCCTGACCCTCACTGCGTCCCACACACCGTCCCCAGCCTGACCCTCACTCCGTCCCGCACACCGTCCCCAGCCTGACCCTCACTGCCTCCCACACACCATCCCCAGCCTGACCCTCACTGCCTTCCACACACCGTCCCCAGCCTGACCCTCACTGCGTCCCATACACCGTCCCCAGCCTGACCCTCACGGCCTCCCACACACCGTCCCCAGCCTGACCCTCACTGCGTCCCACACACCGCCCCCAGCCTGACCCTCACTCCGTCCCACACACCGTCCCCAGCCTGACCCTGACTCCGTCCCACACACCGCCACCAGCCTGACCCTCACTCCGTCCCACACACCGTCCCCAGCCTGACCCTCACTGCGTCCCACACACCGCCACCAGCCTGACCCTCACTCCGTCCCACACACCGTCCCCAGCCTGAAACTCACTGCGTCCCACACACCGTCCCCAGCCTGACCCTCACTCCGTCCCACACACCGACCCCAGCCTGACCCTCACTGCGTCCCACACACCGTCCCCAGCCTGACCCTCACTGCGTCCCACACACCGTCCCCAGCCTGACCCTCGCTCCGTCCCACACACCGTCCCCAGCCTTACCCTCACTCCGTCCCACACACCGTCTCCAGCCTTACCCTCACTGCGTCCCACACAATGTGCCCAGCCTGACCCTCACTGCGTCCCACACACCGTACCCAGCCTGACCCTCACTCCGTCCCACACACCGTCCCCAGCCTGACCCTCACTGCTGTCCACACACCGTCCCCAGCCTGAACCTCACTGCGTACCACAAACCGTCCCCAGCCTGACCGTCACTCCGTCCCACACACCGTCCCCAGCCTGACCGTCACTCCGTCCCACACACCGTCCCCAGCCTGACCCTCACTGCCGCCTACACACCATCCCCAGCCTGACCCTCACCGTCGTCCAACACCGCTCCCAGCCTGACCTACATGGGAATCCACACACCACCCCCAGCCTGACCCTCACTCCGTCCCACACACCGTCCCCAGCCTGACCCTCACTGCCTCCCAGGCACCACCCCCAGCCTGACCCTCACTGCCGCCTACACACCATCCCCAGCCTGACCCTCACTCCGTCCCAACACCGCTCCCAGCCTGACCTACATGGGAATCCACACACCACCCCCAGCCTGATCCTCACTCCGTCCCACACACCGTCCCCAGCCTGACCCTCACTCCGTCCCACACACCATCCCCAGCCTGACCCTCACTCCGTCCCACACACCGCCCCCAGCCTGACCCTCACTCCGTCCCACACACCGTCCCCAGCCTGACCCTCACTCCGTCCCACACACCATCCCCAGCCTGACCCTCACTCCGTCCCACACACCGCCACCAGCCTGACCGTCACTCCATCCCACAAACCGCCACCAGCCTGACCCTCACTGCCTCCCACACACCGTCCCCAGCCTGACCCTCATTGCCTCCCACACACCGACCCCAGCCTGACCCTCACTGCCATCCTCACACCGTCCCCAGCCTGACCCTCACTCCGTCCCACACACCGCCCCCAGCCTGACCCTCACTCCGTCCCACACACGGCCCCCAGACTGACACTCACTCCGTCCCACACACCGTCACCAGCATAACCCACACTCCGTCCCACACACCGCCACCAGCCTGACATTCACTCCGTCCCACACACCGACCCCAGCCTGACACTCACTGCCATCCTCACACCATCCCCAGCCTGACCCTCACTCTGTCACACACACCGTCCCAGCCTGACCCTCACTGCGTCCCACACACCGCCCCCAGCCTGACCCTCACTCTGTCCCACACACCGTCCCCAGCATGACCCTCACTCCGTCCCACACACCGTCCCCAGCCTGACCCTCACTCCGTCCCACGCACCGTCCCCAGCCTGCCCCTCACTGCGTCCCACACACCATTCCCAGCCTGACCCTCACTGCGTCCCACACACCGTCCCCAGCCTGACCCTCACTGCGTCCCACACACCGTCCCCAGCCTGATCCTCACTGTGTCCCACACACCGTCCCCAGCCTGACCCTCACTGCCGCCCACACACCACTCCCAGCCTGACCCTCACTGCCTCCCACACACCGTCCCCAGCCTGACCCTCAATACGTACTACGCACCGTACCCAGCCTGACCCTCACTGTGTCCCACACACCGTCCCCAGCCTGACCCTCACTGCCGCCCACACACCACTCCCAGCCTGACCCTCACTGCCTCCCACACACCGCCCCCAGCCTGACCCTCACTGCTGCCTACACACCACCCCCAGCCTGACCCTCACTGTCGTTCAACACCGCTCCCAGCCTGACCTACATGGGAATCCACACACCACCCCCAGCCTGACCCTGACTCCGTCCCACACACCGTCCCCAGCCTTACCCTCACTCCGTCCCACACACCATCCCCAGCCTGACCCTCACTCCATCCCACACACCGCCCCCAGCCTGACCCTCACTCCATCCCACACACCGCCCCCAGTCTGACCCTCACTCCGTCCCACACACCGCCCCCAGCCTGACCGTCACTCCATCCCACAAACCGCCACCAGCCTGACCCTCACTCCGTACCCAGCCTGACCCTCACTCCGTCCCACACACTGTCCCCAGCCTGACCCTCACTGCCTCCCACACACCGTCCCCAGCCTGACCCTCACTGCCTCCCACACACCGACCCCAGCCTGACCCTCACTGCCATCCTCACACCGTCCCCAGCCTGACCCTCACTCCGTCCCACACACTGCCCCCAGCCTGACCCTCACTCCGTCCCACACACGGCCCCCAGACTGACACTCACTCCGTCCCACACACCGTCACCAGCATAACCCACACTCCGTCCCACACACCCCCACCAGCCTGACATTCACTCCGTCCCACACACCGACCCCAGCCTGACACTCACTGCCATCCTCACACCATCCCCAGCCTGACCCTCACTCTGTCACACACACCGTCCCAGCCTGACCCTCACTGCGTCCCACACACCGCCCCCAGCCTGACCCTCACTCTGTCCCACACACCGTCCCCAGCATGACCCTCACTCCGTCCCACACACCGTCCCCAGCCTGACCCTCACTCCGTCCCACGCACCGTCCCCAGCCTGCCCCTCACTGCGTCCCACACACCATTCCCAGCCTGACCCTCACTGCGTCCCACACACCGTCCCCAGCCTGACCCTCACTGCGTCCCACACACCGTCCCCAGCCTGACCCTCACTGTGTCCCACACACCGTCCCCAGCCTGACCCTCACTACGTCCTACGCACTGTACCCAGCCTGACCCTCACTGTGTCCCACACACCGTCCCCAGCCTGACCCTCACTGCCGCCCACACACCACTCCCAGCCTGACCCTCACTGCCTCCCACACACCGCCCCCAGCCTGACCCTCACTGCTGCCTACACACCACCCCCAGCCTGACCCTCACCGTCGTTCAACACCGCTCCCAGCCTGACCTACATGGGAATCCACACACCACCCCCAGCCTGACCCTCACTCCGTCCCACACACCGTCCCCAGCCTTACCCTCACTCCGTCCCACACACCATCCCCAGCCTGACCCTCACTCCATCCCACACACCGCCCCCAGCCTGACCCTCACTCCATCCCACACACCGCCCCCAGTCTGACCCTCACTCCGTCCCACACACCGCCCCCAGCCTGACCGTCACTCCATCCCACAAACCGCCACCAGCCTGACCCTCACTCCGTACCCAGCCTGACCCTCACTCCGTCCCACACACCGTCCCCAGCCTGACCCTCACTGCCTCCCACACACCGTCCCCAGCCTGACCCTCACTGCCTCCCACACACCGACCCCAGCCTGACCCTCACTGCCATCCTCACACCGTCCCCAGCCGGAACCTCACTCCGTCCCACACACCGCCCCCAGCCTGACCCTCACTCAGTCCCACACACCGCCAAAAGCCTGACACTCACTCCGTCCCACACACCGACCATAGCCTGACCCTCACTGCGTCCCTCACACCATCTCCAGCCTGACCCTCACTCTGTCACACACACCGTCCCAGCCTGAAACTCACTGCGTCCCACACACCGTCCCCAGCCTGACCCTCACTCCGTCCCACACACCGACCCCAGCCTGACCCTCACTGCGTCCCACACACCGACCCCAGCCTGACCCTCACTGCGTCCCACACACCGTCCCCAGCCTGACCCTCCCTGCATCCCTCACACCGTCTCCAGCCTTACCCTCACTGCGTCCCACACAATGTGCCCAGCCTGACCCTCACTGCGTACCACAAACCGTCCCCAGCCTGACCGTCACTCCGTCCCACACACCGTCCCCAGCCTGACCCTCACTGCCGCCTACACACCATCCCCAGCCTGACCCTCACCGTCGTCCAACACCGCTCCCAGCCTGACCTACATGGGAATCCACACACCACCCCCAGCCTGATCCTCACTCCGTCCCACACACCGTCCCCAGCCTGACCCTCACTCCGTCCCACACACCATCCCCAGCCTGACCCTCACTCCGTCCCACACACCGTCCCCAGCCTGACCCTCACTCCGTCCCAGACACCGTCCCCAGCCTGACCCTCACTCCGTCCCACACACCGCCCCCAGCCTGACCGTCACTCCATCCCACAAACCGCCACCAGCCTGACCCTCACTGCCTCCCACACACCGTCCCCAGCCTGACCCTCATTGCCTCCCACACACCGACCCCAGCCTGACCCTCACTGCCATCCTCACACCGTCCCCAGCCTGACCCTCACTCCGTCCCACACACCGCCCCCAGCCTGACCCTCACTCCGTCCCACACACGGCCCCCAGACTGACACTCACTCCGTCCCACACACCGTCACCAGCATAACCCACACTCCGTCCCACACACCGCCACCAGCCTGACATTCACTCCGTCCCACACACCGACCCCAGCCTGACACTCACTGCCATCCTCACACCATCCCCAGCCTGACCCTCACTCTGTCACACACACCGTCCCAGCCTGACCCTCACTGCGTCCCACACACCGCCCCCAGCCTGACCCTCACTCTGTCCCACACACCGTCCCCAGCATGACCCTCACTCCGTCCCACACACCGTCCCCAGCCTGACCCTCACTCCGTCCCACGCACCGTCCCCAGCCTGCCCCTCACTGCGTCCCACACACCATTCCCAGCCTGACCCTCACTGCGTCCCACACACCGTCCCCAGCCTGACCCTCACTGCGTCCCACACACCGTCCCCAGCCTGACCCTCACTGTGTCCCACACGCCGTCCCCAGCCTGACCCTCACTACGTCCTACGCACCGTACCCAGCCTGACCCTCACTGTGTCCCACACACCGTCCCCAGCCTGACCCTCACTGCCGCCCACACACCACTCCCAGCCTGACCCTCACTGCCTCCCACACACCGCCCCCAGCCTGACCCTCACTGCTGCCTACACACCACCCCCAGCCTGACCCTCACCGTCGTTCAACACCGCTCCCAGCCTGACCTACATGGGAATCTACACACCACCCCCAGCCTGACCCTCACTCCGTCCCACACACCGTCCCCAGCCTTACCCTCACTCCGTCCCACACACCATCCCCAGCCTGACCCTCACTCCATCCCACACACCGCCCCCAGCCTGACCCTCACTCCATCCCACACACCGCCCCCAGTCTGACCCTCACTCCGTCCCACACACCGCCCCCAGCCTGACCCTCACTGCCGCCTACACACCGTCCCCAGCCTGACCCTCACTGCGTCCCACACACCGTCCCCAGCCTGACCCTCACTCTGTCACACACACCGTCCCAGCCTGACCCTCACTGCGTCCCACACACCGCCCCCAGCCTGACCCTCACTGTGTCCCACACACCGTCCCCAGCCTGACCCTCACTGCCGCCCACACACCACTCCCAGCCTGACCCTCACTGCCTCCCACACACCGCCCCCAGCCTGACCCTCACTGCTGCCTACACACCACCCCCAGCCTGACCCTCACCGTCGTTCAACACCGCTCCCAGCCTGACCTACATGGGAATCTACACACCACCCCCAGCCTGACCCTCACTCCGTCCCACACACCGTCCCCAGCCTTACCCTCACTCCGTCCCACACACCGCCCCCAGCCTGACCCTCACTCCATCCCACACACCGCCCCCAGCCTGACCCTCACTCCATCCCACAAACCGCCACCAGCCTGACCCTCACTCCGTACCCAGCCTGACCCTCACTCCGTCCCACACACCGTCCCCAGCCTGACCCTCACTGCCTCCCACGCACCGTCCCCAGCCTGCCCCTCACTGCGTCCCACACACCATTCTCAGCCTGACCCTCACTGCGTCCCACACACCGTCCCCAGCCTGACCCTCACTGCGTCCCACACACCGTCCCCAGCCTGACCCTCACTGTGTCCCACACACCGTCCCCAGCCTGACCCTCACTACGTCCTACGCACCGTACCCAGCCTGACCCTCACTGTGTCCCACACACCGTCCCCAGCCTGACCCTCACTGCCGCCCACACACCACTCCCAGCCTGACCCTCACTGCCTCCCACACACCGCCCCCAGCCTGACCCTCACTGCTGCCTACACACCATCCCCAGCCTGACCCTCACCGTCGTCCAACACCGCTCCAAGCCTGACCTACATGGGAATCTACACACCACCCCCAGCCTGACCCTCACTCCGTCCCACACACCGTCCCCAGCCTTACCCTCACTCCGTCCCACACACCGCCCCCAGCCTGACCCTCACTCCATCCCACACACCGCCCCCAGCCTGACCCTCACTCCATCCCACAAACCGCCACCAGCCTGACCCTCACTCCGTACCCAGCCTGACCCTCACTCCGTCCCACACACCGTCCCCAGCCTGACCCTCACTGCCTCCCGCACACCGTCCCCAGCCTGACCCTCACTGCCTCCCACACACCGACCCCAGCCTGACCCTCACTGCCATCCTCACACCGTCCCCAGCCGGAACCTCACTCCGTCCCACACACCGCCCCCAGCCTGACCCTCACTCAGTCCCACACACCGCCAAAAGCCTGACACTCACTCCGTCCCACACACCGACCATAGCCTGACCCTCACTGCCATCCTCACACCATCTCCAGCCTGACCCTCACTCTGTCACACACACCGTCCCAGCCTGAAACTCACTGCGTCCCACACACCGTCCCCAGCCTGACCCTCACTCCGTCCCACACACCGACCCCAGCCTGACCCTCACTGCGTCCCACACAATGTGCCCAGCCTGACCCTCACTGCTGTCCACACACCGTCCCCAGCCTGAACCTCACTGCGTACCACAAACCGTCCCCAGCCTGACCGTCACTCCGTCCCACACACCATCCCCAGCCTGACCCTCACTGCCGCCTACACACCACCCCCAGCCTGACCCTCACCGTCGTCCAACACCGCTCCCAGCCTGACCTACATGGGAATCCACACACCACCCCCAGCCTGATCCTCACTCCGTCCCACACACCGTCCCCAGCCTGACCCTCACTCCGTCCCACACACCATCCCCAGCCTGACCCTCACTCCGTCCCACACACCGCCCCCAGCCTGACCCTCACTCCGTCCCACACACCGTCCCCAGCCTGACCCTCACTCCGTCCCACACACCGCCCCCAGCCTGACCGTCACTCCATCCCACAAACCGCCACCAGCCTGACCCTCACTGCCTCCCACACACCGTCCCCAGCCTGACCCTCATTGCCTCCCACACACCGACCCCAGCCTGACCCTCACTGCCATCCTCACACCGTCCCCAGCCTGACCCTCACTCCGTCCCACACACCGCCCCCAGCCTGACCCTCACTCCGTCCCACACACGGCCCCCAGACTGACACTCACTCCGTCCCACACACCGTCACCAGCATAACCGACACTCCGTCCCACACACCGCCACCAGCCTGACATTCACTCCGTCCCACACACCGACCCCAGCCTGACACTCACTGCCATCCTCACACCATCCCCAGCCTGACCCTCACTCTGTCACACACACCGTCCCAGCCTGACCCTCACTGCGTCCCACACACCGCCCCCAGCCTGACCCTCACTCTGTCCCACACACCGTCCCCAGCATGACCCTCACTCCGTCCCACACACCGTCCCCAGCCTGCCCCTCACTGCGTCCCACACACCATTCCCAGCCTGACCCTCACTCTGTCCCAAACACCGTCCCCAGCATGACCCTCACTCCGTCCCACACACCGCCCCCAGCCTGACCCTCACTCTGTCCCACACACCGTCCCCAGCATGACCCTCACTCCGTCCCACACACCGTCCCCAGCCTGCCCCTCACTGCGTCCCACACACCGCCCCCAGCCTGACCCTCACTCTGTCCCACACACCGTCCCCAGCATGACCCTCACTCCGTCCCACACACCGTCCCCAGCCTGACCCTCACTCCGTCCCACGCACCGTCCCCAGCCTGCCCCTCACTGCGTCCCACACACCATTCCCAGCCTGACCCTCACTGCGTCCCACACACCGTCCCCAGCCTGACCCTCACTGCGTCCCACACACCGTCCCCAGCCTGACCCTCACTGTGTCCCACACACCGTCCCCAGCCTGACCCTCACTCCGTCCCACGCACCGTCCCCAGCCTGCCCCTCACTACGTCCTACGCACCGTCCCCAGCCTGACCCTCACTGTGTCCCACACACCGTCCCCAGCCTGACCCTCACTGCCGCCCACACACCACTCCCAGCCTGACCCTCACTGCCTCCCACACACCGCCCCCAGCCTGACCCTAAATGCTGCCTACACACCACCCCCAGCCTGACCCTCACCGTCGTCCAACACCGCTCCCAGCCTGACCTACATGGGAATCCACACACCACCCCCAGCCTGACCCTCACTCCGTCCCACACACCGTCCCCAGCCTTACCCTCACTCCGTCCCACACACCATCCCCAGCCTGACCCTCACTCCGTCCCACACACCGTCCCCAGCCTTACCCTCACTCCGTCCCACACACCATCCCCAGCCTGACCCTCACTCCATCCCACACACCGCCCCCAGCCTGACCCTCACTCCATCCCACACACCGCCCCCAGCCTGACCGTCACTCCATCCCACAAACCGCCACCAGCCTGACCCTCACTCCGTACCCAGCCTGACCCTCACTCCGTCCCACACACCGTCCCCAGCCTGATCCTCACTCCGTCCCACACACCGTACCCAGCCTGACCCTCACTGCCTCCCACACACCGACCCCAGCCTGACCCTCACTGCCATCCTCACACCGTCCCCAGCCGGAACCTCACTCCGTCCCACACACCGCCCACAGCCTGACCCTCACTCAGTCCCACACACCGCCAAAAGCCTGACACTCACTCCGTCCCACACACCGACCATAGCCTGACCCTCACTGCCATCCTCACACCATCTCCAGCCTGACCCTCACTCTGTCACACACACCGTCCCAGCCTGACCCTCACTGCGTCCCACACACCGCCCCCAGCCTGACCCTCACTGCGTCCCACATACCGTCCCCAGCCTGACACTCACTCCGTCCCACACACCGTCCCCAGCCTGACCCTCACTCCGTCCCATGCACCGTCCCCAGCCTGACCCTCACTGCGTCCCACACACCGTCCCCAGTCTGACCCTCACTGCGTCCCACACACCGTCCCCAGCCTGATCCTCACTGCGTCCCACACACCGTCCCCAGCCTGACCCTCACTCCGTCCTACGCACCGTACCCAGCCTGACCCTCACTGCGTCCCACACACCGTCCCCAGCCTGACCGTCACTCCGTCCCACACACCGTCCCCAGCCTGACCCTCACTGCCGCCTACACACCATCCCCAGCCTGACCCTCACCGTCGTCCAACACCGCTCCCAGCCTGACCTACATGGGAATCCACACACCACCCCCAGCCTGACCCTCACTCCGTCCCACACACCATCCCCAGCCTGACCCTCACTCCGTCCCACACACCGCCCCCAGCCTGACCCTCACTCCGTCCCACACACCGCCCCCAGCCTGACCGTCACTCCATCCCACAAACCGCCACCAGCCTGACCCTCACTCCGTGCCCAGCCTGACCCTCACTCCGTCCCACACACCGTCCCCAGCCTGACCCTCATTGCCTCCCACACACCGACCCCAGCCTGACCCTCACCGCCATCCTCACACCGTCCCCAGCCTGACCCTCACTCCGTCCCACGCACGGCCCCCAGACTGACACTCACTCCGTCCCACACACCGCCCCCAGCCTGACCGTCACTCCATCCCACAAACCGCCACCAGCCTGACCCTCACTCCGTGCCCAGCCTGACCCTCACTCCGTCCCACACACCGTCCCCAGCCTGACCCTCATTGCCTCCCACACACCGACCCCAGCCTGACCCTCACCGCCATCCTCACACCGTCACCAGCATAACCCTCACTCCGTCCCACACACCGCCACCAGCCTGACACTCACTGCCATCCTCACACCATCCCCAGCCTGACCCTCACTCTGTCACACACACCGTCCCAGCCTGACCCTCACTGCGTCCCACAAACCGCCCCCAGCCTGACCCTCACTCCGTCCCACGCACCGTCCCCAGCCTGCCCCTCACTGCGTCCCACACACCATTCCCAGCCTGACCCTCACTGCGTCCCACACACCGTCCCCAGCCTGACCCTCATTCCGTCCCGCACACCGTCCCCAGCCTGACCCTCACTGCCTCCCACACACCATCCCCAGCCTGATCCTCACTGCCTTCCACACACCGTCCCCAGCCTGACCCTCACTGCGTCCCACACACCATCCCCAGCCTGACCCTCACGGCCTCCCACACACCGTCCCCAGCCTGCCCCTCACTGCGTCCCACACACCATTCCCAGCCTGACCCTCACTGCGTCCCACACACCGTCCCCAGCCTGACCCTCACTCCGTCCCGCACACCGTCCCCAGCCTGACCCTCACTGCCTCCCACACACCATCCCCAGCCTGACCCTCACTGCCTTCCACACACCGTCCCCAGCCTGACCCTCACTGCGTCCCACACACCGTCCCCAGCCTGACCCTCACGGCCTCCCACACACCGTCCCCAGCCTGACCCTCACTGCGTCCCACACACCGCCCCCAGCCTGACCCTCACTCCGTCCCACACACCGTCCCCAGCCTGACCCTGACTCCGTCCCACACACCGTCCCCAGCCTGACCGTCACTCCGTCCCACACACCGTCCCCAGCCTGACCCTCACTGCCGCCTACACACCATCCCCAGCCTGACCCTCACCGTCGTCCAACACCGCTCCCAGCCTGACCTACATGGGAATCCACACACCACCCCCAGCCTGACCCTCACTCCGTCCCACACACCGTCCCCAGCCTGACCCTCACTCCGTCCCACACACCATCCCCAGCCTGACCCTCACTCCGTCCCACACACCGCCCCCAGCCTGACCCTCACTCCGTCCCACACACCGTCCCCAGCCTGACCCTCATCCGTCCCACACACCGCCCCCAGCCTGACCGTCACTCCATCCCACAAACGGCCACCAGCCTGACCCTCACTGCCTCCCACACACCGACCCCAGCCTGACCCTCACTGCCATCCTCACACCGTCCCCAGCCTGACCCTCACTCCGTCCCACACACCGCCCCCAGCCTGACCCTCACTCCGTCCCACACACGGCCCCCAGACTGACACTCACTCCGTCCCACACACCGTCACCAGCATAACCCTCACTCCGTCCCACACACCGCCACCAGCCTGACACTCACTCCGTCCCACACACCGACCCCAGCCTGACACTCACTGCCATCCTCACACCATCCCCAGCCTGACCCTCACTCTGTCACACACACCGTCCCAGCCTGACCCTCACTGCGTCCCACACACCGCCCCCAGCCTGACCCTCACTCTGTCCCACACACCGTCCCCAGCATGACCCTCACTCCGTCCCACACACCGTCCCCAGCCTGACCCTCACTCCGTCCCACGCACCGTCCACAGCCTGCCCCTCACTGCGTCCCACACACCATTCCCAGCCTGACCCTCACTGCGTCCCACACACCGTCCCCAGCCTGCCCCTCACTGCGTCCCACACACCGTCCCCAGCCTGACCCTCACTGTGTCCCACACACCGTCCCCAGCCTGACCCTCACTACGTCCTACGCACCGTACCCAGCCTGACCCTCACTGTGTCCCACACACCGTCCCCAGCCTGACCCTCACTGCCGCCCACACACCACTCCCAGCCTGACCCTCACTGCCTCCCACACACCGCCCCCAGCCTGACCCTCACTGCTGCCTACACACCACCCCCAGCCTGACCCTCACCGTCGTTCAACACCGCTCCCAGCCTGACCTACATGGGAATCCACACACCACCCCCAGCCTGACCCTCACTCCGTCCCACACACCGTCCCCAGCCTTACCCTCACTCCGTCCCACACACCATCCCCAGCCTGACCCTCACTCCATCCCACACACCGCCCCCAGCCTGACCCTCACTCCATCCCACACACCGCCCCCAGCCTGACCCTCACTCCATCCCACACACCGCCCCCAGCCTGACCCTCACTCCGTCCCACACACCGCCCCCAGCCTGACCCTCACTCCATCCCACAAACCGCCACCAGCCTGACCCTCACTCCGTACCCAGCCTGACCCTCACTCCGTCCCACACACCGTCCCCAGCCTGACCCTCACTGCCTCCCACACACCGTCCCCAGCCTGACCCTCACTGCCTCCCACACACCGACCCCAGCCTGACCCTCACTGCCATCCTCACACCGTCCCCAGCCGGAACCTCACTCCGTCCCACACACCGCCCCCAGCCTGACCCTCACTCAGTCCCACACACCGCCAAAAGCCTGACACTCACTCCGTCCCACACACCGACCATAGCCTGACCCTCACTGCCATCCTCACACCATCTCCAGCCTGACCCTCACTCTGTCACACACACCGTCCCAGCCTGAAACTCACTGCGTCCCACACACCGTCCCCAGCCTGACCCTCACTCCGTCCCACACACCGACCCCAGCCTGACCCTCACTGCGTCCCACACACCGTCCCCAGCCTGACCCTCCCTGCATCCCTCACACCGTCTCCAGCCTTACCCTCACTGCGTCCCACACAATGTGCCCAGCCTGACCCTCACTGCTGTCCACACACCGTCCCCAGCCTGAACCTCACTGCGTACCACAAACCGTCCCCAGCCTGACCGTCACTCCGTCCCACACACCGACCCCAGCCTGACCGTCACTCCGTCCCACACACCGTCCCCAGCCTGACCCTCACTGCCGCCTACACACCATCCCCAGCCTGACCCTCACCGTCGTCCAACACCGCTCCCAGCCTGACCTACATGGGAATCCACACACCACCCCCAGCCTGATCCTCACTCCGTCCCACACACCGTCCCCAGCCTGACCCTCACTCCGTCCCACACACCGTCCCCAGCCTGAAACTCACTGCGTCCCACACACCGTCCCCAGCCTGACCCTCACTCCGTCCCACACACCGACCCCAGCCTGACCCTCACTGCGTCCCACACACCGTCCCCAGCCTGACCCTCACTGCGTCCCACACACCGTCCCCAGCCTGACCCTCACTCCGTCCCACACACCGTCCCCAGCCTGACCCTCACTCCGTCCCACACACCACCCCCAGCCTGATCATCACTCCGTCCCACACACCGTCCCCAGCCTGACCCGCACTCCGTCCCACACACCATCCCCAGCCTGACCCTCACTCCGTCCCACACACCGCCCCCAGCCTGACCCTCACTCCGTCCCAGACACCGTCCCCAGCCTGACCCTCACTCCGTCCCACACACCGCCCCCAGCCTGACCGTCACTCCATCCCACAAACCGCCACCAGCCTGACCCTCACTCCGTCCCACACACCGTCCCCAGCCTGACCCTCACTCCATCCCACACACCGTCCCCAGCCTGACCCTCACTGCCTCCCACACACCGTCCCCAGCCTGACCCTCATTGCCTCCCACACACCGACCCCAGCCTGACACTCACTGCCATCCTCACACCATCCCCAGTCTGACCCTCACTCCGTCCCACACACCGCCCCCAGCCTGACCCTCACTCTGTCCCACACACGGCCCCCAGACTGACACTCACTCCGTCCCACACACCGTCACCAGCATAACCCACACTCCGTCCCACACACCGCCACCAGCCTGACATTCACTCCGTCCCACACACCGCCACCAGCCTGACATTCACTCCGTCCCACACACCGACCCCAGCCTGACACTCACTGCCATCCTGACACCATCCCCAGCCTGACCCTCACTCTGTCACACACACCGTCCCAGCCTGACCCTCACTGCGTCCCACACACCGCCCCCAGCCTGACCCTCACTCTGTCCCACACACCGTCCCCAGCATGACCCTCACTCCGTCCCACACACCGTCCCCAGCCTGACCCTCACTCCGTCCCACGCACCGTCCCCAGCCTGCCCCTCACTGCGTCCCACACACCATTCCCAGCCTGACCCTCACTGCGTCCCACACACCGTCCCCAGCCTGACCCTCACTGCGTCCCACACACCGTCCCCAGCCTGACCCTCACTGTGTCCCACACACCGTCCCCAGCCTGACCCTCACTACGTCCTACGCACCGTACCCAGCCTGACCCTCACTGTGTCCCACACACCGTCCCCAGCCTGACCCTCACTGCCGCCCACACACCACTCCCAGCCTGACCCTCACTGCCTCCCACACACCGCCCCAGCCTGACCTTCACTGCTGCCTACACACCACCCCCAGCCTGACCCTCACCGTCATCCAACACCGCTCCCAGCCTGACCTACATGGGAATCCACACACCACCCCCAGCCTGACCCTCACTCCGTCCCACACACCGTCCCCAGCCTGACCCTCACTCCATCCCACACACCGCCACCAGCCTGACCCTCACTCCGTGCCCAGCCTGACCCTCACTCCGTCCCACACACCGTCCCCAGCCTGACCCTCACTGCCTCCCACACACCGTCCCCAGCCTGACCCTCACTGCCTCCCACACACCGACCCCAGCCTGACCCTCACTGCCATCCTCACACCGTCCCCAGCCGGAACCTCACTCCGTCCCACACACCGCCCACAGCCTGACCCTCACTCAGTCCCACACACCGCCAAAAGCCTGACACTCACTCCGTCCCACACACCGACCATAGCCTGACCCTCACTGCCATCCTCACACCATCCCCAGCCTGACCCTCACTCTGTCACACACACCGTCCCAGCCTGACCCTCACTCAGTCCCACACACCGCCAAAAGCCTGACACTCACTCCGTCCCACACACCGACCCCAGCCTGACCCTCACTGCCATCCTCACACCGTCCCCAGCCGGAACCTCACTCCGTCCCACACACCGCCCACAGCCTGACCCTCACTCAGTCCCACACACCGCCAAAAGCCTGACACTCACTCCGTCCCACACACCGACCATAGCCTGACCCTCACTGCCATCCTCACACCATCCCCAGCCTGACCCTCACTCCGTCCCACACACCGCCCCCAGCCTGACCCTCACTCCGTCCCACACACCGTCCCCAGCCTGACCCTCACTCCGTCCCACACACCGCCCCCAGCCTGACCGTCACTCCATCCCACAAACCGCCACCAGCCTGACCCTCACTGCCTCCCACACACCGTCCCCAGCCTGACCCTCATTGCCTCCCACACACCGACCCCAGCCTGACCCTCACTGCCATCCTCACACCGTCCACAGCCTGACCCTCACTCCGTCCCACACACCGACCCCAGCCTGACCCTCACTGCCATCCTCACACCGTCCCCAGCCGGAACCTCACTCCGTCCCACACACCGCCCACAGCCTGACCCTCACTCAGTCCCACACACCGCCAAAAGCCTGACACTCACTCCGTCCCACACACTGACCCCAGCCTGACCCTCACTGCCATCCTCACACCGTCCACAGCCTGACCCTCACTGCGTCCCACACACCGACCCCAGCCTGACCCTCACTGCCATCCTCACACCGTCCCCAGCCGGAACCTCACTCCGTCCCACACACCGCCCACAGCCTGACCCTCACTCAGTCCCACACACCGCCAAAAGCCTGACACTCACTCCGTCCCACACACCGACCATAGCCTGACCCTCACTGCCATCCTCACACCATCTCCAGCCTGACCCTCACTCTGTCACACACACCGTCCCAGCCAGACCCTCACTGCGTCCCACACACCGCCCCCAGCCTGACCCTCACTCCATCCCACATACCGTCCCCAGCCTGACACTCACTCCGTCCCACACACCGTCCCCAGCCTGACCCTCACTCCGTCCCATGCACCGTCCCCAGCCTGACCCTCACTGCGTCCCACACACCGTCCCCAGTCTGACCCTCACTGCGTCCCACACACCGTCCCCAGCCTGATCCTCACTGCGTCCCACACACCGTCCCCAGCCTGACCCTCACTCCGTCCTACGCACCGTACCCAGCCTGACCCTCACTCCGTCCCACACGCCGTCCCCAGCCTGACCCTCACTGCCGCCTACACACCATTCCCAGCCTGACCCTCACCGTCGTCCAACACCGCTCCCAGCCTGACCTACATGGGAATCCACACACCACCCCCAGCCTGATCCTCACTCCGTCCCACACACCGTCCCCAGCCTGACCCTCACTCCGTCCCACACACCATCCCCAGCCTGACCCTCACTCCGTCCCACACACCGCCCCCAGCCTGACCCTCACTCCATCCCACACACCGCCCCCAGCCTGACCCTCACTCCGTCCCAAACACCGCCCCCAGCCTGACCCTCACTGCGTCCCACACACCGTCCCCATTCTGACCATCACTGCGTCCCACACACCGCCCCCAGCCTGATCCTCACTGCGTCCCACACACCGCCCCCAGCCTGACCCTCACTCCGTCCCAAACACCGCCCCCAGCCTGACCGTCACTCCATCCCACAAACCGCCACCAGCCTGACCCTCACTCCGTACCCAGCCTGACCCTCACTCTGTCCCACACACCGTCCCCAGCCTGACCCTCACTGCGTCCCACACACCGTCCCCAGCCGGAACCTCACTCCGTCCCACACACCGCCCCCAGCCTGACCCTCACTGCCTCCCACACACCGTCCCCAGCCTGACCCTGACTGCCATCCTCACACCGTCCCCAGCCGGAACCTCACTCCGTCCCACACACCGCCCCCAGCCTGACCCCCACTCAGTCCCACACACCGCCAAAAGCCTGACACTCACTCCGTCCCACACACCGACCATAGCCTGACCCTCACTGCCATCCTCACACCATCTCCAGCCTGACCCTCACTCTGTCACACACACCGTCCCAGCCTGACCCTCACTCCATCCCACACACCGTCCCCAGCCTGACACTCACTCCGTCCCACACACCGTCCCCAGCCTGACCCTCACTCCGTCCCATGCACCGTCCCCAGCCTGACCCTCACTCCGTCCCACACACCGTCCCCAGCTTGACCCTCACTGCGTCCCACACACCGCCCCCAGCCTGACCCTCACTGCGTCCCACACACCGTCCCCAGTCTGACCCTCACTGCGTCCCACACACCGTCCCCAGCCTGATCCTCACTGCGTCCCACACACCGTCCCCAGCCTGACCCTCACTCCGTCCTACGCACCGTACCCAGCCTGACCCTCACTGCGTCCCACACACCGTCCCCAGCCTGACCCTCACTGCCGCCTACACACCATCCCCAGCCTGACCCTCACCGTCGTCCAACACCGCTCCCAGCCTGACCTACATGGGAATCCACACACCACCCCCAGCCTGATCCTCACTCCGTCCCACACACCGTCCCCAGCCTGACCCTCACTCCGTCCCACACACCATCCCCAGCCTGACCCTCACTCCGTCCCACACACCGCCCCCAGCCTGACCCTCACTCCGTCCCACACACCGTCCCCAGCCTGACCCTCACTCCATCCCACAAACCGCCACCAGCCTGACCCTCACTGCCTCCCACACACCGTCCCCAGCCTGACCCTCATTGCCTCCCACGCACCGACCCCAGCCTGACCCTCACTGCCATCCTCACACCGTCCCCAGCCTGACCCTCACTCCGTCCCACACACCGCCCCCAGCCTGACCCTCACTCCGTCCTACACACGGCCCCCAGACTGACACTCACTCCGTCCCACACACCGTCACCAGCATAACCCTCACTCCGTCCCACACACCGCCACCAGCCTGACACTCACTCCGTCCCACACACCGACCCCAGCCTGACACTCACTGCCATCCTCACACCATCCCCAGCCTGACCCTCACTCTGTCACACACACCGTCCCAGCCTGACCCTCACTGCGTCCCACACACCGCCCCCAGCCTGACCCTCACTCTGTCCCACACACCGTCCCCAGCATGACCCTCACTCCGTCCCACACACCGTCCCCAGCCTGACCCTCACTCCGTCCCACGCACCGTCCCCAGCCTGCCCCTCACTGCGTCCCACACACCATTCCCAGCCTGACCCTCACTGCGTCCCACACACCGTCCCCAGCCTGACCCTCACTGCGTCCCACACACCATCCCCAGCCTGACCCTCACTGCGTCCCACACACCGTCCCCAGCCTGACCCTCACTCCGTCCCACACACCGTCCCCAGCCTGACCCTCACTGTGTCCCACACACCGTCCCCAGCCTGACCCTCACTACGTCCTACGCACCGTACCCAGCCTGACCCTCACTGTGTCCCACACACCGTCCACAGCCTGACCCTCACTGCCACCCACACACCACTCCCAGCCTGACCCTCACTGCCTCCCACACACCGCCCCCAGCCTGACCCTCACTGCTGCCTACACACCACCCCCAGCCTGACCCTCACCGTCGTCCAACACCGCTCCCAGCTTGACCTACATGGGAATCCACACACCACCCCCAGCCTGACCCTCACTCCGTCCCACACACCGTCCCCAGCCTTACCCTCACTCCGTCCCACACACCATCCCCAGCCTGACCCTCACTCCATCCCACACACCGCCCCCAGCCTGACCCTCACTCCATCCCACACACCGCCCACAGCCTGACCCTCACTCCGTCCCACACACCGCCCCCAGCCTGACCGTCACTCCATCCCACAAACCGCCACCAACCTGACCCTCACTCCGTACCCAGCCTGACCCTCACTCCGTCCCACACACCGTCCCCAGCCTGACCCTCACTGCCTCCCACACACCGTCCACAGCCTGACCCTCACTGCCTCCCACACACCGACCCCAGCCTGACCCTCACTGCCATCCTCACACCGTCCCCAGCCGGAACCTCACTCCGTCCCACACACCGCCCCCAGCCTGACCCCCACTCAGTCCCACACACCGCCAAAAGCCTGACACTCACTCCGTCCCACACACCGACCATAGCCTGACCCTCACTGCCATCCTCACACCATCTCCAGCCTGACCCTCACTCTCTCACACACACCGTCCCAGCCTGACCCTCACTGCGTCCCACACACCGCCCCCAGCCTGACCCTCACTCCGTCCCACACACCGTCCCCAGCCTGACCCTCACTCCGTCCCATGCACCGTCCCCAGCCTGACCCTCACTCCGTCCCATGCACCGTCCCCAGCCTGACCCTCACTGCGTCCCACACACCGTCCCCAGCCTGCCCCTCACTGCGTCCCACACACCATTCCCAGCCTGACCCTCACTGCGTCCCACACACCGTCCCCAGCCTGACCCTCACTCCGACCCGCACACCGTCCCCAGCCTGACCCTCACTGCCTCCCACACACCGTCCCCAGCCTGACCCTCACTGCCTTCCACACACCGTCCCCAGCCTGACCCTCACTGCGTCCCACACACCGTCCCCAGCCTGACCCTCACTGCGTCCCACACACCGCCACCAGCCTGACCCTCACTCCGTCCCACACACCGTCCCCAGCCTGAAACTCACTGCGTCCCACACACCGTCCCCAGCCTGACCCTCACTCCGTCCCACACACCGACCCCAGCCTGACCCTCACTGCGTCCCACACACCGTCCCCAGCCTGACCCTCCCTGCATCCCTCACACCGTCTCCAGCCTTACCCTCACTGCTGTCCACACACCGTCCCCAGCCTGAACCTCACTGCGTACCACAAACCGTCCCCAGCCTGACCGTCACTCCGTCCCACACACCGTCCCCAGCCTGACCCTCACTGCCACCTACACACCATCCCCAGCCTGACCCTCACCGTCGTCCAACACCGCTCCCAGCCTGACCTACATGGGAATCCACACACCACCCCCAGCCTGACCCTCACTCCGTCCCACACACCACCCCCAGCCTGATCCTCACTCCGTCCCACACACCGTCCCCAGCCTGACCCTCACTCCGTCCCACACACCATCCCCAGCCTGACCCTCACTCCGTCCCACACACCGCCCCCAGCCTGACCCTCACTGCCTCCCACACACCGTCCCCAGCCTGACCCTCACTGCCTCCCACACACCGACCCCAGCCTGACCCTCACTCCGTCCCACACACCGCACCCAGCCTGACCCTCACTGCCTCCCACACACCGTCCCCAGCCTGACCCTCACGGCCTCCCACACACCGTCCCCAGCCTGACCCTCACTGCGTCCCACACACCGCCCCCAGCCTGACCCTCACTCCGTCCCACACATCGTCCCCAGCCTGACCCTGACTCTGTCCCACACACCGCCACCAGCCTGACCCTCACTCCGTCCCACACACCGTCCCCAGCCTGAAACTCACTGCGTCCCACACACCGTCCCCAGCCTGACCCTCACTCCGTCCCACACACCGACCCCAGCCTGACCCTCACTGCGTCCCACACACCGTCCCCAGCCTGACCCTCACTCCGTCCCACACACCGCCCCCAGCCTGACCGTCACTCCATCCCACAAACCGCCACCAGCCTGACCCTCACTGCCTCCCACACACCGTCCCCAGCCTGACCCTCATTGCCTCCCACACACCGACCCCAGCCTGACCCTCACTGCCATCCTCACACCGTCCCCAGCCTGAAACTCACTGCGTCCCACACACCGACCCCAGCCTGACCCTCACTGCGTCCCACACACCGTCCCCAGCCTGACCCTCCCTGCATCCCTCACACCGTCTCCAGCCTTACCCTCACTGCGTCCCACACAATGTGCCCAGCCTGACCCTCACTGCTGTCCACACACCGTCCCCAGCCTGAACCTCACTGCGTACCACAAACCGTCCCCAGCCTGACCGTCACTCCGTCCCACACACCGTCCCCAGCCTGACCCTCACTGCGTCCCACACACCGTCCCCAGCCTGACCCTCACTGCCGCCTACACACCATCCCCAGCCTGACCCTCACCGTCGTCCAACACCGCTCCCAGCCTGACCTACATGGGAATCCACACACCACCCCCAGCCTGATCCTCACTCCGTCCCACACACCGTCCCCAGCCTGACCCTCACTCCGTCCCACATACCATCCGCAGCCTGACCCTCACTCCGTCCCACACACCGCCCCCAGCCTGACCCTCACTCCGTCCCACACACCGTCCCCAGCTTGACCCTCACTCCGTCCCACACACCGCCCCCAGCCTGACCGTCACTCCATCCCACAAACCGCCACCAGCCTGACCCTCACTGCCTCCCACACACCGTCCCCAGCCTGACCCTCATTGCCTCCCACACACCGACCCCAGCCTGACCCTCACTGCCATCCTCACACCGTCCCCAGACTGACACTCACTCCGTCCCGCACACCGTCACCAGCATAACCCTCACTCCGTCCCACACACCGCCACCAGCCAGACACTCACTCCGTCCCACACACCGACCCCAGCCTGACCCTCACTGCCATCCTCACACCATCCCCAGCCTGACCCTCACTCTGTCACACACACCGTCCCAGCCAGACCCTCACTGCGTCCCACACACCGCCCCCAGCCTGACCCTCACTCTGTCCCACACACCGTCCCCAGCATGACCCTCACTCCGTCCCACACACCGTCCCCAGCCTGACCCTCACTCCGTCCCACACACCGTCCCCAGCCTGCCCCTCACTGCGTCCCACACACCATTCCCAGCCTGACCCTCACTGCTTCCCACACACCGTCCCCAGCCTGACCCTCACTCCGACCCGCACACCGTCCCCAGCCTGACCCTCACTGCCTCCCACACACCGTCCCCAGCCTGACCCTCACTGCCTTCCACACACCGTCCCCAGCCTGACCCTCACTGCGTCCCACACACCGTCCCCAGCCTGACCCTCACGGCCTCCCACACACCGTCCCCAGCCTGACCCTCACTGCGTCCCACACACCGCCCCCAGCCTGACCCTCACTCCGTCCCACACACCGTCCCCAGCCTGACCCTGACTCCGTCCCACACACCGCCACCAGCCTGACCCTCAGTCCGTCCCACACACCGTCCCCAGCCTGACCCTCACTGCGTCCCACACACCGCCACCAGCCTGACCCTCACTCCGTCCCACACACCGTCCCCAGCCTGACCCTCACTCCGTCCCACACACCGACCCCAGCCTGACCCTCACTGCGTCCCACACACCATCCCCAGCCTGACCCTCCCTGCATCCCTCACACCGTCTCCAGCCTTACCCTCACTGCGTCCCACACGATGTGCCCAGCCTGGCCCTCACTGCTGTCCACACACCGTCCCCAGCCTGAACCTCACTGCGTACCACACACCGTCCCCAGCCTGACCCTCACTGCCGCCTACACACCATCCCCAGCCTGACCCTCACCGTCGTCCAACACCGCTCCCAGCCTGACCTACATGGGAATCCACACACCACCCCCAGCCTGACCCTCACTCCGTCCCACACACCGTCCCCAGCCTGACCCTCACTCCGTCCCACACACCGCCCCCAGCCTGACCCTCACTCCGTCCCACACACCGTCCCCAGCCTGACCCTCACTCCGTCCCACACACCGCCCCCAGCCTGACCCTCACTGCGTCCCACACACCGTCCCCAGCCTGACCCTCACTCCGTCCCACACACCGTCCCCAGCCTGACCCTCACTCCGTCCCACACACCGCCCCCAGCCTGACCCTCATTGCCTCCCACACACCGACCCCAGCCTGACCCTCACTGCCATCCTCACACCGTCCCCAGCCTGACCCTCACTCCGTCCCACACACCGACCCCAGCCTGACCCTCACTGCGTCCCACACACCGTCCCCAGCCTGACCCTCACTCCGTCCCACACACCGCCCCCAGCCTGACCGTCACTCCATCCCACAAACCGCCACCAGCCTCACCCTCACTGCCTCCCACACACCGTCCCCAGCCTGACCCTCATTGCCTCCCACACACCGACCCCAGCCTGACCCTCACTGCCATCCTCACACCGTCCCCAGCCTGAAACTCACTGCGTCCCACACACCGTCCCCAGCCTGACCCTCACTCCGTCCCACACACCGACCCCAGCCTGACCCTCACTGCGTCCCACACACCGTCCCCAGCCTGACCCTCCCTGCATCCCTCACACCGTCTCCAGCCTTACCCTCACTGCGTCCCACACAATGTGCCCAGCCTGACCCTCACTGCTGTCCACACACCGTCCCCAGCCTGAACCTCACTGCGTACCACAAACCGTCCCCAGCCTGACCGTCACTCCGTCCCACACACCGTCCCCAGCCTGACCCTCACTGCTGTCCACACACCGTCCCCAGCCTGAAACTCACTGCGTACCACAAACCGTCCCCAGCCTGACCCTCACTGCTGTCCACACACCGTCCCCAGCCTGACCGTCACTCCGTCCCACACACCGTCCCCAGCCTGACCCTCACTGCCGCCTACACACCATCCCCAGCCTGACCCTCACTGCGTCCCACACACCGCCCCCAGCATGACCCTCACTCCGTCCCACACACCGCCCCCAGCATGACCCTCACTCCGTCCCACACACCGTCCCCAGCCTGACCCTCACTGCCGCCTACACACCATCCCCAGCCTGACCCTCACCGTCGTCCAACACCGCTCCCAGCCTGACCTACATGGGAATCCACACACCACCCCCAGCCTGATCCTCACTCCGTCCCACACACCGTCCCCAGCCTGACCCTCACTCCGTCCCACATACCATCCGCAGCCTGACCCTCACTCCGTCCCACACACCGCCCCCAGCCTGACCCTCACTCCGTCCCACACACCGTCCCCAGCCTGACCCTCACTCCGTCCCACACACCGCCCCCAGCCTGACCGTCACTCCATCCCACAAACCGCCACCAGCCTGACCCTCACTGCCTCCCACACACCGTCCCCAGCCTGACCCTCATTGCCTCCCACACACCGACCCCAGCCTGACCCTCACTGCCATCCTCACACCGTCCCCAGCCTGACCCTCACTCCGTCCCACACACCGCCCCCAGCCTGACCCTCACTCCGTCCCACACACGGCCCCCAGACTGACACTCACTCCGTCCCACACACCGTCACCAGCATAACCCTCACTCCGTCCCACAGACCGCCACCAGCCAGACACTCACTCCGTCCCACACACCGACCCCAGCCTGACACTCACTGCCATCCTCACACCATCCCCAGCCTGACCCTCACTCTGTCACACACACCGTCCCAGCCTGACCCTCACTGCGTCCCACACACCGCCCCCAGCCTGACCCTCACTCTGTCCCACACACCGTCCCCAGCATGACCCTCACTCCGTCCCACACACCGTCCCCAGCCTGACCCTCACTCCGTCCCACACACCGTCCCCAGCCTGCCCCTCACTGCGTCCCACACACCATTCCCAGCCTGACCCTCACTGCTTCCCACACACCGTCCCCAGCCTGACCCTCACTCCGACCCGCACACCGTCCCCAGCCTGACCCTCACTGCCTCCCACACACCGTCCCCAGCCTGACCCTCACTGCCTTCCACACACCGTCCCCAGCCTGACCCTCACTGCGTCCCACACACCGTCCCCAGCCTGACCCTCACTGCGTCCCACACACCGCCCCCAGCCTGACCCTCACTCCGTCCCACACACCGTCCCCAGCCTGACCCTGACTCCGTCCCACACACCTCCACCAGCCTGACCGTCTGTCCGTCCCACACACCGTCCCCAGCCTGACCCTCACTGCGTCCCACACACCGCCACCAGCCTGACCCTCACTCCGTCCCACACATCGTCCCCAGCCTGAAACTCACTGCGTCCCACACACCGACCCCAGCCTGACCCTCACTGCGTCCCACACACCGTCCCCAGCCTGACCCTCCCTGCATCCCTCACACCGTCTCCAGCCTTACCCTCACTGCGTCCCACACGATGTGCCCAGCCTGGCCCTCACTGCTGTCCACACACCGTCCCCAGCCTGACCGTCACTCCGTCCCACACACCATCCCCAGCCTGACCCTCACTCCGTCCCACACACCGTCCCCAGCCTTACCCTCACTCCGTCCCACACACCGCCACCAGCCTGACCCTCACTCCGTCCCACACACCGTCCCCAGCCTGACCCTCACTCCGTCCCACACACCGTCCCCAGCCTGACCCTCACTGCCGCCTACACACCATCCCCAGCCTGACCCTCACCGTCGTCCAACACCGCTCCCAGCCTGACCTACATGGGAATCCACACACCACCCCCAGCCTGATCCTCACTCCGTCCCACACACCGTCCCCAGCCTGACCCTCACTCCGTCCCACACACCGCCCCCAGCCTGACCCTCACTCCGTCCCACACACCGTCCCCAGCCTGACCCTCACTCCGTCCCACACACCGCCCCCAGCCTGACCCTCACTCCGTCCCACACACCGTCCCCAGCCTGACCCTCACTCCGTCCCACACACCGTCCCCAGCCTGACCCTCACTCCGTCCCACACACCATGCCCAGCCTGACCCTCACTGCGTCCCACACACCGTCCCCAGCCTGACCCTCACTCCGTCCCGCACACCGTCCCCAGCCTTACCCTCACTGCCTCCCACACACCGTCCCCAGCCTGACCCTCACTGCCTTCCACACACCGTCCCCAGCCTGACCCTCACTGCGTCCCACACACCGTCCCCAGCCTGACCCTCACGGCCTCCCACACACCGTCCCCAGCCTGACCCTCACTGCGTCCCACACACCGCCCCCAGCATGACCCTCACTCCGTCCCACACACCGTCCCCAGCCTGACCCTGACTCCGTCCCACACACCGCCACCAGCCTGACCCTCACTCCGTCCCACACACCGTCCCCAGCCTGACCCTCACTGCGTCCCTCACACTGCCACCAGCCTGACCCTCACTCCGTCCCACACACCGTCCCCAGCCTGAAACTCACTGCGTCATACACACCGTCCCCAGCCTGACCCTCACTCCGTCCCACACACCGACCCCAGCCTGACCCTCACTGCGTCCCACACACCGTCCCCAGCCTGACCCTCCCTGCATCCCTCAGACCGTCTCCAGCCTTACCCTCACTGCGTCCCACACAATGTGCCCAGCCTGACCCTCACTGCTGTCCACACACCGTCCCCAGCCTGAACCTCACTGCGTACCACAAACCGTCCCCAGCCTGACCGTCACTCCGTCCCACACACCGTCCCCAGCCTGACCCTCACTGCCGCCTACACACCATCCCCAGCCTGACCCTCACCGTCGTCCAACACCGCTCCCAGCCTGACCTACATGGGAATCCACACACCACCCCCAGCCTGACCCTCACTCCGTCCCACACACCATCCCCAGCCTGACCCTCACTCCGTCCCACACACCGCCCCCAGCCTGACCCTCACTCCGTCCCACACACCGTCCCCAGCCTGACCCTCACTCAATCCCACACACCGCCCCCAGCCTGACCGTCACTCCATCCCACAAACCGCCACCAGCCTGACCCTCACTGCCTCCCACACACCGTCCCCAGCCTGACCCTCATTGCCTCCCACACACCGACCCCAGCCTGACCCTCACTGCCATCCTCACACCGTCCCCAGCCTGACCCTCACTCTGTCCCACACACCGCCCCCAGCCTGACCCTCACTCCGTCCCACACACGGCCCCCAGACTGACCCTCACTCCGTCCCACACACGGCCCCCAGACTGACACTCACTCCGTCCCACACACCGTCACCAGCATAACCCTCACTCCGTCCCACACACCGAACCCAACCTGACACTCACTGCCATCCTCACACCAGCCCCAGCCTGACCCTCACTCTGTCACACACACCGTCCCAGCCTGACCCTCACTGCATCCCACACACCGCCCCCAGCCTGACCCTCACTCTGTCCCACACACCGTCCCCAGCATGACCCTCACTCCGTCCCACACACCATTCCCAGCCTGACCCTCACTGAGTCCCACACACCGTCCCCAGCCTGACCCTCACTCCGTCCCGCACACCGTCCCCAGCCTGACCCTCACTGCCTCCCACACACCGCCACCAGCCTGACCCTCACTGCGTCCCACACACCGCCACCAGCCTGACCCTCACTCCGTCCCACACACCGTCCCCAGCCTGAAACTCACTGCGTCCCACACACCGTCCCCAGCCTGACCCTCACTCCGTCCCACACACCGACCCCAGCCTGACCCTCACTGCGTCCCACACACCGTCCCCAGCCTGACCCTCCCTGCATCCCTCACACCGTCTCCAGCCTGACCCTCACTCCGTCCCACACACCGTCCCCAGCCTGACCCTCACTCCGTCCCACACACCGTCCCCAGCCTGACCCTCACTGCGTCCCACACGATGTGCCCAGCCTGGCCCTCACTGCTGTCCACACACCGTCCCCAGCCTGACCGTCACTCCGTCCCACACACCGTCCCCAGCCTGACCCTCACTGCCGCCTACACACCATCCCCAGCCTGACCCTCACCGTCGTCCAACACCGCTCCCAGCCTGAACTACATGGGAATCCACACACCACCCCCAGCCTGATCCTCACTCCGTCCCACACACCGTCCCCAGCCTGACCCTCACTCCGTCCCACACACCGCCCCCAGCCTGACCCTCACTCCGTCCCACACACCGTCCCCAGCCTGACCCTCACTCCGTCCCACACACCGCCCCCAGCCTGACCCTCACTCCGTCCCACACACCGTCCCCAGCCTGACCCTCACTCCGTCCCACGCACCGTCCCCAGCCTGACCCTCACTCCGTCCCACACACCGACCCCAGCCTGACCCTCACTGCCTCCCACACACCGTCCCCAGCCTGACCCTCACTCCGTCCCACACACCGTCCCCAGCCTGACCCTCACTCCGTCCCACACACCGCCCCCAGCCTGACCCTCACTCCGTCCCACACACGGCCCCCAGACTGACACTCACTCCGTCCCACACACCGTCACCAGCATAACCCTCACTCCGTCCCACACACCGCCACCAGCCTGACATTCACTCCGTCCCACACACCGACCCCAGCCTGACACTCACTGCCATCCTCACACCATCCCCAGCCTGACCCTCACTCTGTCACACACACCGTCCCAGCCTGACCCTCACTGCGTCCCACACACCGCCCCCAGCCTGACCCACACTCTGTCCCACACACCGTCCCCAGCATGACCCTCACTCCGTCCCACACACCGTCCCCAGCCTGACCCTCACTCCGTCCCACGCACCGTCGCCAGCCTGCCCCTCACTGCGTCCCACACACCATTCCCAGCCTGACCCTCACTGCGTCCCACACACCGTCCCCAGCCTGACCCTCACTCCGTCCCGCACACCGTCCCCAGCCTTACCCTCACTGCCTCCCACACACCGTCCCCAGCCTGACCCTCACTGCCTTCCACACACCGTCCCCAGCCTGACCCTCACTGCGTCCCACACACCGTCCCCAGCCTGACCCTCACGGCCTCCCACACACCGTCCCCAGCCTGACCCTCACTGCGTCCCACACACCGCCCCCAGCCTGACCCTCACTCCGTCCCACACACCGTCCCCAGCCTGACCCTGACTCCGTCCCACACACCGCCACCAGCCTGACCCTCACTCCGTCCCACACACCGTCCCCAGCCTGACCCTCACTGCGTCCCTCACACTGCCACCAGCCTGACCCTCACTCCGTCCCACACACCGTCCCCAGCCTGAAACTCACTGTGTCCCACACACCGTCCCCAGCCTGACCCTCACTCCGTCCCACACACCGACCCCAGCCTGACCCTCACTGCGTCCCACACACCGTCCCCAGCCTGACCCTCCCTGCATCCCTCAGACCGTCTCCAGCCTTACCCTCACTGCGTCCCACACAATGTGCCCAGCCTGACCCTCACTGCTGTCCACACACCGTCCCCAGCCTGAACCTCACTGCGTACCACAAACCGTCCCCAGCCTGACCGTCACTCCGTCCCACACACCGTCCCCAGCCTGACCCTCACTCTGTCCCACACACCGCCCCCAGCCTGACCCTCACTCCGTCCCACACACGGCCCCCAGACTGACCCTCACTCCGTCCCACACACGGCCCCCAGACTGACACTCACTCCGTCCCACACACCGTCACCAGCATAACCCTCACTCCGTCCCACACACCGAACCCAACCTGACACTCACTGCCATCCTCACACCATCCCCAGCCTGACCCTCACTCTGTCACACACACCGTCCCAGCCTGACCCTCACTGCGTCCCACACACCGCCCCCAGCCTGACCCTCACTCTGTCCCACACACCGTCCCCAGCATGACCCTCACTCCGTCCCACACACCGTCCCCAGCCTGACCCTCACTCCGTCCCACGCACCGTCCCCAGCCTGCCCCTCACTGCGTCCCACACACCATTCCCAGCCTGACCCTCACTGCGTCCCACACACCGTCCCCAGCCTGACCCTCACTCCGTCCCGCACACCGTCCCCAGCCTGACCCTCACTGCCTCCCACACACCGTCCTCAGCCTGACCCTCACTGCCTTCCACACACCGTCCCCAGCCTGACCCTCACTGCGTCCCACACACCGTCCCCAGCCTGACCCTCACGGCCTCCCACACACCGTCCCCAGCCTGACCCTCACTGCGTCCCACACACCGCCCCCAGCCTGACCCTCACTCCGTCCCACACACCGTCCCCAGCCTGACCCTGACTCCGTCCCACACACCGCCACCAGCCTGACCCTCACTCCGTCCCACACACCGTCCCCAGCCTGACCCTCACTGCGTCCCACACACCGCCACCAGCCTGACCCTCACTCCGTCCCACACACCGTCCCCAGCCTGACCCTCACTCCATCCCACAAACCGCCACCAGCCTGACCCTCACTGCCTCCCACACACCGTCCCCAGCCTGACCCTCACTGCCATCCTCACACCGTCCCCAGCCTGAAACTCACTGCGTCCCACACACCGTCCCCAGCCTGACCCTCACTGCGTCCCACACACCGTCCCCAGCCTGACCCTCACTCCGTCCCACACACCGTCCCCAGCCTGACCCTCACTCCATCCCACAAACCGCCACCAGCCTGACACTCACTGCCTGCCACACACCGTCCCCAGCCTGACCCTCATTGCCTCCCACACACCGACCCCAGCCTGACCCTCACTGCCATCCTCACACCGTCCCCAGCCTGAAACTCACTGCGTCCCACACACCGCCCCCAGCCTGACCCTCACTGCCATCCTCACACCGTCCCCAGCCTGACCCTCACTCCGTCCCACACACCGACCCCAGCCTGACCCTCACTGCGTCCCACACACCGTCCCCAGCCTGACCCTCACTCCGTCCCACACACCGTCCCCAGCCTGACCCTCACTGCCGCCTACACACCATCCCCAGCCTGACCCTCACCGTCGTCCAACACCGCTCCCAGCCTGACCTACATGGGAATCCACACACCACCCCCAGCCTGATCCTCACTCCGTCCCACACACCGTCCCCAGCCTGACCCTCACTCCGTCCCACACACCGCCCCCAGCCTGACCCTCACTCCGTCCCACACACCGTCCCCAGCCTGACCCTCACTCCGTCCCACACACCGCCCCCAGCCTGACCCTCACTCCGTCCCACACACCGTCCCCAGCCTGACCCTCACTCCGTCCCACACACCGTCCCCAGCCTGACCCTCACTCCGTCCCACACACCATGCCCAGCCTGACCCTCACTGCGTCCCACACACCGTCCCCAGCCTGACCCTCACTCCGTCCCGCACACCGTCCCCAGCCTTACCCTCACTGCCTCCCACACACCGTCCCCAGCCTGACCCTCACTGCCTTCCACACACCGTCCCCAGCCTGACCCTCACTGCGTCCCACACACCGTCCCCAGCCTGACCCTCACGGCCTCCCACACACCGTCCCCAGCCTGACCCTCACTGCGTCCCACACACCGCCCCCAGCATGACCCTCACTCCGTCCCACACACCGTCCCCAGCCTGACCCTGACTCCGTCCCACACACCGCCACCAGCCTGACCCTCACTCCGTCCCACACACCGTCCCCAGCCTGACCCTCACTGCGTCCCTCACACTGCCACCAGCCTGACCCTCACTCCGTCCCACACACCGTCCCCAGCCTGAAACTCACTGCGTCATACACACCGTCCCCAGCCTGACCCTCACTCCGTCCCACACACCGACCCCAGCCTGACCCTCACTGCGTCCCACACACCGTCCCCAGCCTGACCCTCCCTGCATCCCTCAGACCGTCTCCAGCCTTACCCTCACTGCGTCCCACACAATGTGCCCAGCCTGACCCTCACTGCTGTCCACACACCGTCCCCAGCCTGAACCTCACTGCGTACCACAAACCGTCCCCAGCCTGACCGTCACTCCGTCCCACACACCGTCCCCAGCCTGACCCTCACTGCCGCCTACACACCATCCCCAGCCTGACCCTCACCGTCGTCCAACACCGCTCCCAGCCTGACCTACATGGGAATCCACACACCACCCCCAGCCTGACCCTCACTCCGTCCCACACACCATCCCCAGCCTGACCCTCACTCCGTCCCACACACCGCCCCCAGCCTGACCCTCACTCCGTCCCACACACCGTCCCCAGCCTGACCCTCACTCAATCCCACACACCGCCCCCAGCCTGACCGTCACTCCATCCCACAAACCGCCACCAGCCTGACCCTCACTGCCTCCCACACACCGTCCCCAGCCTGACCCTCATTGCCTCCCACACACCGACCCCAGCCTGACCCTCACTGCCATCCTCACACCGTCCCCAGCCTGACCCTCACTCTGTCCCACACACCGCCCCCAGCCTGACCCTCACTCCGTCCCACACACGGCCCCCAGACTGACCCTCACTCCGTCCCACACACGGCCCCCAGACTGACACTCACTCCGTCCCACACACCGTCACCAGCATAACCCTCACTCCGTCCCACACACCGAACCCAACCTGACACTCACTGCCATCCTCACACCAGCCCCAGCCTGACCCTCACTCTGTCACACACACCGTCCCAGCCTGACCCTCACTGCATCCCACACACCGCCCCCAGCCTGACCCTCACTCTGTCCCACACACCGTCCCCAGCATGACCCTCACTCCGTCCCACACACCATTCCCAGCCTGACCCTCACTGAGTCCCACACACCGTCCCCAGCCTGACCCTCACTCCGTCCCGCACACCGTCCCCAGCCTGACCCTCACTGCCTCCCACACACCGCCACCAGCCTGACCCTCACTGCGTCCCACACACCGCCACCAGCCTGACCCTCACTCCGTCCCACACACCGTCCCCAGCCTGAAACTCACTGCGTCCCACACACCGTCCCCAGCCTGACCCTCACTCCGTCCCACACACCGACCCCAGCCTGACCCTCACTGCGTCCCACACACCGTCCCCAGCCTGACCCTCCCTGCATCCCTCACACCGTCTCCAGCCTGACCCTCACTCCGTCCCACACACCGTCCCCAGCCTGACCCTCACTCCGTCCCACACACCGTCCCCAGCCTGACCCTCACTGCGTCCCACACGATGTGCCCAGCCTGGCCCTCACTGCTGTCCACACACCGTCCCCAGCCTGACCGTCACTCCGTCCCACACACCGTCCCCAGCCTGACCCTCACTGCCGCCTACACACCATCCCCAGCCTGACCCTCACCGTCGTCCAACACCGCTCCCAGCCTGAACTACATGGGAATCCACACACCACCCCCAGCCTGATCCTCACTCCGTCCCACACACCGTCCCCAGCCTGACCCTCACTCCGTCCCACACACCGCCCCCAGCCTGACCCTCACTCCGTCCCACACACCGTCCCCAGCCTGACCCTCACTCCGTCCCACACACCGCCCCCAGCCTGACCCTCACTCCGTCCCACACACCGTCCCCAGCCTGACCCTCACTCCGTCCCACGCACCGTCCCCAGCCTGACCCTCACTCCGTCCCACACACCGACCCCAGCCTGACCCTCACTGCCTCCCACACACCGTCCCCAGCCTGACCCTCACTCCGTCCCACACACCGTCCCCAGCCTGACCCTCACTCCGTCCCACACACCGCCCCCAGCCTGACCCTCACTCCGTCCCACACACGGCCCCCAGACTGACACTCACTCCGTCCCACACACCGTCACCAGCATAACCCTCACTCCGTCCCACACACCGCCACCAGCCTGACATTCACTCCGTCCCACACACCGACCCCAGCCTGACACTCACTGCCATCCTCACACCATCCCCAGCCTGACCCTCACTCTGTCACACACACCGTCCCAGCCTGACCCTCACTGCGTCCCACACACCGCCCCCAGCCTGACCCACACTCTGTCCCACACACCGTCCCCAGCATGACCCTCACTCCGTCCCACACACCGTCCCCAGCCTGACCCTCACTCCGTCCCACGCACCGTCGCCAGCCTGCCCCTCACTGCGTCCCACACACCATTCCCAGCCTGACCCTCACTGCGTCCCACACACCGTCCCCAGCCTGACCCTCACTCCGTCCCGCACACCGTCCCCAGCCTTACCCTCACTGCCTCCCACACACCGTCCCCAGCCTGACCCTCACTGCCTTCCACACACCGTCCCCAGCCTGACCCTCACTGCGTCCCACACACCGTCCCCAGCCTGACCCTCACGGCCTCCCACACACCGTCCCCAGCCTGACCCTCACTGCGTCCCACACACCGCCCCCAGCCTGACCCTCACTCCGTCCCACACACCGTCCCCAGCCTGACCCTGACTCCGTCCCACACACCGCCACCAGCCTGACCCTCACTCCGTCCCACACACCGTCCCCAGCCTGACCCTCACTGCGTCCCTCACACTGCCACCAGCCTGACCCTCACTCCGTCCCACACACCGTCCCCAGCCTGAAACTCACTGTGTCCCACACACCGTCCCCAGCCTGACCCTCACTCCGTCCCACACACCGACCCCAGCCTGACCCTCACTGCGTCCCACACACCGTCCCCAGCCTGACCCTCCCTGCATCCCTCAGACCGTCTCCAGCCTTACCCTCACTGCGTCCCACACAATGTGCCCAGCCTGACCCTCACTGCTGTCCACACACCGTCCCCAGCCTGAACCTCACTGCGTACCACAAACCGTCCCCAGCCTGACCGTCACTCCGTCCCACACACCGTCCCCAGCCTGACCCTCACTCTGTCCCACACACCGCCCCCAGCCTGACCCTCACTCCGTCCCACACACGGCCCCCAGACTGACCCTCACTCCGTCCCACACACGGCCCCCAGACTGACACTCACTCCGTCCCACACACCGTCACCAGCATAACCCTCACTCCGTCCCACACACCGAACCCAACCTGACACTCACTGCCATCCTCACACCATCCCCAGCCTGACCCTCACTCTGTCACACACACCGTCCCAGCCTGACCCTCACTGCGTCCCACACACCGCCCCCAGCCTGACCCTCACTCTGTCCCACACACCGTCCCCAGCATGACCCTCACTCCGTCCCACACACCGTCCCCAGCCTGACCCTCACTCCGTCCCACGCACCGTCCCCAGCCTGCCCCTCACTGCGTCCCACACACCATTCCCAGCCTGACCCTCACTGCGTCCCACACACCGTCCCCAGCCTGACCCTCACTCCGTCCCGCACACCGTCCCCAGCCTGACCCTCACTGCCTCCCACACACCGTCCTCAGCCTGACCCTCACTGCCTTCCACACACCGTCCCCAGCCTGACCCTCACTGCGTCCCACACACCGTCCCCAGCCTGACCCTCACGGCCTCCCACACACCGTCCCCAGCCTGACCCTCACTGCGTCCCACACACCGCCCCCAGCCTGACCCTCACTCCGTCCCACACACCGTCCCCAGCCTGACCCTGACTCCGTCCCACACACCGCCACCAGCCTGACCCTCACTCCGTCCCACACACCGTCCCCAGCCTGACCCTCACTGCGTCCCACACACCGCCACCAGCCTGACCCTCACTCCGTCCCACACACCGTCCCCAGCCTGACCCTCACTCCATCCCACAAACCGCCACCAGCCTGACCCTCACTGCCTCCCACACACCGTCCCCAGCCTGACCCTCACTGCCATCCTCACACCGTCCCCAGCCTGAAACTCACTGCGTCCCACACACCGTCCCCAGCCTGACCCTCACTCCGTCCCACACACCGACCCCAGCCTGACCCTCACTGCGTCCCACACACCGTCCCCAGCCTGACCCTCACTCCGTCCCACACACCGCCCCCAGCCTGACCGTCACTCCATCCCACAAACCGCCACCAGCCTGACACTCACTGCCTGCCACACACCGTCCCCAGCCTGACCCTCATTGCCTCCCACACACCGACCCCAGCCTGACCCTCACTGCCATCCTCACACCGTCCCCAGCCTGAAACTCACTGCGTCCCACACACCGCCCCCAGCCTGACCCTCACTGCCATCCTCACACCGTCCCCAGCCTGACCCTCACTCCGTCCCACACACCGACCCCAGCCTGACCCTCACTGCGTCCCACACACCGTCCCCAGCCTGACCCTCCCTGCATCCCTCACACCGTCTCCAGCCTTACCGTCACTGCGTCCCACACAATGTGCCCAGCCTGACCCTCACTGCTGTCCACACACCGTTCCCAGCCTGAACCTCACTGCGTACCACAAACCGTCCCCAGCCTGACCCTCACTCCGTCCCACACACCGCCCCCAGCCTGACCGTCACTCCGTCCCACACACCGTCCCCAGCCTGACCCTCACTGCCGCCTACACACCATCCCCAGCCTGACCCTCACCGTCGTCCAACACACCGTCCCCAGCCTGACCCTCACCGTCGTCCAACACCGCTCCCAGCCTGACCTACATGGGAATCCACACACCACCCCCAGCCTGATCCTCACTCCGTCCCACACACCGTCCCCAGCATGACCCTCACTCCGTCCCACACACCGTCCCCAGCCTGACCCTCACTCCGTCCCACGCACCGTCCCCAGCCTGACCCTCACTGCGTCCCACACACCGCCCCCAGCCTGACCCTCACTCCGTCCCACACACGGCCCCCAGACTGACACTCACTCCGTCCCACACACCGTCACCAGCATAACCCTCACTCCGTCCCACACACCGCCCCCAGCCTGACCCTCACTCCGTCCCACACACGGCCCCCAGACTGACACTCACTCCGTCCCACACACCGTCACCAGCATAACCCTCACTCCGTCCCACACACCGACCCCAGCCTGACACTCACTGCCATCCTCACACCATCCCCAGCCTGACCCTCACTCTGTCACACACACCGTCCCAGCCTGACCCTCACTGTGTCCCACACACCGCCCCCAGCCTGACCCTCACTCTGTCCCACACACCGTCCCCAGCATGACCCTCACTCCGTCCCACACACCGTCCCCAGCCTGACCCTCACTCCGTCCCACACACCGTCCCCAGCCTGCCCCTCACTGCGTCCCACACACCATTCCCAGCCTGACCCTCACTGCGTCCCACACACCGTCCCCAGCCTGACCCTCACTCCGACCCGCACACCGTCCCCAGCCTGACCCTCACTGCCTCCCACACACCGTCCCCAGCCTGACCCTCACTGCCTTCCACACACCGTCCCCAGCCTGACCCTCACTGCCTTCCACACACCGTCCCCAGCCTGACCCTCACTGCGTCCCACACACCGTCCACAGCCTGACCCTCACGGCCTCCCACACACCGTCCCCAGCCTGACCCTCACTGCGTCCCACACACCGCCCCCAGCCTGACCCTCACTCCGTCCCACACACCGTCCCCAGCCTGACCCTGACTCCGTCCCACACACCGCCACCAGCCTGACCCTCACTCCGTCCCACACACCGTCCCCAGCCTGACCCTCACTGCGTCCCACACACCGCCACCAGCCTGACCCTCACTCCGTCCCACACACCGTCCCCAGCCTGAAACTCACTGCGTCCCACACACCGTCCCCAGCCTGACCCTCACTCCGTCCCACACACCGACCCCAGCATGACCCTCACTGCGTCCCACACACCGTCCCCAGCCTGACCCTCCCTGCATCCCTCACACCGTCTCCAGCCTTACCCTCACTGCGTCCCACACAATGTGCCCAGCCTGACCCTCACTGCTGTCCACACACCGTCCCCAGCCTGGCCCTCACTGCTGTCCACACACCGTCCCCAGCCTGACCGTCACTCCGTCCCACACACCGTCCCCAGCCTGACCCTCACTGCCGCCTACACACCATCCCCAGCCTGACCCTCACCGTCGTCCAACACCGCTCCCAGCCTGACCTACATGGGAATCCACACACCACCCCCAGCCTGATCCTCACTCCGTCCCACACACCGTCCCCAGCCTGACCCTCACTCCGTCCCACACACCGCCCCCAGCCTGACCCTCACTCCGTCCCACACACCGTCCCCAGCCTGACCCTCACTCCGTCCCACACACCGCCCCCAGCCTGACCGTCACTCCATCCCACAAACCGCCGCCAGCCTGACCCTCACTGCCTCCCACACACCGTCCCCAGCCTGACCCTCACTCCGTCCCACACACCGTCCCCAGCCTGACCCTCACTCCGTCCCACACACCGTCCCCAGCCTGACCCTCACTGCCATCCTCACACCGTCCCCAGCCTGACCCTCACTCCGTCCCACACACCGTCCCCAGCCTGACCCTCACTCCGTCCCACACACCGTCCCCAGCCTGACCCTCACTGCCTCCCACACACCGTCCCCAGCCTGACCCTCATTGCCTCCCACACACCGACCCCAGCCTGACCCTCACTGCCATCCTCACACCGTCCCCAGCCTGACCCTCACTCCGTCCCACACACCGCCCCCAGCCTGACCCTCACTCCGTCCCACACACGGCCCCCAGACTGACACTCACTCCGTCCCACACACCGTCACCAGCATAACCCTCACTCCGTCCCACACACCGCCACCAGCCTGACACTCACTCCGTCCCACACACCGACCCCAGCCTGACACTCACTGCCAACCTCACACCATCCACAGCCTGACCCTCACTCTGTCACACACACCGTCCCAGCCTGACCCTCACTGCGTCCCACACACCGCCCCCAGCCTGACCCACACTCTGTCCCACACACCGTCCCCAGCCTGACCCTCACTCCGTCCCACACAACGCCCCCAGCCTGACCCTCACTCCGTCCCACACACCGTCCCCAGCCTGACCCTCACTCCGTCCCACACACCGCCCCCAGCCTGACCCTCACAGCGTCCCACACACCGTCCCCAGCCTGATCCTCACTGCGTCCCATACACCGTCCCCAGCCTGACCCCCTCTCCGTAGTACGCACCGTACCCAGCCTGACCCTCACTGCGTCCCACACACCCTCCCCAGCCTGACCCTCACTCCGTCCCACGCACCGTCCCCAGCCTGACCCTCACTGCGTCCCACACAACGTCCCCAGCCTGACCCTCACTGCGTCCCACACACCATCCCCAGCCTGACCCTCACTGCGTCCCACACACCGTCCCCAACCTGACCCTCACTCCGTCCCACACACCGCCCCCAGCCTGACCCTCACTGCCTCCCACGTACCCCCCCCCCGCCTTACCCTCACTGCGTCCCACACACCGACCCCAGCCTGACCCTCACTGCCTCCCACACACCATCCCCAGCCTGACCCTCACTCCTTCCCACACACCGTCCCCAGCCTGACCCTCACTGCGTCCCACACACCGCCCCCAGCCTGACCCTCACTCCGTCCCACACACCGTCCCCAGCCAGAAACTCACTGCGTCCCACACACCGTCCCCACCCTGACCCTCACTCCGTTCCACACACCGACCCCAGCCTGACCCTCACTCCGTCCCACACACCGTCCCCAGCCTGAAACTCACTGCGTCCCACACACCGTCCCCAGCCTGACCCTCACTCCGTCCCACACACCGTCTCCAGCCTGACCCTCACTGCCTCCCAAACACCATCCCCAGCCTGACCCTCACTTCTTCCCCCACACCGTCCGCAGCCTGACCCTCACTGCGTCCCACACAAAGCCCCCAGCCTGACCCTCACTCCGTCCCGCACACCGTCCCCAGCCTGACCCTCACTGCCTCCCACACACCGTCCCCAGCCTGACCCTCACTGCCTTCCACACACCGTCCCCAGCCTGACCCTCACTGCGTCCCACACACCGTCCCCAGCCTGACCCTCACGGCCTCCCACACACCGTCCCCAGCCTGACCCTCACTGCGTACCACACACCGCCCCCAGCCTGACCCTCATTCCGTCCCACACACCGTCCCCAGCCTGACCCTGACTCCGTCCCACACACCGCCACCAGCCTGACCCTCACTCCGTCCCACACACCGTCCCCAGCCTGACCCTCACTGCGTCCCACACACCGCCACCAGCCTGACCCTCACTCCGTCCCACACACCGTCCCCAGCCTGAAACTCACTGCGTCCCACACACCGTTCCCAGCCTGACCCTCACTCCGTCCCACACACCGACCCCAGCCTGACCCTGACTGCGTCCCACACACCGTCCCCAGCCTGACCCTCCCTGCATCCCTCACACCGTCTCCAGCCTTACCCTCACTGCGTCCCACACAATGTGCCCAGCCTGACCCTCACTGCTGTCCACACACCGTCTCCAGCCTGAACCTCACTGCGTACCACAAACCGTCCCCAGCCTGACCGTCACTCCGTCCCACACACCGCCCCCAGCCTGACCCTCACTCCGTCCCACACACCGTCCCCGGCCTGACCCTCTCTCCGTCCCACACACCGTCCCCAGCCTGACTCTCACTCTGTCCCACACACCGCCAACAGCCTGACCCTCATTCCGTCCCACACACCGTCCCCAGCCTGACCCTCACAGCGTCCCACACAACGTACCCAGCCTGACCCTTACAGCATCCCACACACCGCCCCAGCATGACCCTTACTCCGTCCCACACACCGTCCCCAGCCTGACCCTCACTCCGTCCCACACACCGTCCCCAGCCTGACCCTCACTCTGTCCCACACACCGTCCCCAGCCTGACCCTCACTGCCTCCCACACACCGCCACCAGCCTGACCCTCACTGCGTCCCACACACCGACCCCAGCCTGACCCTCACTCCGTCCCACACACCGTCCCCAGCCTGACCCTCACTGCCACCCACACACCGACCCCAGCCTGACCCTCACTGCCATCCTCACACCGTCCCCAGCCTTACAATCACTCCGTCCCACAAACCGCCCCCAGCCTGACCCTCACTCCGTCCCACACACCGTCCCCAGCCTGACCCTCACAGCGTCCCACACAACGTACCCAGCCTGACCCTTACAGCATCCCACACACCGCCCCAGCATGACCCTTACTCCGTCCCACACACCGTCCCCAGCCTGACCCTCACTCCGTCCCACACACCGTCCCCAGCCTGACCCTCACTCTGTCCCACACACCGCCACCAGCCTGACCCTCACTGCGTCCCACACACCGACCCCAGCCTGACCCTCACTCCGTCCCACACACCGTCCCCAGCCTGACCCTCACTGCCACCCACACACCGACCCCAGCCTGACCCTCACTGCCATCCTCACACCGTCCCCAGCCTTACAATCACTCCGTCCCACAAACCGCCCCCAGCCTGACCCTCACTCCGTCCCACACACAGTCCCCAGACTGACACTCACTCCGTCCCACACACTGTCATCAGCATAACCTTCACTCCATCCCACACACCGCCACCAGCCTGACACTCACTCCGTCCCACACACCGCCCCCAGCCTGACCCTCACTGCCATCCTCACACCATCCCCAGCCTGACCCTCACTCTGTCACACACACCGTCCCAGCCTGACCCTCACTGCGTCCCACACACCGCCCCCAGCCTGACCCTCACTCTGTCCAACACACCGTCCCCAGCCTGACCCTCACTGCGTCCCACATACCGTCCCCAGCCTGACCCTCACTCCGTCCCACGCACCGTCCCCAGCCTGCCCCTCACTGAGTCCCACACACCGTCCCCAGCCTGACCCTCACTCCGTCCCACGCACCGTCCCCAGCCTGCCCCTCACTGAGTCCCACACACCATCCCCAGCCTGACCCTCACTGCGTCCCACACACCGTCCCCAGCCTGACCCTCACTGCGTCCCACACACCGTCCCCAGCCTGACGCTCACTACGTCCCACACACCGCTCCCAGCCTGACCCTCACTCCGTCCCACACACCGTCCCCAGCCTGACCCTGACTCCGTCCCACACACCGCCACCAGCCTGACCCTCACTCCGTCCCACACACCATCCCCAGCCTGACCCTCACTGCGTCCCACACACCGCCACCAGCCTGACCCTAACTCCGTCCCACACACCGACCCCAGCCTGACCCTCACTGCGTCCCACACACCGTCCCCAGCCTGACCCTCCCTGCATCCCTCACACCGTCTCCAGCCTTACCCTCACTGCGTCCCACACAATGTGCCCAGCCTGACCCTCACTCCGTCCCACACACCGTCCCCAGCCTGACCCTCACTGCTGTCCACACACCGTCCCCAGCCTGAACCTCACTCCGTCCCACACACGGCCACCAGCCTGACCCTAACTCCGTCCCACACACCGACCCCAGCCTGACCCTCACTGCGTCCCTCACACCGTCTCCAGCCTTACCCTCACTGCGTCCCACACAATGTGCCCAGCCTGACCCTCACTCCGTCCCACACACCGTCCCCAGCCTGACCCTCACTGCGTCCCACACACCGTCCCCAGCCTGACCCTCACTGCGTCCAACACACCGTCCCCAGCCTGACCCTCACTCCGTCCCACACACCGTCCCCAGCCTGACCCTGACTCCGTCCCACACACCGCCACCAGCCTGACCCTCACTCCGTCCCACACACCGTCCCCAGCCTGACCCTCACTCCGTCCCACACACCGTCCCCAGCCTGACCCTCACTGCGTCCCACACACCGCCACCAGCCTTACCCTCACTGCGTCCCACACAATGTGCCCAGCCTGACCCTCACTGCGTACCAGACACCGTCCCCAGCCTGCCCGTCACTCCGTCCCACACACCGCCCCCAGCCTGACCCTCACTGCGTCCCACACACCGCCCCCAGCCTGACCCTCACTGCATCCCTCACACCGTCTCCAGCCTTACCCTCACTGCGTCCCACACAATGTGCCCAGCCTGACCCTCACTGCGTACCAGACACCGTCCCCAGCCTGCCCGTCACTCCGTCCCACACACCGCCCCCAGCCTGACCCTCACTGCGTCCCACACACCGCCCCCAGCCTGACCCTCACTGCGTCTCACACACCGACCCCAGCCTGACCCTCACTCCGTCCCACACACCGCCCCCAGCCTGACCCTCACTGCGTCCCACACACCGCCCCCAGCCTGACCCTCACTGCATCCCACACACCGCCAACAGCCTGACCCTCACTCCGTCCCACACACCGTCCCCAGACTGACCCTCACAGCGTCCCACACACCGTCCGCAGCCTTAACCTCACTGCATCCCACACACCGTTCCCAGCGTGACCCTTACAGCATCCCACACACCGCCCACAGCATGACCCTCACTCCGTCCCACACACCGTCCCCAGCCTGACCCTCACTCCGTCCCACACACCGTCCCCAGCCTGACCCTCACTCTGTCCCACACACCGCCACCAGCCTGACCCTCACTGCGTCCCACACACCGACCCCAGCCTGACCCTCACTCCGTCGCACACACCGTCCCCAGCCTGACCCTCACTCCGTCGCACACACCGTCCCCAGCCTGACCCTCACTCCGTCCCACACACCGACCCCAGCCTGACCCTCACTCCGTCCCACACACCGTCCCCAGCCTGACCCTCACTCCGTCCCACACACCGTCCACAGCCTGACCCTCACTGCGTCCCACACACCGACCCCAGCCTGACCCTCACTCCGTCCCACACACCGTCCCCAGCCTGACCCTCACTCCGTCCCACACACCGTCCACAGCCTGACCCTCACTGCGTCCCACACACCGTCCCCAGCCTGACCCTCACTCCATCCCACACACCGCCACCAGCCTGACCCTCACTCCGTCCCACACACCGTCCCCAGCCTGACCCTCACTGCGTCCCACACACCGTCCCCAGCCTGACCCTCACTGCGTCCCACACACCGTCCCCAGCCTGACACTCACTGCCTCCCACACACCGCCCCCAGCCTGACCCTCACTGCCTCCCACACACTGTCCCCAGCCTGACCCTCACTGACTCCCACACACTGTCCCCAGCCTGACCCTCACTGCCATCCCACACACCGTCCCCAGCCTAACCCTCACTCCGCCCCACACACCGTCCCCAGTCTGACCCTCACTCCGTCCCACTCACCGTCCCCAGCCTGACCCTCACTCCGTCCCACACACCGTCGCCAGCCTGACCCTCACTGCCTCCCACACACCGACCCCAGCCTGACCCTCACTGCGTCCCACACACCGACCCCAGCCCGACCCTCACGGCCTCCCATACACCGTCCCCAGCCTGACACTCACTCCGTCCCACACACTCTCCCCAGCCTGACCCTCGCTCCGTCCCACACACCGTCCCCAGCCTGACCCTCACTCCGTCCCACACACCGCCCCCGGCCTGACCCTCACTGCGTCCCACACACCGTCACCAGCCTGACCGTCACTCCGTCCCACACACCGTCCCCAGCCTGACCCTCACTGCTTCCCACACACCGATCCCAGCATGACCCTCACTGCGTCCCACACACCGTCCCCAGCCTGACCCTAACTGCGTCCCACACACCGTCCCCAGCCTGACCCTCACTGCGTCCCACACACCGTCCCCAGCCTGACCCTCACTCCGTCCCACACACCGTTCCCAGCCTGAACCTCACTCCGTCCCACACACCGTCCCCAGTCTGACCCTCACTGCGTCCCACACACCCTCCCCCGCCTGACCCTCACTGCGGCCCACACACCGACCCCAGCCTGACCCTCACTGCCGTCCTCACACCGTCCCCAGCCTGACCCTCATTCTGTCCCACACACCGCCCCCAGCCTGACCCTCACTGCCTCCCATGCACCGCCCCCAGCCTTACCCTCACTGCGTCCCACACACCAACCCCAGCCTGACCCTCACTCCGTCCCACACACCGACCCCAGCCTGACCCTCACTCCGTCCCACACACCCTCCCCAGCCTGACCCTCACTCCGTCCCACACACCGTCCCCAGACTGACCCTCACTCTGTCCCACACACCGTCCCCAGCCTGACCCTCACTGCGTCCCACACACCGTCCCCAGCCTGACCCTCACTCCGTCTCACACACCAACCCCAGCCTGACCCTCACTCCGTCCCACACACCGTCCGCAGCCTGACCCTCACTCCGTCCCACACACCGTCCCCAGCCTGACCCTCACTCCGTCGCACACACCGACCCCAGCCTGACCCTCACTCCGTCGCACACACCGACCCCAGCCTGACCCTCACTGCCTCCCACACACCGCCCCAACCTGACCCTCACTCCGTCCCACACACCGTCCCAAGCCTGACCCTACTGCCTCCCACACACCGACCCCAGCCTGACCCTCACTGCCTCCCACACACCGTCCCCAGCCTGACCCTCATTCCGTCCCACACACCGTCCCCAGCCTGACCCTCACTGCCTCCCACCCACCGTCCCCAGCCTGACCCTCACTCCGTCCCACACACCGTCCACAGCCTGACCCTCACTGTGTCCCACACACCGTCCCCAGCCTGACCCTCACTGTGTCCCACACACCGTCCCCAGCCTGACCCTCACTACCTCCCACACACCGTCCCCAGCCTGACCCTCACTCCGTCCCACACACCGTCCCCAGCCTGACCCACACTACCTCCCACACACCATCCCCAGCCTGACCCTCACTCCATCCCACACACCGACCCCAGCCTGACCATAACTGTGTCCCACACACCGTCCCCAGCCTGACCCTCCCTCCGTCCCACACACCGTCCCCAGCCTGACCCTCACTCCGTCCCACACACCGTCCCCAGCCTAACCCTCACTCCTTCCCACACACCGTCCCCAGCCTGACCCTCACTCCGTCCCACACACCGTCCCCAGCCTGACCCTCACTCCGTCCCACACACCGTCCCCAGCCTGACCCTCACTCCGTCCAACACACCGTCGCCAGCCTGACCCTCACTGCGTCCCACACACCGACCCCAGCCTGACCCTCACTGCGTCCCACACACCGACCCCAGCCTGACCCTCACGGCCTCCCATACACCGTCCCCAGCCTGACCCTCACTGCCATCCTCACACCGTCCCCAGCCTGACCCTCACTGCTTCCCACACACCGACCCCAGCATGACCCTCACTGCCATCCTCACACCGTCCCCAGCCTGACCCTCACTGCGTCCCACACACCGTCCCCAGCCTGACCCTCACTCCGTCCCACACACCGTCCCCAGCCTGACCCTCACTGCGTCCCACACACCCTCCCCAGCCTGACCCTCACTGCGGCCCACACACCGACCCCAGCCTGACCCTCACTGCCGTCCTCACACCGTCCCCAGCGTGACCCTCATTCTGTCCCACACACCGCCCCCAGCCTGACCCTCACTGCCTCCCATGCACCGTCCCCAGCCTGACCCTCACTCCGTCCCACACACCAACCCCAGCCTGACCCTCACTGCGTCCCACACACCAACCCCAGCCTGACCCTCACTGCGTCCCACACACCAACCCCAGCCTGACCCTCACTCCGTCCCACACACCGACCCCAGCCTGACCCTCACTCTGTCCCACACATCCTCCCCAGCCTGACCCTCACTCCGTCCCACACACCGACCCCAGCCTGACCCTCAATGCCTCGCACACACCGCCCCCAGCCTGACCCTCACTCCGTCCCACACACCGTCCCCAGCCTTACCCTCACTGCGTCCCACACACCGTCCGCAGCCTGACCCTCACTGCCTCCCACACACCGTCCCCAGCCTGACCCTCAGTCCGTCCCACACACCGTCCCCAGCCTGACCCTCACTCCGTCGCACACACCGACCCCAGCCTGACCCTCACTGCCTCCCACACACCGCCCCAACCTGACCCTCACTCCGTCCCACACACCGTCCCCAGCCTGACCCTACTGCCTCCCACACACCGCCCCCAGCCTGACCCTCACTGCCTCCCACACACCGTCCCCAGCCTGACCCTCACTGCCTCCCACACACCGACCCCAGCCTGACCCTCACTGCGTCCCACACACCGTCCCCAGCCTGACCCTCACTGCCTCCCACACACCGTCCCCAGCCTGACCCTCACTCCGTCCCACACACCGTCGCCAGCCTGACCCTCACTCCGTCCCACACACCGTCCCCAGCCTGACCCTCACTCCGTCCCACACACCGTCGCCAGCCTGACCCTCACTGCCTCCCACACACCGACCCCAGCCTGACCCTCACTGCGTCCCACACACCGTCCCCAGCCTGACCCTCACTCCGTCCCACACACCGTCCCCAGCCTGACCCTCACTGCGTCCCACACACCCTCCCCAGCCTGACCCTCACTGCGGCCCACACACCGACCCCAGCCTGACCCTCACTGCCTCCCATGCACCGCCCCCAGCCTTACCCTCACTGCGTCCCACACACCAACCCCAGCCTGACCCTCACTCCGTCCCACACACCGACCCCAGCCTGACCCTCACTCTGTCCCACACATCCTCCCCAGCCTGACCCTCACTCCGTCCCACACACCGACCCCAGCCTGACCCTCACTCCGTCCCACACACCGTCCCCAGCCTGACCCTCACTGCGTCCCACACACCGTCCCCAGCCTGACCCTCACTGCCTCGCACACACCGCCCCCAGCCTGACCCTCACTGCGTCCCACACACCGTCCCCAGCCTGACCCTCACTCCGTCCCACACACCGTCCCCAGCCTGACCCTCACTCCGTCCCACACACCGACCCCAGCCTGACCCTCACTCTGTCCCACACATCCTCCCCAGCCTGACCCTCACTCCGTCCCACACACCGCCCCCAGCCTGAACCTCACTGCGTCCCACACACCGTCCGCAGCCTGACCCTCACTCCGTCCCACACACCGTCCCTAGCCTCCCCCTCACTCCGTCCCACACACCGTCCGCAGCCTGACCCTCACTCCGTCCCACACACCGTCCCCAGCCTGACCCTCACTCCGTCGCACACACCGACCCCAGCCTGACCCTCACTCCGTCCCACACACCGTCCCCAGCCTGTCCCTCACTCCATTCCACACACCGTCCCCAGCCTGACCCTCACTCCGTCGCACACACCGACCCCAGCCTGACCCTCACTCCGTCCCACACACCGTCCCCAGCCTGTCCCTCACTCCATTCCACACACGGTCCCCAGCCTGAACCTCATTCTGTCCCACACACCGCCCCCAGCCTGACCCTCACTGCCTCCCATGCACCGCCCCCAGCCTTACCCTCACTGCGTCCCACACACCAACCCCAGCCTGACCCTCACTCCGTCCCACACACCGTCCCCAGCCTGACCCTCACTCCGTCGCACACACCGACCCCAGCCTGACCCTCACTCCGTCCCACACACCGACCCCAGCCTGACCCTCACTGCCTCGCACACACCGCCACCAGCCTGACCCTCACTCCGTCCCACACACCGTCCCCAGCCTGACCCTCACTGCCTCCCACACACCGTCCCCAGCCTGACCCTCACTCCGTCCCACACACCGTCCCCAGCCTGACCCTCACTGCCTCCCACACACCGTCCCCAGCCTGACCCTCACTCCGTCCCACACACCGTTCCCATCCTGAACCTCACTGCGTCCCACACACCGTCCGCAGCCTGACCCTCACTCCGTCCCACACACCGTCCGCAGCCTGACCCTCACTCCGTCCCACACACCGTCCCCAGCCTGACCCTCACTCCGTCCCACACACCGTCCCCAGCCTGACCCTCACTCCGTCCCACACACCGACCCCAGCCTGACCCTCACTGCCTCCCACACACCGCCCCAACCTGACCCTCACTCCGTCCCACACACCGTCCCCAGCCTGACCCTACTGCCTCCCACACACCGACCCCAGCCTGACCCTCACTGCCTCCCACACACCGTCCCCAGCCTGTCCCTCACTCCATCCCACACACGGTCCCCAGCCTGACCCTCATTCCGTCCCACACACCGTCCACAGCCTGACCCTCACTGTGTCCCACACACCGTCCCCAGCCTGACCCTCACTGTGTCCCACACACCGTCCCCAGCCTGACCCTCACTCCGTCCCACACACCGTCCCCAGCCTGACCCTCACTGTGTCCCACACACCGTCCCCAGCCTGACCCTCACTGTGTCCCACACACCGTCCCCAGCCTGACCCTCACTCCGTCCCACACACCGTCCCCAGCCTGACCCTCACTCCGTCCCACACACCGTCCCCAGCCTGACCCTCACTCCGTCGCACACACCGACCCCAGCCTGACCCTCACTGCCTCCCACACACCGCCCCAACCTGACCCTCACTCCGTCCCACACACCGTCCCCAGCCTGACCCTCACTGCCTCCCACACACCGTCCCCAGCCTGACCCTCACTGCCTCCCACACACCGTCCCCAGCCTGACCCTCACTCCGTCCGACACACCGTCCCCAGCCTGACCCTCACTCTGTCCCTCACACCGTCCCCAGCCTGACCCTCACTGCCTCCCACACACCGTCCCCAGCCTGACCCTCACTGCCTCCCACACACCGTCCCCAGCCTGACCCTCACTCCGTCCCACACACCGTCCCCAGCCTGACCCTCACTCCGTCCCACACACCGTCCCCAGCCTGACCCTCACTGCGTCCCACACAACACCCGCAGCCTGACCCTCAGGACACATTGAAGGTGTGGGGAGAACTATTGAGAGAATGTGATGATTTAAATGAGAACTTTTATGCAGTAAATGGGATTGAGCTGGACCACAATGTTCACGCACAATGTGAATATCCAGGTCCTGATGAATTGAGTAAGAGTTTGGCGTTACAGTTACTGAGATTACCATCTGAATGTCCACCTGTAGTATCCTCTCATACAAGTTTATAAAATCCATCACTGTCAGTACAGGTTAGAAACTCACACCATCCTGTTTACTACAGCCTCCCCCCCCCCTCCCCCCCAACAGCAGCAGGGAGATTGAAGAAAGCATAGGTCAGCAGATTTTGGTAAAGAGTGAATGTAATAGGGTTGTTGTAATGGGTGACTTTAACTTTCTCAATATAGATTGGAACCTGCTTCGAGCAGATGGTTTTCTAAGGTGTGTTCAGGAGGGTTTCCTAACTCAGCACATTGAAGCGGCCGACGAGGGGAGAGGCCATTTTGATTTTGGTGCTCGGCAATGAACCAGGGCAGGTGTCAGATCTTGCGGTGGGAGAGTATTTTGGTGATAGTGACCACAACTGCCTCACATTGTATATAGCCATGGAGAAGGAGAGATGCAGGCACAATGGGAGGATATTTAATTGGGGAAAAGGAAACTATGATACTATCAGGCGTGAGTTGTGAAACATGGAGTGGGAGCAATTATTCCATGGAAAGGCCACTATAAACATGTGGAGACGGTTTAAGGAACAGTTGTTGCGAGTGATGCATAAATATGTCCCTCTGAGACAGGCAAGAAGGGGTAAGATAAAGGGACCTTGGATGAAGAGAGCGGAGGAGCTTCTTTTCGAAAGAAAGAAGGCAGCTTACGTAAGGTGGAGGAAGGAAGGGTCTTGGTCAGCTCTAGAGGATTACAGTCAGGCGAGGAAGGAGCTCAAAAATGGCCTGAGGAGAGCCAGGAGGGGGCAGGAAAAAAGCTTGACAGGAAGGATTAGGGAGAATCCAAAGACATTTTACACGGATGTGAGGAGTAAGACAATGATCAAAGAAAGAGTAGGGCCGCTCAGGGATAGCATAGGGAGCTTGTGTGTAGAGTCTGAGGAGGCAGGGGAACCCCCTAAATGAGTTTTTTGCTTCTGTCGTTACTAAAGAAAAGGACCTTGTAGTGAATGAAACCATTGAGGAGCAGGTAAGCCTGCTGGAACAGATAGGGATTGAGGAAGCTGATGTGCTGAACATTTTGACAAACATTAAGATTGACAAGTCGCCAGGGCCAGACCAGATTTGTCCTCGGCTGCTTTGGGAAGTGAGAAATGTGATTGCTTCGCTGCTTGTGAAGATCCTTACATCCTCGGTCTCCATTGGAGTCGTACCTGAGGACTGGAGGGATGCAAATATAATTCCTCTCTTCAAGAAAGGAAATAGGGAAATCCCCGGCAATTACAGACCAGACACTCTCACGTCTGTCGTATGTAAAGAGTTAGAAAGGATTCTGAGGTACAGGATTTATGAACATTTGGAAGAGCATTGCTTGATTTAATGCAATCAACACGGCTTTGTGAGGGGCAGGTCATGCCTCACAAACCTTACTAAGTGCTTTGAGGATGTTACTAGGCAAGTTGATGAGGGTCGAGCTGTGGATGTGGTGTATATGGACTTCAGTAAGGCATTTGATAAGGTTCCCCATGGTAGGTTCATTCAGAAGGTCAGGAGGAATGGGATACCGGGAAACTTAGCTGTCTGGATACAGAATTGGCTGGCCAACAGAAGACAGCGAGTGGTAGTAGAAGGAAAATATTCTGCCTGGAAGTCAGTGGTGAGTGGTGTTCCACAGGGCTCTGTCCTTGGGCCTCTACTGTTTGTAATTGTTATTAATGACTTGGATGAGGGGATTGAAGGAGGGGTCAGCAAGTTTGCAGACGACACAAATGTTGGAGTGTCGTTGACAGTATAGAGGGTTATTGTAGGCTGCAGCGGGACATTGACAGGATGCAGAGATGGGCTGAGAGGTGGCAGATGGAGTTCAACCTGAATAAATGGAGGTGATGCATTTTGGAAGGTCAAATTTGAAAACTGAGTACAGGATTAAAGACAGGATTCTTGGCAGTGTGACGGAACAGAGGGATCTTGGTGTGCAGGTACATAGATCCCTTAAAATGGCTACCCAAGTGGACAGGGTTGTTAAGAAAGCATATGGTGTTTTGGCTTTCATTAACAGGAGGATTGTGTTTAAGATCCGTGAGATCTTGATGCAGCTCTGTAAAACTTTGGTTAGAACGCACTTGGAATACTGTGTCCAGTTCTGGTCGCCCTATTATAGGAAGGATTGGATGCTATGGAGAGGGTTCAGAGGAGGTTTACCAGGATGCTGCCTGGAATGGTGGGCTTATCTAACAAAGAGAGATTGACTGAGCTCGGACTTCTTTCAGTGGAAAAAAGAAGGAAGACAGGGGGCCTAATTGAGGTATACAAGATAATGAGAGGCATAGATAGAGTTGATACCCAGACACTTTTTTCCCAGGGCAGAAATTGTTAACACGAGAGGTCATAGTTTTAAGCTGTTTGGAGGAAAGTATAGAGGGGATGTCAGAGGCGGGTTCTTTACACAGAGTTGCGAAAGCATGGAATGCGTTGCCAGCAGCAGTTGTGGAAGCGAGGTCATTGGGGATATTTAAGTGACTGCTGGACATGCATATGGTCACAGACATTTGAGGGTTTGTACATTAGGTTTCCCTTACATGAGGATCGATGGTCGGCACAACACCGTGGGCTGAAGGGCCTGTTCTGTGCTGTACTGTTCGATGTCCTATGTTCTATGTTCTATGAAGTGTATCTGTACCTTTCGACCATCTGCACCCCGTACTGACAGATAGTGCTCCCTCAATACCTTAGAAACCATCCCCTCAGTATGTTTATCCCCAAAACACCTCGACTGAACATTCATGCCCTCAACACCTCAGAAAGCAAACCTGTTGCCCCCTTGGACCGTGTTCATTCCCAAATCTGTTCTCACTGTGATGACCCACAGCCACCCCTAAGATTGGAGCCCAGGGCCCAGAACAGTATTTGAGTCTCTGGATTGATCATACAATCCCTAAGATGTGGAAGCAGGCCATTCGGCCTATCAGGTTCACACTGACCCTCGGCAGAGCATCCCACCCACCTTCTCTGTCCCTGGATCCCTTCATTTCCTCTGACTAACCCACCCAACCTGCACATCTTTGGACAGTGAGAGGGAACTGGAGCAGCCGGAGGCTGACACGGGGAGAATGTGCCAACTCCACACAGACAGTAGCCCGAGGATGGAATCGAACCCGGGTGGGGTGAGGCAACACTGAGCCCCCTGGGACCATCCCACCATCACCTCCCTGTTGATGACCGTTTGATGTCTGTACCCGGGGAGTACGCGAAATAAACCTTGTCTAGCGTTTATTTAAGAAAGATTAGGGACAAGGGCAATGCCTCCACAAGCTCAAGATGCTTGGTCCCCCTCGAAAAAATATTTATATCAATTTCAAAAAGATACTTTATTCACAAAAAACTTTACGTACAAACATAGTCACGAAATTTCGGTTCTGTACAGTCTTTACAACAAGTCTTTGCAATGACATATATCCTCCCCTTGGCTGATAAACTGAAATGTTAGGTCTGAGCTGTTCCTTCCGAATGAACATCACAAAGTTTCATTGAGAAGGATCTTTGTGAAGTGCCTGTGCTCTGTATCTGTTCTCCCATGTACCCCGCCCTCCGAATACAATACCTTACAAAGCCTTAAACCTGTTTGTCAACTTTCAGCAGAAGCAGCCTCAGGGCATTGAACACAGACTGAATGACTCAGTGACGCTTGGATCAGGTCAAATTCTCAAGCAAACAGATGGTGGGGAAAAAATCACCATGCTTCAGGCTCTCTGCCTTTATTCCTGATGAAGGGCTTTTGCCCGAAACGTCGATTTTGCCTGTCCTCGGATGCTGCCTGAATTGCTGTGCTCTTCCAGCACCACTGATCCAGAAGGTGGTGGGGAAATTCAGCAGAATTCAGCAGGTAGCAACAGTGAAGAGAGAGAGAGTAACAATTCGCATTTCAAGTGACCCTTCCTCAAAACGGTCTGTTCTGATGGAACCTTCCTGCAGAAATCACTGGATTGAAAGGTGAACTCTCTCTCTGTCTCTTTCTCCCTCTCCCTTCAGGGATGTTGCCCGACATGCTGAGTTTCTTCAGCAATCTCTGTATTGATGTTTCAGGTCTCCAGCGCGTCCGTACAGATTGGTTTTAGTGTTGAATTCTCAAGCTGGCTCTATTAAAGGGATTGAATCCCTCTGCTACAAAGGAGGGTCACTTCCCACAGCTAACAGGTTCGTGATGCCAACATTGTTGGCTCAATCTCTATCATGTCTGAAATTACCATGAAGGCCCCAGCTTCTCAACCTCGCCCCTCACCTGAGGTGTGTGACCCACCAGGCCTCTCTCTCTGACAAGACAGCAGCTCTCGGGTCCTCCTGGTCTATAATAACTTCCCAACTTTAAAAGGACACTCCAGGAAGAGAGCTCTTTACATGGTTCAGGTCAAAATCCTGGAGCTCCCTCCCTAACATCGTAGGTTGGTGTTTATGAGAGTATGTATCGACAGTATGAATGTTTGAGCACTTATTCAAGGGCATGCAGGTAGCTGCCAGAGGAAGTGATGGGGGCTGGTATAATTGTGACATTTAAAAGGCATCAGGATGAGTATGTGAATAGGAAGGGTTTAGAGGGGTATCAGCCAAGTGCTAGCTAATGGAATGAAATGAGATGAGAATATCTGGTTGGTATGGACGAGTTGGACAGGAGGGGCTGGTTCCAAGCTGTGCACCTCTGTGACTCAGTGCCTCTGAATAGTCTATAACAGAGAGTTTCAGACAGGGTTTGGTTTGTGAGTCTCTCTCATGCTTCCTCAGACTCTGCAAACCCAATGTCTCCAAATTTCCACAAGACTCTATGAAATAGAAGAAAAGAGGGTTAGTACTGAGGGAGTGCTGCACTGTCAGAGGGTCAGTACTGAGGGAGTGCTGCACTGTCAGATGGTCAGTACTGAGGGCGTGCTGCACAGTCAGATGGTCAGTACTGAGGGAGTGCTGCACTGTCAGAGGGTCAGTACTGAGGGAGAGCTGCACTGTCAGATGGTCAGTACTGAGGGAATGCTGCACTGTCAGAGGATCAGTACTGAGGGAGTGCTGCACTGTCAGAGGGTCAGTACTGAGGGAGTGCTGAACTGTCCGATGGTCAGTACTGAGGGAGTGCTGCACAGTCAGATGGTCAGTACTGAGGGAGTGCTGCACTGTCAGCGGGTAGGTACTGAGGGAGTGCTGCACTGTCAGAGGGTCAGTAATGAGGGAGTGCTGCACTGTCAGAGGGTCAGTACTGAGGGAGAGCTGCACTGTCAGATGGTCAGTACTGAGGGAGTGCTGCACAGTCAGATGGTCAGTACTGAGGGAGTGCTGCACTGTCAGCGGGTCAGTACTGAGGGAGTGCTGCACAGTCAGATGGTCAGTACTGAGGGAGTGCTGCACTGTCAGCGGATGAGTACTGAGGGAGTGCTGCACTGTCAGAGGATCAGTACTGAGGGAGTGCTGCACTGTCAGAGGGTCAGTACTGAGGGAGAGCTGCACTGTCAGATGGTCAGTACTGAGGGAGTGCTGCACTGTCAGAGGGTCAGTACTGAGAGAGTGCTGCACTGTCAGATGGTCAGTACTGAGGGAGTGCTGCACTGTCAGAGGGTCAGTACTGAGAGAGAGCTGCACTGTCAGAGGGTCAGAACTGAGGGAGTGCTGCACTATCAGAGTTTCAGTACTGAGGGTGTGCTGCACTGTCAGATGGTCAGTACTGAGGGAGTGCAGCACTGACAGAGGGTCAGTACTGACAGTGTGCTGCACTGTCAGAAGTTCAGTACTGAGGGAGAGCTGCACTGTCAGAGTGTCAGTACTGAGGGAGAGCTGCACTGTCAGAGGGTCAGTACTGAGAGAGTGCTGCACTGTCAGAGGGTCAGTACTGAGGGAGAGCTGCACTGTCAGAGGGTCAGTACTGAGAGAGTGCTGCACTGTCAGAGGGTCAGTACTGAGGGAGTGCTGCACTGTCAGAGGGTCAGTACTGAGAGAGTGCTGCACTGTCAGAGGGTCAGTACTGAGGGAGAGCTGCACTGTCAGAGGGTCAGTGCTGAGAGAGTGCTGCACTGTCAGAGGGTCAGTACTGAGGGAGAGCGGCACTGTCAGAGGGTCAGTACTGAGGGAGTGCTATACTGTCAGATGGTCAGTATGAGGGAACGCTGCACTGTCAGAGGGTCAATACTGAGGGAGTGCTGCACTGTCAGAGGGTCAGTACTGAGGGAGTGCTGTACTGTCAGATGGTCAGTACTGAGGGAATGCTGCACCGTCAGAGGGTCAATACTGAGGGATTGCTGCACTGTCAGAGTTTCAGTACTGAGGGTGTGCTGCACTGTCAGATGGTCAGTACTGAGGGAGTGCAGCACTGACAGAGGGTCAGTACTGACAGAGTGCTGCACTGTCAGACGTTCAGTACTGAGGGAGAGCTGCACTGTCAGAGGGTCAGTAGTGAGGGAGAGCTGCACTGTCAGAGGGTCAGTACTGAGAGAGTGCTGCACTGTCAGAGGGTCAGTACTGAGGGAGAGCGGCACTGTCAGAGGGTCAGTACTGAGGGAGTGCTGTACTGTCAGATGGTCAGTACTGAGGGAATGCTGCACCGTCAGAGGGTCAATACTGAGGGAGTGCTGCACTGTCAGAGGGTCAGTACTGAGGGCGTGCTGCACTGTCAGATGGTCAGTACTGAGGGAGTGCTGCACTGTCAGAGGGTCAGTACTGAGGGAGAGCTGCACAGCCAGAGGGTCAGTACTGAGGGAGTGCTGCACTGCCAGAGGGTCAGTACTGAGGGAGACCTGTACTGTCAGAGGGTCAGTACTGAGGGAGAGCTGCACAGTCAGATGGTCAGTACTGAGGGAGTGCTGCACTGTCAACGGGTCAGTACTGAGGGAGTGCTGCACTGTCAGATGGTCAGTACTGAGGGAGTGCTGCAGTGTCAGAGGGTCAGTACTGAGGGAGTGCTGCACTGTCAGAGGGTCAGTACTGAGGGAAGGCTGCACTGTCAGATGGTCAGTATTGAGGGAGTGCTGCACTGTCAGAGGGTCAGTACTGAGAGAGTGCTGCACTGTCAGAGGGTCAGTACTGAGAGAGTGCTGCACTGTCAGAGGGTCAGTACTGAGGGAGTGCTGCACTGTCAGAGTGTCAGTACTGACGGAGTGCTGCACTGTCAGATGGTCAGTACTGAGGGAGTGCTGCACTGTCAGCGGGTCAGTACTGAGGGAGAGCTGCACTGTCAGAGGGTCAGTACTGAGGGAGTGCTGTACTGTCAGATGGTCAGTACTGAGGGAATGCTGCACTCTCAGAGGGTCAGTACTGAGGGAGTGCTGCACTGTCAGAGGGTCAGTACTGAGGGAGTGCTGCACTGTCCAAGGGTCAGTACTGAGGGAGTGCTGCACTGTCAGAGGTTCAGTACTGAGGGAGTGCTGCACTGTCAGAGGGTCAGTACTGAGGGAGTGCTGCACTGCCAGAGGGTCAGTACTGAGGGAGAGCTGTACTGTCAGAGGGTCAGTACTGAGGGAGAGCTGCACTGTCAGAGGGTCAGTACTGAGGGAGTGCTGCACTGTCAGAGGATCAGTACTGAGGGAGAGCTGTACTGTCAGAGGATCGGTACTGAGGTAGTGCTGCTCTGACAGAGGGTCAGTACTGAGGGAGCGCTGCACTGTCAGAGGGTCAGTACTGAGGGAATGCTGCACTGCCAGAGGGTCAGTACTGAGGGAATGCTGCACTGTCTGAGGGTCAGTACTGAGGGAGTGCAGCACTGTCAGAGGGTCAGTACTGAGGGAGAGCTGCACTCTCAGAGGGTCAGTACTGAGGGAGTGCTGCACTGTCAGAGGGTCAGTACTGAGGGAGTGCTGCACTGTCAGAGGGTCAGTACTGAGGGAGTGCTGCACTGCCAGAGGGTCAGTACTGAGGGAGTGCTGCACTGTCAGAGGGTCAGTACTGAGGGAGTGCTGCACTGTCAGATCTTCAGTACTGAGGGAGAGCTGCACTGTCAGAGGGTCAGTACTGAGGGAGTGCTGCACTGTTAGAGGATCAGTACTGAGGGAGTGCTGCACTGTCAGAGGGTCAGTACTGAGGGAGTGCTGCACTGCCAGAGGGTCAGTACTGAGGGAGTGCTGCACTGTCAGAGGGTCAGTACAGAGGGAGTGCTGCACTGGTAGAGGATCAGTACTGAGGGAGTGCTGCACTGTCAGAGGGTCAGTACTGAGGGAGTGCTGCACTGCCAGAGGGTCAGTACTGAGGGAGTGCTGCACTGTCAGATCTTCAGTACTGAGGGAGAGCTGCACTGTCAGAGGGTCAGTACTGAGGGAGTGCTGCACTGTCAGAGGGTCAGTACTGAGGGAGTGCTGTACTGTCAGAGGGTCAGTACTGAGGGAGAGCTGCACTGTCAGAGGGTCAGTACTGAGGGAGTGCTGCACTGTCAGAGGATCAGTACTGAGGGAGAGCTGTACTGTCAGAGGATCGGTACTGAGGTAGTGCTGCTCTGTCAGAGGGTCAGTACTGAGGGAGTGCTGCACTGTCAGAGGGTCAGTACTGAGGGAATGCTGCACTGCCAGAGGGTCAGTACTGAGGGAATGCTGCACTGTCAGATGGTCAGTACTGAGGGAGTGCCGCACTGCCAGAGGGTCAGTACTGAGGGAGTGCTGCACTGTCAGAGGGTCAGTACTGAGGGAGTGCTGCACTGTCAGAGGGTCAGTACTGAGGGAGTGCTGCACTGTCAGAGGGTCAGTACTGAGGGAGTGCTGCACTGCCAGAGGGTCAGTACTGAGGGAGTGCTGCTCTGTCAGAGGGTCAGTACTGAGGGAGTGCTGCACTGTCAGATCTTCAGTACTGAGGGAGAGCTGCACTGTCAGAGGGTCAGTACTGAGGGAGTGCTGCACTGTTAGAGGATCAGTACTGAGGGAGTGCTGCACTGTCAGAGGGTCAGTACTGAGGGAGAGCTGCACTGTCAGAGGGTCAGTACTGAGGGAGTGCTGCCCTGTCGGAGGGTCAGTACTGAGGGAGTGCTGCACTGTCAGAGGGTCAGTACTGAGGGAGTTCTGCACTGTCAGAGGGTCAGTACTGAGGGAATGCTGCTCTGCCAGAGGGTCAGTACTGAGGGAGAGCTGCACTGTCCGAGGGTCAGTACTGAGGGAGTGCAGCACTGTCAGAGGGTCAGTACTGAGGCAGAGCTGCACTCTCAGATGGTCAGTACTGAGGGAGTGCTGCACTGCCAGAGGGTCAACACTGAGGGAGTGCTGCACTGTCAGTGGGTCAGTGCTGAGGGAGTGCTGCACTGTCAGTGGGTCAGCACTGAGGGAGTGCTGAACTGTCAGAGGGTCAGTACTGAGGGAGTGCTGCACTGTCAGAGGGTCAGTACTGAGGGAGTGCTGCACTGCCAGACGGTCAGTACTGAGGGAGTGCTGCACTGTCAGAGGGTCAGTACTGAGGGAGTGCTGCACTGTCAGAGGGTCAGTACTGAGGGAGAGCTGCACTGTCAGAGGGTCTGTGCTGAGGGAGTGCTGCACTGTCATAGGTTCAGTGCTGAGGGAGTGCTGCACTGTCAGAGGGTCAGTACTGAGGGAGTGCTGCACTGTCAGAGGGTCAGTGCTGAGGGAGTGCTGCACTGTCAGAGGGTCAGTACTGAGGGAATGCTGCACTGTCAGCTGGTCAGTACTGAGGGAGAGCTGCACTGTCAGAGGGTCAGTACTGAGGGAGAGCTGCACTGTCAGAGGGTCAGTACTGTGGGAGAGCTGCACTGTCAGAGGGTCAGTACCGAGCGGGTGCTGCACTGTCAGAGGGTCAGTACTGAGGGAGTGCTGCACTGTTAGAGGATCAGTACTGAGGGAGTGCTGCACTGTCAGAGGGTCAGTACTGAGGGAGAGCTGCACTGTCAGAGGGTCAGTACTGAGGGAGTGCTGCACTGTCAGAGGGTCAGTACTGAGGGAATGCTGCACTGCCAGAGGGTCAGTACTGAGGGAATGCTGCACTGCCAGAGGGTCAGTACTGAAGGAGTGCTGCACTGTCAGAGGGTCAGTACTGAGGGAGTGCTGCACTGTCAGAGGATCAGTACTGAGGGAGTGCTGCACTGTCAGTGGGTCAGTACTGAGGGAGTGCTGCACTGTCAGAGGGTCAGTACTGAGGGAGTGCTGCACTGTCAGAGGGTTAGTACTGAGGGAGTGCAGCACTGACAGAGGGTTAGTACAGCGAGAATGCTACACTGTCAGATAGACAGTACTGAGGCACTGCTGGACGGTCAGACGTGCAGGACCGAGGCAGAGGGTCAGTACTGAGGGAGAGATACACTGTCAATGGGTCAGTACTGAGGGAGTGCTACACTGTCAATGAGTCAGTACTGAGGCAGTGCTGTACTCTCAGAGTGTCAGTTGTGATGGAGTGTTGTACTGTCAGAGGATTTGTCCTGAGATTGGGACACACTGTCGGAGGGTCAGCATAGGGCCACCTCCACTCTGCCAGAGAGACAGTACTGAGGGAGCACATCACTATCAGAGGATCAGTGTGGAGGGAGTGCAGCATTGTCAGAGGGTCAGTGTGGAGGGAGTGCTGCATTGTCAGAGGATTAGTATAGAGAGAGTGCAGCATTGTCAGAGGGTCAGTGTGGAGGGAGTGCAGCATTGTCAGAGGATTAGTATAGAGAGAGTGCAGCATTGTCAGAGGGTCAGTGTGGAGGGAGTGCAGCATTGTCAGAGGGTCAGTGTGGAGGGAGTGCTGCATTGTCAGAGGGTCAGTGTGGAGGGAGTGCAGCATTGTCAGAGGGTCAGTGTGGAGGGAGTGCAGCATTGTCAGAGGGTCAGTGTGGAGGGAGTGCAGCATTGTCAGAGGGTCAGTGTGGAGGGAGTGCAGCACTGTCAGAGGGTCAGTGTGGAGGGAGTACAGCATTGTCAGAGGGTCAGTGTGGAGGGAATGCAGCATTGTCAGAGGGTCAGTGTGGAGGGAGTGCAGCATTGTCAGAGGATCAGTGTGGAGGGAGTGCAGCATTGTCAGAGGGTCAGTGTGGAGGTAGTGCTGCATTGTCAGAGGGTCAGTGTGGAGGGAGTGCAGCATTGACAGAGGGTCAGTGTGGAGGGAGAGCAGCATTGTCAGAGGGTCAGTGTGGAGGGAGTACAGCATTGTCAGAGGGTCAGTGTGGAGGGAGAGCTGCATTGTCAGAGGGTCAGTGTGGAGGGAGTGCAGCATTGTCAGAGGGTCAGTGTGGAGGGAGTGCAGCATTGTCAGACAGTCAGTGTGGAGGGAGTGCAGCATTGTCAGAGGGTCAGTGTGGAGGGAGTGCAGCATTGTCAGAGGGTCAGTGTGGAGGGAGTGCAGCATTGTCAGAGGTTCAGTGTGGAGGGAGTGCAGCATTGTCAGAGGGTCAGTGTGGAGGGAGTGCAGCATTGTCAGAGGGTCAGTGTGGAGGGAGTGCAGCACTGTCAGAGGGTCAGTGTGGAGGGAGAGCTGCATTGTCAGAGGGTCAGTGTGGAGGGAGTGCAGCATTGTCAGAGGGTCAGTGTGGAGGGAGTGCAGCATTGTCAGACAGTCAGTGTGGAGGGAGTGCAGCATTGTCAGAGGGTCAGTGTGGAGGGAGTGCAGCATTGTCAGAGGGTCAGTGTGGAGGGAGTGCAGCATTGTCAGAGGGTCAGTATGGAGGTAGTGCTGCATTGTCAGAGGGTCAGTGTGGAGGGAGTGAAGCATTGTCAGAGGGTCAGTGTGGAGGGAGTGCAGCATTGTCAGAGGTTCAGTGTGGAGGGAGTGCTGCATTGTCAGAGGGTCAGTGTGGAGGGAGTGCAGCATTGTCAGAGGGTCAGTGTGGAGGTAGTGCTGCATTGTCAGAGGGTCAGTGTGGAGGTAGTGCTGCATTGTCAGAGGGTCAGTGTGGAGGGAGTGCAGCATTGTCAGAGGGTCAGTGTGGAGGGAGTGCTGCATTGTCAGAGGGTCAGTGTGTCGGGAGTGCAGCATTGTCAGAGGGTCAGTGTGGAGGGAGTGCAGCATTGTCAGAGGATTAGTATAGAGAGAGTACAGCATTATCAGAGGGTCAGTGTGGAGGGAGTGCAGCATTGTCAGAGGATTAGTATAGAGAGAGTGCAGCATTATCAGAGGGTCAGTGTGGAGGGAGTGCAGCATTGTCAGAGGGTCAGTGTGGAGGGAGTGCAGCATTGTCAGAGGGTCAGTGTGGAGGGAGTGCAGCATTGTCAGAGCGTCAGTGTGGAGGGAGTGAAGCATTGTCAGAGGGTCAGTGTGGAGGGAGTGCAGCATTGTCAGAGGATCAGTGTGGAGGGAATGCTGCATTGTCAGAACGTCAGGATGGAGGGAATGCAGCATTGTCAGAGGATCAGTGTGGAGGGAGTGCAGCATTGTCAGAGGGTCAGAGTGGAGGGAGTGCAGCATTGTCAGAGGGTCAGTGTGGAGGTAGGGCAGCATTGTCAGAGAGTAAGTGTGGAGAGAGTGCAGCATTGTCAGAGGGTCAGTGTGGAGGGAGTGCAGCACTGTCAGAGGGTCAGTGTGCAGGTAGTGCTGCATTGTCAGAGGGTCAGTGTGGAGGGAGTACAGCATTGTCAGAGGATCAGTGTGGAGGGAGTGCTGCATTGTCGGAAGGTCAGTGTGGAGTGAGTGCTGCATTGTCAGAACGTCAGGATGGAGGGATTGCTGTGCAGGGAGAGGGTCAGTAGTGATGAAGTGTGCACTCTCTGACGGTCAGTACTAATGGATCGCCATGCTGTCAGAGTGTCGCACTGTGAGAGGGTTACTACTGAGGGAGCGCTGCACTGTGAAAGGGTTAGAACTGAGGGAGCAACGCACTCTGAGTGGATGAGTAGTGAGGGATCACCATGCTGTGAGGGGTCAGTACTGAGGGAGTTCCATGCTATCTGTCGGACAGTCTGTACTGAGTGATTGCTGCACTGCCAGAGGGTCAGTACTGAGAGAGTGATGCACACTCAAAGGGTCATTACTGAGGGAGAGCTACACGGTCAGTGTGTCAGTTCTGAGGGAGTGTTGTTTCAGAGGGTCAGTACTGAGGGAGTGCTGCACTGACAAAGGGTCAGTACTGAGGCATTGCTGGACTATCAGAAGTGCAGGAATGAGGCAGTGCCGCACTGTCAGATTGTCAGTACTGAGGGAGTTCTGCTCTGCCGGAGGGTTGGTACTGAGAAAATGCCACGTTATCGGAGGGTCAGTACCGAGGGAGTGCTGCACTGTAAGAGCATCTGTATTGAGGGAGTGCCACATTATCGGAGGGTCAGTACTGAGGGAATGCCACACTGTATGAGTGTCAGTACTGAGGGAATGCTGCACTGTGGAAATGTCAGGACAAAGAGAGTGCTGCAGAGTCAGAGGGTCAGTACTGAGGGAAAGCTGTTGTGTCAAAGCGTCATTTCTGAGAGTGTGCTGCAGGGTCAAAGGAGCAGTGCTGAGGGAGAGCTGTATTGTCAGAGGGTCAGTACTGAGGGAGCGCTGCACTGTCAGAGGGTCAGTACTTAGGGAGCGCTGCACTGTCAGAGGGTCAGTACTGAGGGAGCGCTGCACTGTCAGAGGGTCAGTACTGAGGGAGAGCTGCACTGTCAGAGGGTCAGTACTGAGGGAGCGTTGCACTGTCAGAGGATATAGAACATAGAACATAGAACAATACAGCACAGAACAGGCCCTTCGGCCCACGATGTTGTGCCGAACATTTGTCCTAGCTTAAGCACCCATCCATGTACCTATCCAATTGCTGCTTAAAGGTCACCAAAGATTCTGACTCTACCACTCCCACAGGCAGCGCATTCCATGCCCCCACCACTCTCTGGGTAAAGAACCCACCCCTGACATCTCCCCTATACCTTCCACCCTTCACCTTAAATTTATGTCCCCTTGTAACACTCTGTTGTACCCGGGAAAAAAGTTTCTGATTGTCTACTCTATCTATTCCCCTGATCATCTTATAAACCTCTATCAAGTCACCCCTCATCCTTCTCCATTCCAGCTAGAAAAGGCCTAGCACTCTCAACCTATCCTCGTATGACCTATTCTCCATTCCAGGCAACATCCTGGGAAATCTTCTCTGCACCCTCTCCAAAGCTTCCACATATTTCCTAAAGTGAGGCGGCCAGCACTGCACACAGTACTCCAAATGTGGCCTAACCAAAGTCCTGTACAGCTGTAACATCACTTCACGACTCTTGAATTCAATCCCTCTGCTAATGAACGCTAATACACCATAGGCCTTCTTACAAGCTCTATCCACCTGAGTGGCAACTTTCAAAGATCTATGAACATAGACCCCAAGATCCCTCTGTTCCTCCACCTTACTAAGAACCCTACCGTTAACTCTGTATTCCGCATTCTTATTTGTCTTTCCAAAATGGACAACCTCACACTTGGCAGGGTAGAACTCCATCTGCCACTCCTCAGCCCAACTCTGCATCATATCCAAGTCCCTTTGCAGCCGACAGGGCTGAGGCTCATTCCTCAGCTTCCGTCTGCTCATCCCAAATGAATCCCACTGCCCCAAACTCAGCACAGTCGTGTGTTCCTTATTTCTGAGCTTCCCAATGCTAATCCACATCCAGAATGACATCCCACACTCCTCCAAATCGTATCGCAGGCTATTTGTCTGGGAGCGAGGAGTGCTAAGAGAGGAAATAAAAATCTGACAGGACTTTACAGTGACATTAAGGGTGAATTGATAATGAGAGAAAGAGTCGGTTGTGGAACACAGTGAGAATTTGTACCCTGAGGGTACAGTGAGTGGATGCATTGTGTCAATGCTCATTGGGACAGGGACGGTATGAAATCGTGGAGATGCTCTGCGATACAATTAAATGAATTAGCATATATAGAGAGAGATGGTTCTGAGTGGTCTGGCCTGCTTACAACCCAATAAATCTCCAAAGACGGTGGAAATGTATCCCGGTTTACCGAATGAGGTGATGGAGGAAGTAGCAGGGACACTTGCAAACATTTTCAAATCCCCTCTGGCCACAGGAGAGGTGCCGTCGGACTGACCATGTGGTCCTGTTATTCAAGTAGGAACATGGGATATACCAGGCAGCTCCAGGCCAGTCAGGCTAATACCGTGGGTGGGACGTCTGTTGGAAGCAATTTTGGGAGATAGAATTAATCAGCATTTACAGAGACTGGAGTTCATGATGAACAGTCAGAATGGTTGTGTTAAGGGGAGGGCAGGTCTGACCAATGGGATTGCACTTTTTAAGGAGGTGACCAGCTGTGTAAATAAGGGCAATACTTTCCTGTCGTCTGCTTGGAGGTCAGTAAGGCTTTTATCAGGATCCATATGGGAAACTGATAGTGAACATAAAAACTCAAGATCCAAGGAATTTGGTGCAGAATGCTGAGTGGCAGGAAGCAGACAGTGATGGCCCAGTTAGAAATCTCTGTCTGTTCATGTCTCACTGTTGGGGTCTTGCTGATGTGGTTGTTAGAAAAGATTTAGGTTTGAATGGTGGAGGGTTAATCATTGGGGTCATGAATGATATGAAGATTGGTTGGGTGATAAATACTGAGGATGATAGCCTTAGGTTACAGAAGGATGGAGATGGCCTTGTCAGATGGACCGATCAGTGACAACGGGTGAGGCGCCTGAAGACTGGAGGGTGATTAATGATGGGCCATTATTGAAGTAAGGCTGCAAGGAACAGCCATTGAACTATGGAGCTGTGGGCCTGATGGCAGTGGTGGGTAAGCTGTTGGAGGGCATTCTGAGAGACAACTTACATGCATTTGGAAAAGCAAGAATTGATTAGCGATGGTCAGCTTGGCTTTGTTTGTGGAAATGATGTGTCCAACTTGATAGAGCTTTTGAAGGGATGACCAAGGAGACAGATGAGAAGGTTTCACATGGAAGACTGCTTCGTAAAAGGTTAGATGAGATGGCATCCAAGGAGAGAGGACAGCACGGTGCCTCAGTGGTTTGATTCTAACACCCGGTGACTGTCTGTGTGGAGTTTACACATTCTCTCTGTATCTGTGCGGGTTCCCTCCGGGTGATCCAGTTCCCTCCCACTGCCCAAAGCTGCCATGGGAAATGCAGCATTACAGGGATAGAGTAGAGGATGTGAGTCTGGGTGTGATGCTGTTCAGACAGTCAGTGTGGAGCCAATGGACGGAATGGCTTGCTTCTACACTGTAGGAATTCTAAAATTAATCCAGAGAGACAAGTCATGTTCCGGGGACCTGGGCTCCAATCTTGGACAGGGGTGGATGTGGGTCCTTACAGTCTGAGGGGGGTGGGGGTGGGGCGGGGGGGGGGAGCTGAGCCCTGAGCCCTGAAGTGTTGAGGATGTGAATGTTTTGTGGAGGGACTGTCGAAGGGACTTTGGGGTTAAACACAAGTTATGAATTCTTCGGTATTGAGGGAGCACTTTCTGTGTTATTGAGGGAGCACTTTCTGAGTTATTGACGGAGCACTTTCTGAGGTATTGAGGGAGCACTTTATGACGTATTGAGGGAGCACTATCTGAGGCATTTAGGGAGCACTATCTGAGGTACTGAGGGAGCAATGTCTGAGGAACTGAGGGAGCACTTTCTGAGGTACTAAGGGAGAACTATCTGAGGTACTGAGGGAGAACTATCAGAGGTACTCAGGGAGCACTTTCTGAGGTATTGAGGCAGAACTATCTGAGGTATTGATGGAGCACTATCTGAGGTATTGAGGGAGCACTATCTGAGGCATTGAGGGAAAAATATCTGACGCATTGAGGGAGCACTTTCAGAGGTATTGAGGGAGCACTATCTGAGGTATTGATGGAGGACTTTCTGAAGTACTGAGGAAGCACTATCTGAGGTATTGAGGGAGCACTTTCAGAGGTATTGAGGGAGCACTTTCTGAGGTACTGAGGAAGCACTATCTGAGGTATTGATGGAGGACTTTCTGAAGTACTGAGGAAGCACTATCTGAGGTATTGAGGGAGCACTTTCAGAGGTATTGAGGGAGCACTTTCTGAGGTATTGAGGGAGCACTATCTGAGGTACTGAGGGAGCACTGTCTGAGGTATTGAGGGAGCACTTTCAGAGGTATTGAGGGAGCACTTTCTGAGGTACTGAGGAAACACTATCTGAGGTACTGAGGGAGCACTATCTGAGGTACTGAGGGAGAACTATCTGAGGTACTGAAGGACCATTTTTCTGAAGTATTGAGGGAGCACTTTCTGAGGTACTGAGGGAGAACTATCTGAGGAAATGAGGGAGAACTATGTGAGGTACTGAGTGAGCACTTTCAGAGGTATTGAGGGGGCACTTTCTGAGGTATTGAGAGAGCACTATCTGAGGTAATGAGGAAGCACTTTCTGAGGGATTGAGGAAGCACTTTCTGAGTATTGAGGGAGTACTTTCTGAGGTATTGAGGGAGCACTTTCTGAGGTATTGATGAAGCACTTTCTGAGGTATTGAGGAAGCACTCTCCTAGGTATTGAGAAAACGATCTGAGGTATTGATGGAGCACATTCTGAGGTATTGAGCACGATCTGAGGCATTGAGGGAGCACTTTCAGAGGTATTGAGGGAGCACTTTCTGAGGTACTGAGGGAGCACTTTCTGACGTACTGATGAAGCACTATCTGAGGTACTGTGGGAGCACTATCTGAGGTATTGAGCGAGCACTTTCTGAGGTATTGAGGGAGCATTATCTGAGGTATTGAGGGAGCAATTTCTGAGGTACTAAGGGATCACTTTCTGAGGTATTGAGGTAGCACTTTCTGAGGTATTGAGGAAGCACTTTCTGAGGTATTGAGGAAGCACTTTCTGAGGTATTGATGGAGCAATTTCTGAGGTATTGACAGAGCACTATCTGAGGTACTGAGGGAGCACTTTCTGAGGTATTGAGGAAGCACTTTCTGAGGTACTGAGGGAGCACTTTCTGAGGTATTGAGGGAGCACTATCTAAGGCATTGAGGGAGCAATATCTGAGGTCCTGAGGGAGCACTTTCTGAGATATTTCGGGAGCACCTTCTGAGGTACTGAGTAAGAACTATCTGAGGTACTGAGGGAGCACTTTCTGAGGTATTGAGGGACCACTTTCTGAGGTATTGAGGGAGGACTATCTGAGGTACTGAGGGAGCACTTTCTGAGGTATTGAGGGAGCACTATCTAAGGCATTGAGGGAGCAATATCTGAGGTCCTGAGGGAGCACTTTCTGAGATATTTCGGGAGCACTTTCTGAGGTACTGAGTAAGAACTATCTGAGGTACTGAGGGAGAACTATCTGAGGTACCGAGGGAGCAGTTTCTGAGGTATTGAGGGAGCACTTTCTGACGTACTGAGGAAGCACTATCTGAGGTTCTGAGCGAGTACCATCTGAGGTACTGAGGGAGAACTATCTGAGGTACTGAGGGACCACTTTCTGAAGTATTGAGGGAGCACTTTCTGAGGTATTGAGTAAGCACTTTCTGAGGTACTGAGGGAGAACTATCTGAGGTACTGAGCGAGCAAGTTCTGAGGTATTGAGGGAGCACTATCTGAGGTATTGAGGGAGAACTATCTGAGGTATTGATGGACCACTTTCTGAGGGTCAGAGGGAGCACTTTCTGCGGTTTGGAGGGAGCACTATCTGAGGTATTGAGGAAGCACTTTCTGAGGCATTGAGGGAGCACTTTCTGAGGTACTGAGGGAGCAATTTCTGAGGGTCAGAGGAAGCACTTTCTGAGGTATTGAGGAAGCACTTTCTGAGGTATTGAGGGATCACTTTCTGAGGTACTGAGGGAGCACTTTCTGAGGTATTGAGGAAGCACGTTTTGAGGTATTGAGGGAGCACTTTATGAGGTACTGAGGGAGCACTTTCTGAGGTATTGAGGGAGCATTATCTGAAGTACTGAGGGAGCACTTTCTGAGGTATTGAAGGACCACTATCTGAGGTACTGAGGGAACAAGTTCTGAGGTATTGAGGAAGCACTCCCTGAAGTACTGAGGGAGAACTATCTGAGGTACTGAGGGAGAACTATCTGAGGTGCTGAGGGAGCACTTTCTGAGGTATTAAGGGAGCACGTTCTGAGGTCCTGAGTAAGAACTATCTGAGGTACTGAGGGAGAACTATCTGAGGTACTGAGGGAGCAGTTTCTGAGGTGTGGAGGGAGCACTTTCTGACGTACTGAGGATGCACTATCTGAGGTTCTGAGCGAGTACCATCTGAGGTACTGAGGGAGAACTATCTGAGGTACTGAGGGACCACTTTCTGAAGTATTGAGGGAGCACTTTCTGAGGTATTGAGTAAGCACTTTCTGAGGTACTGAGGGAGAACTATCTGAGGTACTGAGGGAGCACTTTCTGAGGTATTGATGGAGCAATTTCTGAGGTATTGACGGAGCACTATCTGAGGTACTGAGGAAGTACTATCTGAAGTACTGTGGGAGCACTATCTGAGGTATTGAGGGAGCACTATCTGAGGCATTGTGGGAGAACTATCTGAGGTATTGAGCGAGCACTTTCTGAGGTATTGAGGGAGCATTATCTGAGATATTGAGGGAGCAATTTCTGAGGTACTAAGGGATCACTTTCTGAGGTATTGAGGAAGCACGTTCTGAGGTATTGATGGAGCAATTTCTGAGGTATTGACGGAGCACTATCTGAGGTACTGAGGGAGCACTTTCTGAGGTATTGAGGATGCACTTACTGAGGTATTGATGGAGCAATTTCTGAGGTATTGACGGAGCACTATCTGAGGTACTGAGGGAGCACTTTCTGAGGTATTGAGGAATCACTTTCTGAGGTACTCAGGGAGAACTATCTCAGGTATTGAGGGAGCACTTTCTGAGGTATTGAGGGAGCACTATCTGAGGTACTGAGGGAACAAGTTCTGAGGTATTGAGGAAGCACAATCTGAGGTACTGAGGGAGAACTATCTCCGGTACTGAGGGAGAACTATCTGAGTTACTGAGGGAGCACTTTCTGAGGTATTAAGGGAGCACTATCTAAAGCATTGAGGGAGCAATATCTGAGGTCCTGAGGGAGCACTTTCTGAGATATTTAGGGAGCACTTTCTGAGGTACTGAGGGAGAACTATCTGAGGTACTCAGGGAGAACTATCTGAGGTACTGAGGGACCACTTTCTGAAGTATTGAGGGAGCACTTTCTGAGGTATTGAGTAAGCACTATCTGAGGTACTGAGTGAGCAAGTTCTGAGGTATTGAGGGAGCACTATCTGAGGTACTGAGGGAGAACTATCTGAGGTATTGATGGACCACTTTCTGAGATATTGAGGGAGCACTTTCTCAGGGTCAGAGGGAGCACTTTCTGAGGTATGGAGGGAGCACTATCTGAGGTATTGAGGAAGCACTTTCTGAGGCATTGAGGGAGCACTTTCTGAGGTATAGAGGGAGCACTATCTGAGGTATTGAGGAAGCACTTTCTGAGGTATTGAGGGATCACTTTCTGAGGTACTGAGGGAGCACTTTCTGAGGTATTGAGGGAGCATTATCTGAACTACTGAGGGAGCACTTTCTGAGGTATTGAGGGACCACTATCTGAGGTACTGAGGGAACAAGTTCTGAGGTATTGAGGAAGCACTCCCTGAGGTACTGAGGGCGAACTATCTGAGGTACTGAGGGAGAACTATCTGAGGTGCTGAGGGAGCACTTTCTGAGGTATTAAGGGAGCACTATCTGACGCATCGAGTGAGCAATATCTGAGGTACTGAGGGAGCACTTTCTGAGGTATTTAGTGAGCACTTTCTGAGGTACTGAGTGAGAACTATCTGAGGGACTGACGGAGAACTATCTGAGGTATTGAGGGAGCATTTTGTGAGGTATTGAGGGAGCACTTACTGATGTAATGAGGAAGCACTAGCTGAGGTTCTGAGTGAGTACTATCTGAGGTACTGAGGGAGCACTTTCTGAGGTACTGCGGGAGCACTATCTGAGGTATTGAGGGAGAACTATCTGAGGTATTGTGGGAGCACTATCTGAGGCATTGAGGGAGAACTATCTGAGGTATTGAGGAGCACTATCTGAGGTATTTACGGAGAACTATCTGAGGTATTGAGCGAGCATTTTTTCAGAGGTTTTGAGGGAGAACTATCTGAGATTTTGAAGGAGAACTATCTTAGGTATTGAGGGTGCACTCTCTGAGGTATTGATGGAGCACTTTCTAGGTATTGAGGTAGCACTTTCTGAGGTACTGATGGAACACTCTCTGAGGTATTCAGGGAGCACTTTCGAGGGACTGAGGGAGAACTACCTGAGGTATTGATGGAGCACTTTCTGAGGAATTGAGGGAGCATTTTCTGAGGTACTGAGGGAGCAGGTTCTGAGGAATTGAAGGAGCACTATCTGAGGTACTGAGGGAACAAGTTCTGAGGTATTGGGGAAGCACACTCTGAGGTACTGAGGGAGAACTATCTGCGGTACTGAGGGAGAACTATCTGATGTACTGAGGGAGCACTTTCTGATGTATTAAGGGAGCACTATCTAAGGCATTGAGGGATGAATATCTGAGGTCCTGAGGGAGCACTTTCTGAGATATTTAGGGAGCACTTTCTGAGGTACTGAGTAAGAACTATCTGAGGTACTGAGGGAGAACTATCTGAGGTACTGTGGGAGCAGTTTCTGAGGTATTGAGGGAGCACTTTCTGACGTACTGAGGAAGCACTATCTGAGGTTCTGAGCGAGTACCATCTGAGGTACTGAGGGAGAACTATCTGAGGTACTGAGGGACCCCTTTCTGAAGTATTGAGGGAGCACTTTCTGAGGTATTGTGGGAGCACTTTCTGAGGTACTGAGGGAGAACTATCTGAGGTTCTGAGCGAGCAGGTTCTGAGGTATTGAGGGAGCACTATCTGAGGTACTGAGTGAGAACTATCTGAGGTATTGAGGGAGCACTTTCTGAGGGTCAGAGGGAGCACTTTCTGACGTATGGAGGGAGCACTAACTGAGGTATTGAGGAAGCACTTTCTGAGGCATTGAGGGAGCACTTTCTGAGGTATAGAGTGAGCACTTTCTGAGGTACTGAGTGAAAACTATCTGAGGTACTGAGGGAGAACTATCTGAGGTACTGAGGAAGCTGTTTCTGAGGTATTGAGGGAGCACTTTCTGACGTACTGAGGAATCACTAGCTGAGGTTCATAGTGAGTACTATCTGAGGTACTGAGCGAGCACTTTCTGAGGTATTGAGGGAGCACTTTCAGAAGTATTGAGGGAGAAATATCAGAGGTACTGAGGAAGAACTATCTGAGGTATTGTGGGAGCACTTTCAGACGTATTGAGAGAGAACTATCTGAGGTATTTAGGGAGCACTATCTGAGGTTTTTAGGGAGCACTTTCTGAGGCAATGAGGAAGCACTATCTGAGGTTCTGAGCGAGTACTATCTGAGGTACTGAGGGAGAACTATCTGAGGTACTGAGGGACCACTTTCTGAAGTATTGAGGGAGCACTTTCTGAGGTATTGAGTAAGCACTTTCTGAGGTACTGAGGGAGAACAATCTGAGGTACTGAGCGAGCAAGTTCTGAGGTATTGAGGGAGCACTATCTGAGGTACTGAGGGAGAACTATCTGAGGTATTGATGGACCACTTTCTGAGGTATTGAGGGAGCACTATCTGAGGTACTGAGGGAGCACTTTCTGAGGGTCAGAGGAAGCACTTTCTGAGGCATTGAGGGAGCACTTTCTGAGGTATAGAGGGAGCACTATCTGAGGTACTGAGGGAGCATGTTCTGAGGTATTGAGGAAGCACTTTCTGAGGTATTGAGGAAGCACTTTCTGAGGTATTGAGGGATCACTTTCTGAGGTACTGAGGGAGCACTTTCTGAGGTATTGAGGAAGCACTTTCTGAGGTATTGAGGGAGCACTTTATGAGGTACTGAGGGAGCACTTGCTGAGGAATTGAGGGAGCACTATCTGAGTACTGAGGGAGCACTTTCTGAGGTATTGAGCGAGCACTTTCTGAGGTACTGAGGGAGAACTATCTGAGGTACTGAGGGAGCACTTTCTGAGGTATTAAGGGAGCACTATCTGACGCATTGAAGGAGCAATATCTGAGGTTCTGAGGGAGCACTTTCTGAGGTATTTAGGGAGCACTTTCTGAAGTACTGAGTGAGAACTATCTGAAGTACTGAGGGAGAACTATCTGAGATATTGAGGGAGCAGTTTCTGAGGTATTGATGGAGCACTTTCTGACGTACTGAGGAAGCACTAGCTGAGGTTCTGAGTGAGTACTATCTGAGGTACTGAGGGAGCACTTTCTGAGGTATGAGGGAGCACTTTCTGAGGTACTGCGGGAGCACTATCTGAGGTATTGAGGGAGAACTATCTGAGGTATTGAGGAGCACTATCTGAGGTATTGAGGGAGAACTATCTGAGGTATTGAGCGAGCACTTTCAGAGGTTTTGAGGGAGAACTATCTGAGGTATTGAAGGAGAACTATCTCAGGTATTGAGGGAGCACTCTCTGAGGTATTGAGGGAGCACTTTCTGAGGTATTGAGGGAGCACTTTCTGAGGTACTGATGGAACACTCTCTGAGGTATTGAGGGAGCACTTTCGAGGTATTGAGGGAGAACTACCTGAGGTATTGAGGGAGCACTTTCTGAGGTACTGAGGGAGCACTTTCTGAGGTACTGATGGAACACTCTCTGAGGTATTAAGGGAGCACTTTTGAGGTATTGAGGGAGAACTACCTGTGGTATTGATGGAGCACCCTCTGAGGTATTGAGGGAGCACTTTTTGAGGTACTGATGGAACACTCTCTGAGGTATTGAGGGAGCACGTTCGAGGGACTGAGCGAGAACTACCTGAGGTCCTGAGGGAGCACCTTCTGAGGTACAGAGGAAGCACTATCTGAGGTTTTGATGGAGCACCTCCTGAGGTACTGAGGAAGCATTATCTGAGGTACTGAGTGACCACTTTCTGAAGTATTGAGGGAGCACTTTCTGAGGTACTGAGGGAGCAAGTTCTGAGGTATTGAGGGAAGCACACTCTGAGGTACTGAGGGAGAACTATCTGTGGTATTGATGGAGCATTTTCTGAGGTATTGAGGGAGCATTTTCGGATGTACTGAGGGAGCAAGCTCTGAGGAATTGAGGGAGCACTATCTGAGGTACTGAGGGAACAAGTTTTGAGGTATTGAGGAAGCACTCTCTGAGGTACTGAGGGAAAACTATCTGCGGTACTGAGGGAGAACTATCTGAGGTACTGAGGGAGCAGTTTCTGAGGTATTGAGGGAGCACATTCTGACGTACTGAGGAAGCACTAGCTGACGTTCTGAGTGAGTACTATCTGAGGTACTGAGCGAGCACTTTCTGAGGTATTGAGGGAGCACTTTCAGAAGTACTGCGGGAGCACTATCTGAGGTATTGAGGGAGAAATATCTGAGGTATTGTGGTAGCACGATCTGAGGCATTGAAGGAGAACTATCTGAGGTATTGAGGAACACTACCTGAGGTACTGAGGGAGAACTATCTGAGGTATTGAGCGAGCAATTTCAGAGGTTTTGAGGGAGAACTATCTGATGTATTGAAGGAGAACTATCTTAGGTATTGAGGGAGCACTCTCTGAGGTATTGATGGAGCACTTTCTGAGGTAGCACTTTCTGAGGTACTGAGGGGACACTTTCTGAGGTATTGAGGGAGCACTACCTGACGTACTGAGGATGCACGATCAGAGGTACTGATGGAGAACTATCTGAGGTATGGATGGAGCACTTTCTGAGGCATTGAGGGGGCACTTTCTGATCTACTGATGGATCATTCTCTGAGGTATTGAGGGAGCACTTTCCAGGTATTGAGGGAGAACTACCTGAGGTATTGGGGGAGCACTTTCTGAGGTACTGAGGAAGCACTATCTGAGATATTGAGGGAGCACCTTCGGAGGTACTGAGGAAGCACGATCTGAGGTACTGAGGGAGCACTTTCTGAGGTACTGAAGGAGAACTATCTGAGGTACTGAGGGACCACTTTCAGAAGTATTGAGGGAGCACTTTCTGAGGTATTGAGGAAGCACTTTCTGAGGTATTGAGGGAGTATTTTCTGAGGTATTGAGGGAGCACTATCTGAGGTACTGAGGGAGCAAGTTCTGAGGTATTGAGGATGCACGCTCTGAGGTACTGAGGGAGAACTATCTGAGGTATTGATGGAGCACTTTCTGAGGTATTGAGGGAGCACTATCTGAGGTACTGAGGGAGCACTTTCTGAGGTATTGAGGAAGCACTTTCTGAGGTATTGAGGGAACACAATATGATGTATTGAGGAAGCACTTTATGAGGTATTGAGGGAGCACTATCTGAGGTACTGAGGGTGCAATTTCTGAGGTGTTGAGGAAGCACTTTCTGAGGTATTGATGAAGCACTTTCTGAGGGACTGAGGGAGAACTATCTGAGGTACTGAGGGAGAACTATCTGAGGTACTGAGGGAGAACTATCTGAGGTATTCATGGAGCACTTTCTGAGGTACTGAGGGTGCACTTTCTGAGGTATTGAGGGAGCAGTTTCTGAGGTATTGAGGGAGCACTTTCTGAGGTATTGAGGAAGCACTTTCTGAGGTATTGAGGGAGCACTTTCTGAGGTATTGAGGGAGGACTATCTGAGGTACTGGGAGAGCACTTTCTGAGGTACTGAGGAAGCACGATCTGACGTACTGAGGGAGGACTTATTGAGGTACTGAGGGAGAACTATCTGAGGTACTGAGGGACCACTTTCTGAAGTATTGAGAGAGCGCTTTCTGAGGTATTCAGGGACCTCTATCTGAGGTATTGAGGAAGCAACTTTGGAGGAATTGAGGGAGCACTTTCTGAGGTATTGAGGGAGGACTATCTGAGGTACTGAGGGAGCACTTTCTGAGGTATTGAGGAAGCATTTTCTGAGGTATTGAGGGAGCACTTTCTGAGGTATTGAGGAAGCACTTTCTGAGGTATTGAGGGAGCATTTTCTGAGGTATTGTGGGAGCACTATCTGAGGTACTCAGGGAGCAAGTTATGAGGTATTGAGGAAACACTTTCTGATGTATGGATGGAACACAATCTGATGTATTGAGGAAGCACATTATGAGGTATTGAGGGAGCACTATCTGACGTACTTTGGGTGCACTTTCTGAGGTGTTTAGGAAGCAATTTCTGAGGTATTGATGAAGCACTTTCTGAGGTATTGAGGGAGCACTATCTGAGGTACTGAGGGAGCACTTTCTGAGGTAAGGAGGAAGCACTTTCTGAGGTATTGAGGGAACACAATCTGATGTATTGAGGAAGCACTTTATGAGGTATTGAGGGAGCACTTTCTGTGTTATTGAGGGAGCACTATCTGAGGTACTGAGGGTGCACTTTCTGAGGTATTGAGGGAGCAGTTTCTGAGGTATTGAGGGAGCACTATCTGAGGTATTGATGGAGCACTATCTGAGGTATTGAGAAAGTACTTTCTGAGGTATTGAGGGAGCACTTTCTGAGGTATTGAGGGAGCACTTTCTGAGGTATTGAGGGAGGAGTATCTGACGTACTGAGGGAGCACTTTCTGAGGTACTGAGGGAGAACTATCTGAGGTACTGAGGGACCACTTTCTGAAGTATTGAGAGAGCACATTCTGAGGAATTGAGGGACCTCTATCTGAGGTATTGAGGAAGCACTTTTTGAGGAATTGTGGGAGCACTTTCTGAGGAATTGAGGGAGCACTATCTGAGGTACTGAGGGAGCATTTTCTGAGGTATTGAGGAAGCACTTTCTGAGGTATTGAGGGAGCAATTTGTGAGGTATTGAGGAAGCACTTTCTGAGGTATTGATGGAGCATTTTCTGAGGTATTGTGGGAGCACTATCTGAGGTACTGAGGGAGCAAATTATGAGGTATTGAGGAAGCACTTTCTGAGATATTGAGGGAGCACTTTCTGAGGTATTGAGGGAGCACTATCTGAGGTACTTAGGGAGAAATATCTGAGGTATTGAAGGAGCACTTTCTGAGGTATTGAGGGAGCACTATCTGAGGTACTGAGGGAGCACTTTCTGAGGTATTGAGGAAGCACTTTCTGAGGTATTGAGGGAACACAATCTGATGTATTGAGGAAGCACTTTATGAGGTATTGAGGGAGCACTATCTAAGGTACTGAGGGTGCACTTTCTGAGGTGTTTAGGAAGCAATTTCTGAGGTATTGATGAAGCACTTTCTGAGGTACTGAGGGACAACTATCTGAGGTACTGAGGGAGAACTATCTGAGGTATTATGGAAGCACTTTCTGAGGTACTGAGGGAACACAATCTGATGTATTGAGGAACCACTTTATGAGGTACTGAGGGAGCACTTTCTGAGGTATTGACGGAGCACTTTCTGAGGTATTGAGGGAGCACTTTCTGAGGTATTGAGGATGCATTTTCTGAGCTATTGATGGAGCACTATCTGAGGTGTTGACGAAGCACTTTCTGAGGTATTGAGGAAGCACTTTCTGAGGTATTGAGAGAGCACTTTCTGAGGTATTGAAGGAGGACTATCTGAGGTACTGAGGGAGCATTTTCTGAGGTATTGAGGGAGCACTCTCTGAGGTACTGATGGAACACTCTCTGAGGTATTGAGGGAGCACTTTCGAGGTATTGAGGGAGAACTACCTGAGGTATTGAGGGAGCACTTTCTGAGGTACTGAGGAATCACTATCTGAGGTATTGAGGGAGCACCTTATGAGGTATTGAGGGAGCACTATCTGAGGTACTGAGGGAGCACTTTCTGAGGTTTTGAGGAAGCACTTTCTGAGGTATTGATGGAGCACTATCTGAGGTATTGAGGAAGCACTTTCTGAGGTATTGAGGAAGCAATTTCTGAGGTATTGAGGGAGCACTTTCTGAGATATTGAAGGAGGACTATCTGAGGTACTGAGGGAGCATTTTCTGAGGTATTGAGGGAGCACTCTCTGAGGTACTGATGGAACACTCTCTGAGGTATTGAGGGAGCACTTTCGAGGTATTGAGGGAGAACTTTCTGAGGTACTGAGGAAGCACTATCTGAGGTATTGAGGGAGCACCTTCTGAGGTATTGAGGGAGCACTATCTGAGTTACTGCGGGAGCACTTTCTGAGGTATTGAGGAAGCACTTTCTGAGGTATTGAGGAAGAACTTTCTGAGGTATTGAAGGAGGACTATCTGAGGTACTGAGGGAGCACTTTCGAGGTATTAAAGGAGAACTACCTGAGGTGTTGAGGGAGCACTTTCTGAGGTACTGAGGAAGCACGATCTGAGGTTCTGAGGGAGCACTTTCTGAGGTACTGAGGGAGAACTATCTGAGGTACTGAGGGACCACTTTCTGATGGATTGAGGGAGCACTTTCTGAGGTATAGAGGGAGAACTATCTGAGGTACTGAGGGAGCATTTTCTGAGGTATTGATGGAGCACTTTCTGAGGTACTGATGGAACACTCTCTGAGGTACTGAGGGAGCACTTTCGAGGTATTGAGGGAAAACTACCTCAGGTATTGAGGAAGCACTTTCTGAGGTATTGAGGGAGCAATTTGTGAGGTATTGAGGAAGCACTTTCTGAGGTATTGATGGAGCATTTTCTGAGGTATTGTGGGAGCACTATCTGAGGTACTGAGGGAGCAAATTATGAGGTATTGAGGAAGCACTTTCTGAGATATTGAGGGAGCACTTTCTGAGGTATTGAGGGAGCACTATCTGAGGTACTTAGGGAGAAATATCTGAGGTATTGAAGGAGCACTTTCTGAGGTATTGAGGGAGCACTATCTGAGGTACTGAGGGAGCACTTTCTGAGGTATTGTGGAAGCACTTTCTGAGGTATTGAGGGAACACAATCTGATGTATTGAGGAAGCACTTTATGAGGTATTGAGGGAGCACTATCTAAGGTACTGAGGGTGCACTTTCTGAGGTGTTTAGGAAGCAATTTCTGAGGTATTGATGAAGCACTTTCTGAGGTACTGAGGGACAACTATCTGAGGTACTGAGGGAGAACTATCTGAGGTATTATGGAAGCACTTTCTGAGGTACTGAGGGAACACAATCTGATGTATTGAGGAACCACTTTATGAGGTACTGAGGGAGCACTTTCTGAGGTATTGACGGAGCACTTTCTGAGGTATTGAGGGAGCACTATCTGAGGTACTGAGGGAGCACTTTCTGAGGTATTGAGAAAGCACTTTCTGAGGTACGGAGGAAGCACATTCTGAGGTACTGAGGGAACACTTTCTGAGGTATTGAGGGAGCACTATCTGAGGTACTGAGTGAGCACTTTCTGAGGTATTGAGGGGGCACTATCTGAGGTACTGAGTGAGCACTTTCTGAAGTATTGAGGGAGCACTTTCGGAGGTATTGAGGGACCACTATCTGAGGTATTGAGGAAGCACTTTCTGAGGTATTGAGGGAGCACATTCTGACCGATTGAGGAAGCACTTTCTGAGGTATTGAGGGAGCACTATCTGAGGTATTGAGGAAGCACTTTCTGAGGTATTGAGGGAACACTATCTGAGGTATTGAGGGAGCAAGTTCTGAGGTATTGAGGAAGCACACTCTAAGGTACTGAGGGAGAATTATCTGAGGTTTTCATGGAGCACTTTCTGAGGTATTGAGGGTGCACTATCTGACGTACTGAGTGAGCATTTTCTGAGGTATTGAGGAAGCACTTTCTGAGGTATTGAGGGAACACAACCTGATGTATTGAGGAAGCACCTTATGAGGTATTGAGGGAGCACTTTCTGAGATATTGAGGGAGCACTAACTGAGGTACTGAGGCAGAACTATCTGTGGTATTGATGGAGCACTTTCTGAGGTATTGAGGAAGCAATATCTGAGGTACTGAGGGAACAAGTTCTGAGGTATTGAGGAAGCACTCTCTGAGGTACTGATGGAGAACTATCTGAGGTACTGAGGGAGATCTATCTGAGGTACTGAGGGAGCACTTTCTGAGGTATTAAGGGAGCACTATCTGAGGCATTGAGGGAGCAATATCTGAGGTACTGAGGGAGCACTTTCTGAGGTATTTAGGGAGCACTTTCTGAGGTACTGAGGGGGCAAGTTCTGAGGATTTGAGGAAGCACACTCTGAGGTACTGAGGGAGAACTATCTGAGGTATTGATGGAGCACTTTCTGAGGTATTGAGGGAGCACTATCTGAGGTACTGAGTGAGCACTTTCTGAGGTATTGAGGGAGCACTATCTGAGGTACTGAGTGAGCACTATCTGAGGTATTGAGGAAGCACTTTCTGAGGTATTGAGGGTGCACTATCTGACGTATTGAGGAAGCACTTTCTGAGGTAATGAGGGATCACAATCTGAGGTATTGAGGAAGCACTTTCTGAGGTATTGAGGGAGCACTTTTGAGGCATTGAGGGAGAACTATCTTAGGTATTGAGGGAGCACTCTCTGAGGTATTGAGGTAGCACTTTCTGTGGTACTGAGGGGACACTTTCTGAGGTATTGAGGGAGCACTATCTGACGTACTGAGGGAGCACTTTCTGAGGTACTGAGGGAGAACTATCTGAGGTACTGAGTGAGCACTTTCTGAAGTATTGAGGGAGCACATTCGAAGGTATTGAGGGACCACTATCTGAGGTATTGAGGAAGCACTTTCTGAGGTATTGAGGGAGCACTTTCTGACGTATAGAGGAAGCACTTTCTGAGAAATTGGGGGAGCACTATCGGAGGTATTGAGGAAGCACTTTCTGAGAAATTGGGGGAGCACTATCGGAGGTACTGAGGGAGCACGTTCTGAGGTATTGACGAAGCACACTCTAAGGTACTGAGGTAGAATTATCTGAGGTTTTGATGGAGCACTTTCTGAGGTATTGAGGGAGCACTATCTGAGATACTGAGTGAGCACTTTCTGAGGTATTGAGGAAGCACTTTCTGAGGTATTGAGGGAACACAATCTGATGTATTGAGGAAGCACTTTATGAGGTATTGAGGGAGCACTTTCTGAGATATTCAGGGAGCACTAACTGAGGTACTGAGTCAGAACTATCTGTGGTATTGATGGAGCACTTTCTGAGGTATTGAGGAAGCACTATCTGAGGTACTGAGGGAACAAGTTCTGAGATATTGAGGAAGCACTCTCTGAGGTACTGATGGAGAACTATCTGAGGTACTGAGGGAGATCTATCTGAGGTACTGAGGGAGCACTTTCTGAGGTATTAAGGGAGCACTATCTGAGGCATTGAGGGAGCAATATCTGAGGTACTGAGGGAGCACTTTCTGAGGTATTTAGGGAGCAATTTCTGAGGTACTGAGTGAGAACTATCTGTGGTACTGAGGGAGAGCTCTCTGGGGTGCTGCGGCAGCAGTTTCTGAGGTATTGAGGGAGCACTTTCTGACGGACTGAGGAAGCACTATCAGAGGTACTGATGGAGAAGTATCTGAGGTATTGATGGAGCACTATCTGAGGTATTGATGGAACACTCTCTGAGGTATTGAGCGAGCACTTTCGAGGTATTGATTGAGAACTACCTGAGGTTTTGAGGAAGCACTATCTGAGGTACTGAGGGAACACTTTCTGAGGTACTGAGGGAACAAGTTCTGAGATATTGAGGAAGCACTCTCTGAGGTACTGATGGAGAACTATCTGAGGTACTTGGGGAGAACTATCTGAGGTACTGAGGGAGCACTTTCTGAGGTATTAAGGGAGCACTATCTGAGGCATTGAGGGAGCAATATCTGAGGTACTGAGGGAGCACTTTCTGAGGTATTTAGGGAGCACTTTCTGAGGTACTGAGTGAGAACTATCTGAGGTACTGAGGGAGAACTCTCTGGGGTGCTGAGGGAGCAGTTTCTGAGTGATTGAGGGAGCACTTTCTGACGTACTGAGGAAGCACTACCTGAGGTTCTGAGTGAGTACTATCTGAGGTACTGAGGGAGCACTATCTGAGGTATTGAGGGAGCACTTTCTGAGATACTCAGGGAGAACTATCTGAGGTATTGAGGGAGAACTATCTGAGGTATTGTGGGAGCACTATCTGAGGCAGTGAGGGAGAACTATCTGAGGTATTGAGGGAGCACTTTCAGAGGTATTGAGGGAGAACTATCTGAGGTATGGAGGGAGCACTATCTGAGGTACGGAGGGAGAACTATCTGAGGTTTTGAGGAGCATTATCTGAGGTATTGAGGGAGAACTCTCTGAGGTATTGAAGGAGAACTATCTTAGGTATTGAGGGAGCACTCTCTGAGGTATTGATGGAGCAGTTTCTGAGGTATTGTGGTAGCACATTCTGTGGTACTGAGGGGACACTTTCTGAGGTATTGAGGGAGCACTATCTGAGGTATTGATGGAACACTCTCTGAGGTATTGAGCGAGCACTTTCGAGGTATTGAGGGAGAACTAACTGAGGAATTGAGGGAGCAATTTCTGAGGTACTGAGGAAGCACTATCTGAGGTATTGAGGGAGCACCTTCTGAGGTACTGAGGGAGAACTATCTGAGGTAATGAGGGAGCACTTTCTGAGGTACTGAGGGAGAACTATCTGAGATAATGAGGGACAACTTTTTGAACTTTCTGAGGTATTGAGGGACCACTATCTGAGGTATTGAGGAAGCACGTTCTGAGGTATTGAGGGAGCATTTTCTGAGGTATTGAGGGAGCACTATCTGAGGTACTGAGGGTGCACTTTCTGAGGTATTGAGGAAGCACTTTCTGAGGTATTGAGGCAGCACTTTCTGAGGTATTGACGAAGCACTTTCTGAGGTACTGAAGGAGCACTTTCTGAGGTATTGAGGGAGCACTATCTGAGGTACTGAGTGAGCACTTTCTGAGGTATTGAGGAAGCACTTTCTGAGGTATTGAGGGAACACAATCTGATGTATTGAGGTAGCACTTTATGAGGTATTGAGGGAGCACTATCTGAGGTATTGAGGGAGCACTATCTGAGGTACTGAGGGAGAACTATCTGTGGTATTGATGGAGCACTTTCTGAGGTATTGAGGATGCACTATCTGAGGTATTGAGGGAGCACTTTCTGAGGTATTGAGGAAGCACTCTCTGAGGTACTGAGAGAGAACTATCTGAGGTACTGAGGGAGCACTTTCTGAGGAATTAAGGGAGCACTATCTGAGGCAATAAGGGAGCAATACCTGAGGTACTGAGGGAGCACTTTCTGAGGTATTTAGGGAGCACTTTCTGAGGTACTGAGTGAGAACTATCTGAGGTACTGAGGGAGAACTATCTGAGGTACTGAGGGAGTAGTTTCTGATTTATTAGGGGAGCACTTTCTGACGTACTGAGGAAGCATTAGCTGAGGTTCTGAGTGAGTACTATCTGAGGTACTAAGGGATCATTTTCTGAGGTATTGAGGGAGTACTTTCTGAGGTACAGCGGGAGCACTATCTGAGGTATTGAGGGAGAACTAACTGAGGTATTGCGGGACCACTATTTGAGGCATTGAGGGAGAACTATCTGAGGTATTGAGGGAGCAATTTCAGAGGTATTCAGGGAGAACTATCTGAGGTATTGAGGGAGCACTATCTGAGGTATTGAGGGATAACTATCTGAGGTATTGAGGAGCACTATCTGAGGTATTGAGGGACCACTATTTGAGGTATTGAGGAAGTACGTTCTGAGGGATTGAGGGAGGACTTTCTGAGGTATTGAGGGAGCGCTATCTGAGGTATGGAGGGAGCACAATCTGAGGTACTGAGGGAGCATGTTCTGAGGTATTGAGGAAGCACACTCTGAGGTACTGAGGGAGAACTATCTGAGGTATTGATGGAGCACTTTCTGAGGTATCGAGGGAGCACAATCTGAGGTACTGAGTGAGCACTTTCTGAGGTATTGAGGAAGCACTTTCTAAGGTATTGAGGGAACAGAATCTGATGTATTGAGGAAGCACTTTATGAGGTATTGAGGGAGCACTTTCTGAGGTATTGAGGGAGCACTATCTGAGGTACTGAGGGAGAACTATCTGTGGTATTGATGGAGCACTTTCTGAGGTATTGAGGAAGCACTTTGTTAGGCACTGAGGGAGCACTTTCTGAGGTATTGTGGGCGCACTATCTGAGGCAATGAGGGAGCAATGTCTGAGGTAATTTCTGAGGTATTTAGGGAGCACTTTCTGAGGTAATGAGTGAGAACTATCTGAGGTACTTGGGGAGAACTATCTGAGGTACTGAGGGAGCACTTTCTGAGGTATTAAGTGAGCACTATCTGAGGCATTGAGGGAGCAATATCTGAGGTACTGAGGGAGCACTTTCTGAGGTATTTAGGGAGCACTTTCTGAGGTACTGAGTGAGAACTATCTGAGGTACTGAGGGAGAACTCTCTGGGGTGCTGATGGAGCAGTTTCTGAGGTATTGAGGGAGCACTTTCTGACGGACTGAGGAAGCACTACCTGAGGTTCTGAGTGAGTACTATCTGAGGTACTGAGGGAGCACATTCTGAGGTATTGAGGGAGCACTTTCTGAGATACTGAGGGAGAACTATCTGAGGTATTGAGGGAGAACTATCTGAGGTATTGTGGGAGCACTATCTGAGGCATTGAGGGAGAACTATCTGAGGTATTGAGGGAGCACTTTCAGAGGTATTGAGGGAGCACTATCTGAGGTATTGAGTGAGCACTTTCTGAGGTATTGAGGGAGTACTTTCTGAGGTACAGCGGGAGCACTATCTGAGGTATTGAGGGAGAACTATCTGAGGTATTGCGGGACCACTATTTGAGGCATTGAGGGAGAACTATCTGAGGTATTGTGGGAGCACTATCTGAGGCATTGAGGGAGAACTATCTGAGGTATTGAGGGAGCACTATCTGAGGTATTGAGTGAGCACTTTCTGAGGTATTGAGGGAGTACTTTCTGAGGTACAGCGGGAGCACTATCTGAGGTATTGAGGGAGCACTTTCAGAGGTATTGAGGGAGCACTATCTGAGGTATTGAGGTAGCACTCTCTGAGGTACGGAGGGAGAACTATCTGAGGTTTTGAGGAGCACTATCTGAGGTATTGAGGGAGAACTCTGAGGTATTGAAGGAGAACTATCTTCGGTATTGAGGGAGCATTCTCTGAGGTATTGATGGAGCAGTTTCTGAGGTATTGTGGTAGCACATTCTGTGGTACTGAGGGGACACTTTCTGAGGTATTGAGGAAGCACTATCAGAGGTACTAATGGAGAAGTATCTGAGGTATTCGTGGAGCACTATCTGAGGTATTGATGGAACACTCTCTGAGGTATTGAGCGAGCACTTTCGAGGTATTGAGGGAGAACTAACTGAGGAATTGAGGGAGGAATGTCTGAGGTACTGAGGAAGCACGATCTGAGGTACTGAGGGAGCACTTTCTGAGGTGCTGAGGAAGCACTATCTGAGGTACTGAGGGAGCACATTCTGAGGTACTGAGGGAGAACTATCTGAGATAATGAGGGACAACTTTTTGAAGTATTGAGGGAGAACTTTCTGAGGTATTGAGGGACCACTATCTGAGGTATTGAGGAAGCATGTTCTGAGGTATTGAGGGAGCACTTTCTGAGGTATTGAGGGAGTACTTTCTGAGGTACAGCGGGAGCACTATCTGAGGTATTGAGGGAGAACTATCTGAGGTATTGCGGGACCACTATTTGAGGCATTGAGGGAGAACTATGAGGTATTGAGGGAGCAATTTCAGAGGTATTGAGGGAGAACTATCTGAGGTATTGAGGGAGCACTATCTGAGGTATTGAGGGATAACTATCTGAGGTATTGAGGAGCACTATCTGAGGTATTGAGGGACCACTATCTGAGGTATTGAGGAAGTACGTTCTGAGGGATTGAGGGAGGACTTTCTGAGGTATTGAGGGAGCGCTATCTGAGGTATGGAGGGAGCACAATCTGAGGTACTGAGGGAGCAAGTTCTGAGGTATTGAGGAAGCACACTCTGAGGTACTGAGGGAGAACTATCTGAGGTATTGATGGAGCACGTTCTGAGGTATCGAGGGAGCACAATCTGAGGTACTGAGGGAGCACTTTCTGAGGTATTGAGGGAGCACTTTCTGAGGTATTGAGGGAGCACTATCTGAGGTACTGAGGGAGAACTATTTGTGGTATTGATGGAGCACGTTCTGAGGTATCGAGGGAGCACAATCTGAGGTACTGAGTGAGCACTTTCTGAGGTATTGAGGAAGCACTTTCTAAGGTATTGAGGCAACAGAATCTGAGGTACTGAGGGAGCACTTTCTGAGGTACTGAGGGAGCACTTTCTGAGGTATTTAGGGAGCACTTTCTGAGGTACTGAGTGAGAACTATCTGAGGTACTGAGGGAGAACTCTCTGGGGTGCTGAGGGAGCACTTTCTGAGGTATTGAGGGAGCACTTTCCATACTGTAAGTAATCTAATCACTTTCTGAGATACTGAGGGAGAACTATCTGAGGTATTGAGGGAGAACTATCTGAGGTATTGTGGGAGCACTATCAGAGGCATTGAGGCAGAACTATCTGAGGTATTGAGGGAGCACATTCAGCGGTATTGAGGGAGCACTATCTGAGGTATGGAGGGAGCACTATCTGAGGTACGGATGGAGAACTATCTGAGGTTTTGAGGAGCACTATCTGAGGTATTGAGGGAGAACTCTCTGAGGTATTGAAGGAGAACTATCTTCGGTATTGAGGGAGCATTCTCTGAGGTATTGATGGAGCAGTTTCTGAGGTATTGTGGTAGCACATTCTGTGGTACTGAGGGGACACTTTCTGAGGTATTGAGGGAGCACTATCTGACGTACTGAGGAAGCACTATCAGAGGTACTAATGGAGAAGTATCTGAGGTATTGATGGAGCACTATCTGAGGTATTGATGGAACACTCTCTGAGGTATTGAGCGAGCACTTTCGAGGTATTGAGGGAGAACTAACTGAGGAATTGAGGGAGCAATTTCTGAGGTACTGAGGGAGCACTTTCTGAGGTACTGAGGGAGCACTTTCTGAGGTATTGAGGAAGCACTTTCTGAGGTATTTAGGGAGCACTATCTGAGGTATTGGGGAAGCACTTTCTGAGGTACTGAGGAAGCACTTTCTGAGGTACTGATGGAGCACTTTCTGAGGTATTGAGGGAGCACTATCTGAGGTATTGAGGGAGCACTATCTGAGGTGCTGAGTAACACTTTCTGAGGTATTGAGGGAACACAATCTGATGTATTGAGCAAGCACCTTATGAGGTATTGAGGGAGCACTTTCTGAGGTATAGAGGGAGCACTATCTGAGGTACTGAGGGAGAACTATCTGAGGTACTGAGGGAGCAGTTTCTGAGGTATTGAGGGAGCACTATCTGAGGTATTGAGGGAGCACTATCTGAGGTGCTGAGTAACACTTTCTGAGGTATTGAGGGAACACAATCTGATGTATTGAGCAAGCACCTTATGAGGTATTGAGGGAGCACTTTCTGAGGTATAGAGGGAGCACTATCTGAGGTACTGAGGGAGAACTATCTGAGGTACTGAGGGAGCAGTTTCTGAGGTATTGAGGGAGCACTATCTGAGGTATTGAGGGAGCACTATCTGAGGTGCTGAGTAACACTTTCTGAGGTATTGAGGGAACACAATCTGATGTATTGAGCAAGCACCTTATGTGGTATTGATGGAGCACTTTCTGAGGTATTGAGGGAGCACTATCTGAGGTACTGAGGGAACAAGTTCTGAGGTATTGAGGAAGCACTCTCTGATGTACTGAGGGAGAACTATCTGAGGTACTGAGTGAGCACTTTCTGAGGTATTAAGGGAGCACTATCTGAGGCAATGAGGGAGCAATATCTGAGGTACTGAGTGAGCACTTTCTGAGGTATTTCGGGAGCACTTTCTGAGGCACTGAGTGAGAACTATCTGAGGTACTGAGGGAGAACTATCTGAGGTACTGAGGGAGCAGTTTCTGAGATATTGAGGGAGCACTTTCTGACGTACTGAGGAAGCACTAGCTGAGGTTCTGAGTGAGTCCTATCTGAGGTACTGAGGGATCACTTTCTGAGGTATTGAGGGAGAAACATTCTGAGATATTGAGGGAGCACTTTCTGAGGAACTGCGGGAGTACTATCTGAGGTATTGAGGGAGACCTATCTGAGGTATTGTGGTAGCACTATCTGAGGCATTGAGGGAGAACTTTCTGAGGTATTGAGGGAGCACTAGCTGAGGTGTTGAGGGAGAACTATCTGAGGTATTGAGGGAGCACTATGTGAGGTATTGAGGGAGAACTATCTGAGGTATTGAGGAGCACTATCTGAGGTATTGAGGGAGAACTATCTGAGGTATTGAGCGAGCACTTTCAGAGGTTTTGAGGTAGAACTATCTGAGGTATTGAGGGAGCACTGTCAGAGGTATTGAGGGAGAACTATCTGAGGTATTGAGGGAGCCCTCTCTGAGGTATTGATGGAGCACTTTCGGAGGTGTTGAGGTAGCACTTTCTGAGGTATTGAGGGGACACATTCTGAGGTATTGAGGGAGCACCATCTGACGTACTGAGGAAGCACTATCAGAGCTACTGATGGAGAAATATCTGAGGTATTGATGGAGCACTTTCTGAGGTATTGGGGGAGCACTTTCGAGGTATTGCGGGAGAACTACCTGAGGTGTTGAGGGAGCACATTCTGAGGTACTGAGGAAGCACAATCTGAGTTTCTGAGGGAGTGCTTTTTGAGGTACTGAGGGAGAACTATCCGAGGTACTGAGGGACCAGAATCTGAAGTATTGAGGGAGCACTTTCTGAGGTATTTAGGGACCACTATCTCAGGTATTGAGGAAGCACTTTCTGAGGTATTGAGGGAACACTTTCTGAGGTATTGAGGGAGCACTATCTGAGGTACTGAGGGAGCACTTTCTGTGGTATTGAGGAAGCACTTTTTGAGGTATTGTGGAAGCACTTTCTGAGATATTGAGAAGCACTGTCTGAGGTATTGAGGAAGCACTATCTGAGGTATTGAGGAAGCACTTTCTGAGGTACTGAGGGAGCACTTTCTGAGGTATTGAGGGAGCACTTTCAGATGTATTGAGGGAGAACGATCTGAGGTATTGAGGGAGCACTATCTGAGGTATTGAGGGAGAACTATCTGAGATATTGAGGAGAACTATCTGAGGTATTGAGGGAGAAATATATGAGGCATTGAGCGAGCACTTTCAGAGGTTTTGAGGGAGAACTATCTGAGGTATTGAGGGAGAACTATCTGAGATATTGAGGAGAACTATCTGAGGTATTGAGGGAGAAATATCTGAGGCATTGAGCGAGCACTTTCAGAGGTTTTGAGGGAGAACTATCTGAGGTATTTAAGGAGAACAATCTTAGGTTTTGAGGGAGCACTCTCTGAGGTATTGATGGATCACTTCCTGAGGTACTGAGGTAGCACTTTCTGAGGTACTGAGGGGACACTTTCTGAGGTATTGGGGGAGCACTATCTGACGTACTGAGGAAGAACTATCAGATGTACTGATGGAGAACTATCAGTGGTATTGATGGAGCACTTTCTGAGGTATTGATGGAACACTCTCTGAGGTATTGAGGGAGCACTATCGATGTATTGAGGGAAAACTACCTGAGGAATTGAGGGAGCACTTTCTGAGTTACTGAGTGAGCACTTTCTGAGGTACTGAGGGAGAACTATCTGAGGTATTGAGGGACAACTTTCTGAAGTATTGAGGGGGCACTTTCTGAGGTATTGAGGGAGCACTTTCTGAGGTATTGAGGGAGCACTATCTGAGGTACTGAGGGAGCACTTTCTGAGGTATTGAGGAAGCACTTTCTGAGGTATTGAGGAAACACTTTCTGAGGTATTGAGGGAGCACTATCTGAGGTATTGGGGAAGCACTTTCTGAGGTATTGAGGAAGCACTTTCTGAGGTACTGAGGGAGCACTTTCTGAGGTATTGAGGGAGCACTATCTGAGGTACTGAAAGAGCATGTTCTGAGGTGTTGAGGAAGCACACTCTGAAGTACTGAGGGAGAGCTATCTGAGGTATTGATGGAGCACTTTCTGAGGTATTGAGGGAGCACTATCTGAGGTACTGAGTGAGCACTTTCTGTGGTATTGAGGAAGCACTTTCTGAGGTATTGAGGGAACACAATCTGATGTATTGAGGAAGCACATTATGAGGTATAGAGGGAGCACTTTCTGAGGTATTGAGGGAGCACTATCTGAGGTACTGAGGGAGAACTATCTGTGGTATTGATGGAGCACTTTCTGAGGTATTGCGGAAGCACTTTGTGAGGTACTGAGGGAGCACTTTCTGAGGTATTGAGGGATCACAATCTGAGGTACTGAGGGAACAAGTTCTGAGGTATTGAGGAAGCAATCTCGGATGTACTGAGGGAGAACTATCTGTGGTACTGAGGGAGAACTATCTGAGGTACTGAGGGAGCACTTTCTGATGTATTAAGGGAGCACTATCTGAGTCAATGAGGGAGCAATATCTGAGGTACTGAGGGAGCACTTTCTGTGGTATTTAGGGAGCACTTTCTGAGGTACTGAGTGAGAACTATCTGAGGTACTGAGGGAGAACTATCTGAGGTGCTGAGGGAGCAGTTTCTGAGGTAATGAGGGAGCACTTCCTGACGTACTGAGGAAGCACTAGCTGAGGTTCTGAGTGAGTACTATCTGAGGTACTGAGGGATCACTTTCTGAGGTATTGAGGGAGAAACTTTCTGAGGTATTGAGGGAGCACTTTCTGAGGTACTGCGGGAGCACTATCTGAGGTATTGAGGGAGACCTATCTGAGGTATTGTGGGATCACTACCTGAGGCATTGAGGGAGAACTATCTGAGCTATTGAGGGAGCACTTTCTGAGGTATTGAGGGAGAACTATCTGAGGTATTGAGGAGAACTATCTGAGGTATTGAGGGAGAAATATCTGAGGCATTGAGCGAGCACTTTCAGAGGTTTTGAGGGAGAACTATCTGAGGTATTTAAGGAGAACAATCTTAGGTTTTGAGGGAGCACTCTCTGAGGTTTTGATGGATCACTTCCTGAGGTACTGAGGTAGCACTTTCTGAGGTACTGAGGGGACACTTTCTGAGGTATTGGGGGAGCACTATCTGACGTACTGAGGAAGAACTATCAGATGTACTGATGGAGAACTATCAGTGGTATTGATGGAGCACTTTCTGAGGTATTGATGGAACACTCTCTGAGGTATTGAGGGAGCACTTTCGATGTATTGAGGGAAAACTACCTGAGGAATTGAGGGAGCACTTTCTGAGTTACTGAGTGAGCACTTTCTGAGGTACTGAGGGAGAACTATCTGAGGTATTGAGGGACAACTTTCTGAAGTATTGAGGGGGCACTTTCTGAGGTATTGAGGGAGCACTTTCTGAGGTATTGAGGGAGAACTATCTGAGGTATTGAGGAAGCACTATCTGAGGTATTGAGGGGGAACTATCTGATGTATTGAGGAGCACTATCTGAGGTATTGAGGGAGAACTATCTGAGGTATTGTGGGAGCACTATCTGAGGCATTGAGGGAAAACTATCTGAGGTATTGAGGGAGCACTGTCAGAGGTATTGAGGGAGAACTATCTGAGGTATTGAGCGAGCACTTTCAGAGGTTTTGAGAGAGAACTATCTGAGGTATTGGAGGAGCACTATCTGAGGTATTAAGGGAGCCCTCTCTGAGGTATTGATGGAGCACTTTCTGAGGTGTTGAGGTAGCACTTTCTGAGGTACTGAGGGGACACATTCTGAGGTATTGAGGGAGCACTATCTGACGTACTGATGGAACACTCTCTGAGGTATTGAGGGAGCACTTTCGAGGTATTGAGGGAGAACTACCTGAGGTGTTGAGGGAGCACATTCTGAGGTACTGAGGAAGCACTATCTGAGGCATTGAGGGAGCACCTTCTGAGGTACTGAGGAAGCACTATCTGAGGCATTGAGGGAGAGCTTTTTGAGGTACTGAGGGAGAACTATCTGAGGTACTGTGGGACCAGTTTCTGAAGTATTGAGGGAGCACTTTCTGAGGTATTGAGGGACCACTATGTGAGGTATTGTGGAAACACTTTCTGAGGTATTGAGGGAGCACTATCGGAGGTATTGAGGTAGCACTTTCTGAGGTACTGAGGGAGCAATTTCTGAGGTATTGAGGGAGAACTATCTGAGATATTGAGGAGCACTTTCAGATGTATTGAGGGAGAAGGATCTGAGGTATTGAGGGAGCACTATCTGAGGTATTGAGGAGCACTATCTGAGGTATTGAGGGAGATCTATCTGAGGTATTGAGCGAGCACTTTCAGAGGTTTTGAGGGAGAACTATCTGAGGTATTTCAGGAGAACTATCTTAGGTTTTGAGGGAGCACTCTCTGAGATATTGATGGATCACTTTCTGATGTATTGAGGTAGCACTTTCTGAGGTACTGAGGGGACACTTTCTGTGGTATTGAGGGAGCACTATCTGACGTACTGAGGAAGCACTATCAGATGGACTGATGGAGAACTATCTGAGGTATTGATGGAGCACTTTCTAAGGTATTGAGGGAGCACTTTCTGAGGTTTTGATGGAACACTCTCTGAGGAATTGAGGGAGCACTTTCGAGGTATAGCGGGGGAACTATCTGAGGTACTGAGGGAGCACTTTCTGAGGTATTGAGGAAGCACTTTCTGAGATATTGAAGGAACACAATCTGATGTATTGCGGAAGCACTTTAAGAGGTACTGAGGGAGCAATTTCTGAGCTATTGAGGAAGCACTCTCTGAGGTACTGATGGAGAACTATCTCCGGTACTGAGGGAGATCTATCTGAGGTACTGAGCGAGAACATTCTGAGGTATTAAGGGAGCACTATCTGAGGCATTGAGGGAGCAATATCTGATGTACTGAGGGAGCACTTTCTGAGGTACTGATGGAACACTCACTGAGGTATTGAGGGAGCACTTTCGAGGCATTGAGGGAGAACTACCTGAGGAATTGAGGGAGCACTTTCTGATGTAAAGAGGAAGCACAATCTGAGGTATTGAGGGAGCACCTTCTGAAGTACTGAGGAAGCACTATCTGACGTACTGAGGGAGCACTTTCTGAGGTACTGAGGGAGAACTATCTGAGGTACTGAGGGAGCACTTTCTGAAGTATTGAGGGAGCACTTTCTGAGGTATTGAGGGACCACTATCTGAGGTATTGAGGAAGCACTTTCTGAGGTATTGAGTGAGCACTTTCTGAGATATTGAGGGAGCACTATATGAGTTACTGAGGGAGCACTTTCTGAGGTATTGAGAAAGCACTTTCTGAGGTATTGAGGAAGCACTTTCTGAGGTATTGAGGGAGCACTTTCTGAGGTATTGAGGAAGCACTTTCTGAGGAATTGAGGAAGCACTTTCTGAGGTATTGAGGGAGCACTATCTGAGGTACTGAGGGAGCAAGTTCTGAGGTATTGAGGAAGCACACTCTGAGGTACTGAGGGAGTATTATCTGAGGAGTTGGGGGAGCACTTTCTGAGGCACTGAGGAAGCACTATCTGAGGTATTGAGGGAGCACCTTCTGAGGAGCTGAGGGAGCACTTTCTGCGGTACTGAGGGAGAACTACCTGAGGTACTGAGGGACAACTTTTTGAAGTATTGAGGGAGAACTTTCTGAGATATTGAGGGAGCACTATCTGAGGTATTGAGGAAGCACATTCTGAGGTATTGAGGGAGCACTTTCTGAGGTATTGAGGGAGCACTATCTGAGGTATTGAGGAAGCACTTTCTGAGGTATTGAGGGAGCACTATCTGAGGTACTGAGGGAGCAAGTTCTGAGGTATTGAGGAAGCACACTCTGAGGTACTGAGGGAGTATTATCTGAGGTTTTGATGGAGCACTTTCTGAGGTATTGAGGGAGCACTATCTGAGGTACTGAGTGAGCACTTTCTGAGGTATTGAGGAAGCACTTTCTGAGGTATTGAGGGAACACAATCTGATGTATTGAGGAAGCACTTTCTGAGATATTGAGGGAGCACTATCTGAGGTACTGAGGCAGAACTATCTGTGGTATTGATGGAGCACTTTCTGAGGTATTGAGGAAGAATTGGTGGGCGGCACGGTGGCACAGTGGTTAGCACTGCTGCCTCACAGCGCCAGAGACCCGGGTTCAATTCCCGACTCAGGCGACTGACTGTGTGGAGTTTGCACGTTCTCCCCGTGTCTGCGTGGGTTTCCTCCGGGTGCTCCGGTTTCCTCCCACAGTCACAAAGATGTGCGGGTCAGGTGAATTGGCCATGCTAAATTGCCTGTAGTGTTAGGTTAAAGGGGCAAATGTAGGGGTATGGGTGGGTTGCGCTTCGGCGGGTCGGTGTGGACTTGTTGGGCCGAAGGGCCTGTTTCCACACTGTAAGTAATCTAATCTAATCTAATCACTTTCTGAGGTACTGAGGGAGCACATTCTGAGGTATTGAGGGAGCACTATCTGAAGTACTGAGAGAACAAGTTCTGAGCTATTGAGGAAGCACTCTCTGAGGTACTGAGGGAGATCTATCTGAGGTACTGAGCGAGAACTTTCTGAGGTATTAAGGGAGCACTATCTGAGGCATTGAGGGAGCAATATCTGATGTACTGAGGGAGCACTTTCTGAGGTATTTAGGGAGCAGTTTCTGAGGTATTGAGGGAGCACTATCTGAGGCATTGAGGGAGCAATATCTGATGTACTGAGGGAGCACTTTCTGAGGTATTTAGGGAGCAGTTTCTGAGGTACTGAGTGAGAACTATCTGGGGTGCTGAGGGAGCAGTTTCTGAGGTATTGAGGGAGCACTTTCTGACGTACTGAGGGAGAACTATCTGAGGTATTGAGGGAGAACTATCTGAGGTATTGTGGGAACACTATCTGAGGCATTGAGGGAGAACTATCTGAGGTATTGAGGGAGCACTTTCAGAGGTATTGAGGGAGAACTGTCTGAGGTTGTGAGGGAGCACAATCTGAGGTATTGAGGGAGAACTATCTGAGGTATTGAGGGAGAACTATCTGAGGTATTGAGGGTGCCCTCTCTAAGGTATTGATGGAGCACTTTCTGATCTATTGATGAAGCACTTTGTGAGGTACTGAGTGAGCACTTTCTGAGGTATTGAGGGCGCACTATCTGAGGTACTGAGGGAACAAGTTCTGAGGTATTGAGGAAGCACTCTCTGAGGTACTGAGAGAGAACTATCTGAGGTACTGAGGTACTGAGGTACTGAGGTAACTCAGAAAGTTCTTCCTCAATACCTCAGAAAGTGCTCCCTCAGTACCTCAGATAGTTCTCCCTCAGGACCTAAGATAGTACTCCCTCAGTACCTCATAAAGTGCTCCCTCAATACTTCAGAAAGTGGTCACTCAGTACCTCAGATAGTTCTCCCTCAGTACCTAAGATAGTTCTCCCACAGTACCTCAGGTAGTGCTTCCTCAGTACCTCAGAAGGTGATCCCTCCATACCTCTGATAGTTCTCCCTCAATACCGATGAAAGTGCTCCCTTAATAACTCAGAAAGTGTCACCTCACTACCTCATAAAGTGCTGCCACAATACCTCAGAAAGTGCTCCATCAATACCTCAGATAGTTCTCCCTCAGTACCTCACATAGTGCTTCCTCAGTACGTCAGATAGTGCTCCCTCAATACATCAGAAAGTGCTCCATCAATACCTCAGACAGTGCTCGCTCAATACCTCTGAAAGTCCTCCCTACATACCTAAGATAGTTCTCCCACAATACGTCAGATAGTTCTGCCTCAAAACCTCTGAAAGTGCTCCCGCAATACCTCAGATAGTTCTCCGTCAATGCCTCAGATAGTGCTCCCTCAATACCTCAGATAGTTTCTGCCTCAGTACCTCAGATAGTGCTCCCTCAATACCTCAGATAGTGCTCCCTCAATACCTCAGATAGTGCTCCCTCAATACCTCAGAGAGTTCTCCAACAATACCTCTGAAAGTGCTCCCTCAATACCTCTGAAAGTGCTCCCTCAATGCCTCAGATAGTGCTCCCTTAATACCTCAGAAAGTGCTCACTCAGTAGCTCAGATAGTTCTCCCTCAGTACCTCAGAAAGTGCTTCCTCAACACCTCAGAAAGTGCACCCTCAGTACCTCAGATAGTGCTCCCTCAATACCTCAGAAAGTGCTCCCTCAGTACCTCATAAAGTGCTTCTTCAATACATCAGATTGTGTTTCCTCAATACCTCAGATAGTTCTCCCTCAGTACCTCAGATAGTGCTCCCTTAGCACTTTCTGAGGTATTGAGGGAGCACTTTCTGAGGTATTGAGGAAGCACTTTCTGAGGTATTGAGGGAGCACTTTCTGAGGTACTGAGGGAGCACTTTCTGAGGTATTGAGGGAGAAGTATCTGAGGTACTGAGGGAGCACACTCTGAGTTATTGAGGGAGCACTATCTGAGGTACTGAGGGAGAACTATCTGAGGTATTGAGGAAGCACTTTCTGAGTTATTGAGGGAGCACTATCTGAGGTATTGAGGAAGCACTTTCTGAGGTATTGAGGGAGCACTTTCTGAGGTACTGAGGGAGCACTTCCTGAGGTATTGAGGGGACACTATCTGAGGTACTGAGGGAGCACTATCTGAGGTACTGAGGGAGCACTTTCTGAGTTATTGAGGGAGCACTATCTGAGGTATTGAGGAAGCACTTTCTGAGGTATTCAGGGAGCACTATCTGAGGTACTGAGGGAGCACTATCTGGTGGTACAGAGTGCAGAGGGTAGAAAGGAACAGATGCAATTCCCTGATCATTTCCTCAGGGTCCCCGGGGCACTCTGGTGTCATAATTTGAAATGGAAGCCACTCCCCATTTCAGCAGATCCAGATCATTTTAAACAATCAGTGAAAAATAACAGCAGCATGTGTCTGAAACATGGTTTGGGGGAAAACCTTCATCAATCTATTGTTACTTGTTGCTTAGAGACATTTTAGAAAAGCAGCACCCAAACAGACTAATGCTGTTGATGCAAGAGGTGGTGCACAGGAAGATCCAACAAGTCTCTGTAGCTGTTGTCTGTCCTCCTGGAGCAGTCATCATGTGAGATCATGGCTCAGTCCTCGGAGATATCATTTCTCCATCAACACCCCGACAATGCCTTGACAGCTGTGTGTGTCTGTGAGAGAGAGAGAGACTGCCCGTGTTTGTGTGTGTGAAAGAGTGGATGCATGTGTATCTCTGTGTGTCTGTATATGTGTGCGTGAGAAAGAAATTGCATGTTCATGTGAGAGTGTGTGGCCATGTGTGTTTGAGGGTGTGTGTGTCTCTGTGTGCATGTGTGTGAGTGAGGGTGTGCGTGAGAGAGTGTGTATGTGTGTGAGAGAGAGAGTGTATCTGTGTGTATGTGTGTGTGAGAGTGTGTCTGTGTGTGTGAGAGAGTGTCTGTGTGTCTATTGTGTGTGTATCTGTGTGTCTATGTGGGTATATGTCTGTGTGTCTGTATGACAGTGTGTCTTATGTGAGAAATAGTGTGTATGTGTGTGTGAGAGAGTGTGTATGTCAGTGTGTGTGTGAGAGAGAGTGTTTGTATGCATATTTGAGGGAGCGTGTGTCTGTGTGTGTATGTGTGTGTGAGAGAGAGTGTAACTGTGTGTTTGCGTGTGTGTGAGAGAGAGCGTTTGTGTGTGTGAGAGTGTGTGTCAGTTTGTGTGTGTGTGAGAGTGTGTGTCCATGTGTGTGTGTGAGGGAGAGTGTGTCTATATGTGTTTGAGGGAGCGTGTGTCTGCGCGTGTATGTGTGTGTGTGAGAGAGTGTGCGTTTATGTGTGTATGTGAGAGAGTGTGTCTGTGTGTGTTTGAGGGAGCGTGTGTCTGCGAGTGTATGTGTGTATGAGAGAGAGAGTAACTGTGCGTTTATGTGTGTATGTGAGAGAAGGTGTCTGTGTGTGCTTGAGGGATCGTGTGTTTGTGTGTCTGTCTGTGTGTATGTGTGAGAGAGAATGTCTGTGTGTGTGAGAGACAGAGAGTGTGTGTGAGAGAGAGTGTCTATGTGCGTGAGAGTGAGTGGGTGTGTGAGAATGAGAGTGTGTGTGTGTAAATGAGAGAGAGTGTGTGTATTTGTGTGTGTGAGAGAGTGTATCTGCGTGAGAGTGTCTGTGTGAGAGAGTGAGTGGGTGTGTGAGAGAATGAGAGTGTGTGTTTGTAAATGAGAGAGTGTGTGTATTTGTGTGTGTGAGAGAGTGTGTCTGTGTGAGAGTGTCTGTGTGTTTGAGAGAGTTTGTCTGTGTGAGAGAGAGTGTGTCTGCGTGTATGTGTGAGAGAGTGTGCCCGTATGTGTATTTGAGGGAGCGTATGTCTGTGTGTGTATGTGTGTGAGAGATATAGTGTGTGCTTGTGTGTGAGAGTGTGTCTGTGTTTGTGTTTGAGGGAGCGTGTGTCTGTGTGTGTGAGAGAGCCTGTGTGTGGCGGGGTCCTTTGTGTATGTGTGTGTGAGAGTGTGTCTGTGTGTGTTTGAGGGAGTGTATGTGTGTGTGTATGTGTGTAAACTAGCCAATCTTATTGGGTGCTCATGAATATAAAATCCAGCTGCTGCTTCAAGTGAAATGGTCCTCGTGTTTCCAAAGACACAAAAGCTGCAAGAGTGAATGAACTGGGGGAAAGAGAGTGCTGTTCATTCCCGTGGGGATTTATCCAGTAAACCTTCCCCACACACTAACATCCCTCTGGCAATGCAGTGACTAGTCCTGCACACAGTGCCCCAGGTACAAACCAATGTAATGTCTTACCAGAGCATGGGACAGCTCCTCATTAGAGAGCGGTGTCTGATGGGGATTTAATCAGAGGGTCACCATGGCCCGGCTGAGGGGAGAGGTTGGGAAGGAGAGTCCTTCAGAGTAACCCCAGCTGGTGTGGGAATTGAACACACGCTATTGGTTTTACTCTGCATTATAAACCAACTGTCCAGCCAACTGAGCTAACTCACTTCACTCCAGGGGCATGCCCTGTATAACCCACTCATAGCCAGCCTGCACCTCAAGAGGAGCCAGGAGCAAGGCCATTCAGCCCCACCCTAACCCAGAAGGGAGAGCACGGCACGCTGATGGATGAAACAAGCCCCTCCCATCTGGCCGTCTGAAATGGAGCTGGAGGGACAGAGCACATCTGGCCTGCTGTTTACTTCCCCGAGACTGGCCTGCTCCACCTTACAGTGAGAGACTGAGGGGAACCGCAAGGAGATTTCACTTCTCACTGAGAGGCTGCAACTCCAATCCAAATCAGGCTGGTTCCCTCCGAGACTCACGGAAGAGGGCAGCCCTCTACAGATCAGGCCCTTGTGTCGTCCTAACCTCCAGTGTGGGGGCCAAGAGCTGGGAGGTAGTGTTAAGAACATCCGACCATCCGAAATAGGAACAGGAGGAGACCATTCAGCCCCTCGAGCCTGCTCTGGTATTCAATAGGATCGTGGATGATTCAACATTCAATTTGGGAGCTCAAACTAGGACAATACAGAGACAGAGAATCAAATTATTCTGCCATGAGGAATCATCAGATGAAAGCACACACACACACGGACACACACACACACACGGACACACACACACACACACACACACAGACACATCCACACACAGACACATACAGGCACACACACACACAGACACACACACACAGGCAGACACACATAGACACATACACACACACACAGACACATACAGGCACACACACACGCATGCACACACACACACACACACACACAGACACAAACACACACAGGCACACACACACACACACACACACAGACACAAACACACACAGGCACATACACACACACACACACACACACACACAGACACAAACACACACAGGCACATACACACACACACACACAAACACACACAGTGGGATTCAGGCCGTGTGTGGGAACGGGGAGAGACAAAGGAGCAAAATGCTAGAGAGGGATCTGATCCCACAGATTTCACTGCTTCCCTCTCTCTCTGCGGCTCTCATGTCTATTTCTGTGTTCCCAGTTCTCTCTCCCACATCTTTCCTTCAATCCCTATCTCTCAACATCCTTCACATATCTGTCCTGTTTCTATTTCCCAGTAGATTCCCTTCCTCCTTTATCACCTCACCAGGTTTTTCAGTAATGCTTAATCATTCAGTCTTTCACAAAACTAACACCTTGCTCATCTCTCTCTGCATCTGTTTCTCAGCTCTGTGGGATCTTGCTATTCCTGCCTGTACATCATTGTAGCCACATCACAGCCCCCACCACCACCCCACTCTCTCAGCTCTATGTCTCTGCTGCTGCAGCTCCTCTCTCTCTCTCTGTCCTATATCTCTCCCTGGGATTTCCGTCTTGCTGTCTGCCTGAACTTCTCTCCCTCTTTTTCTCTCCCCATTTTCACTTTGTATCTGTCTGACATTGTATTTCTCTTCCTGGAGTTTCACTCTCTCTCTGTCTCTGTCCTGCTCTCTCTCAGTTCTTCTCACTTCCTCTCCCCTTCCCCCCCCGCCTGTCTTTGTCTTGTTCTCTCCCTCCCTCATGCTGTCTGCCCGTCCATCTCTCTTTCTCTCCTGTAGTTTCTCTCCCTCTTTCTCCCTGGACCCCTCTGCTCTGTCCCAGTGACTGGGGAAGGGGCATTGGGAAGAGTTTGCCTCAGTGCCTGGTCTTTCCCAGGATTTACCCCGACTGTGGGGAGGGGGTGAATGGAAGGAACATGAAGTACTTTTCTGAGTGCGTCTGAAAAAGAGAGAAAGAGAACGAGAAAGGGAGAGTGACAAAAAGAGAGAGAGACATGGAGAGAGTGGAGATGGAGAAAGTGGAGAGAGAGAAATGGGCAGTAAGAGTCAGGGAGGTGGAGTGAGAAAAGGACAGAGTGAGAGACAGGGAGAGAGAGAGAGTGAGAAGGACATATATGGAGGGAGAAGGACAGTGTGTGTACTTGGCGATGGTTTTAGAGTGGGATCTTGCTGTGCATTACAGCAGTCAGTGTCAAAAGGCGAGTTAGACTCTGCACTATGTCCTCCAGCCCAGGGGCTGTAAGTCTGCATGGGAAGGGGGAGAGTGGGAGACACGGAGGGAATGGGACAGCCAGAGACAGGGGGAGGGTTTGATGGGGTTTTGGGGTTGGTGGAGAAAGGAGGGACTGTGGTCATAGAGAGATGGAGGGAGGGATAGCATGTGATGCAAAGTCTGAGACAGGGTGGAGAAGAGGTCTCCACACGAAGGATAGTCAATGAGGCCATTCAGGGGCCAATCCTGAGGATCCTGAACCGAACCAGGATCATTTAATGGGGCAGGGGGATGATGGGCAGAAATGACTCCATCTGTGATGCAAACCTTCTGTAATTCTCGGGCTGGGATCTTGCTGTACATTAAAATAAGTCACAGGTCAGTCAACCCAGACACATTTACCGGTGTGAGAAAGCGAGGACTGCAGATGCTGGAGAGTCAGAGTTACAAAGTGTGGAGCTGGAGAAGCCCAGCAGGTCAGCCAGGAGAGACAATGGTTCAGGCCTGACCTGCTGGGCTTTTCCAGCTCCACACTTTTCCACTCAACTCCCTCTGCCCCAGGGAGTGGGGCTCACAGCAATGTTGGGGGGGCAGCAAAATATTTGAGGGGGGCACAGTTGGTGATGTAGGTATTTTGGAGGGAAGGTATTTGGGGAAGGGAATAAATTTGGGAGGAGAGTGAAAATGATGGCCAATTGTTTTTAGGGGGTTCAAATTTAGGTGAGCACTTTCAGGTCTGAAACAAAGAAAAAGAGAAAGGGAGGGTGAGAAAAAGGGAAAGAGGGAGAGAGAGTGGGGATGGAGAAGGGGATGAGAGAAAGATGGGGCAGAGACAGACAGTGAGAGGGAGGGTGTGAGAGAAAGGCAGATTGAGAGAAAGAGACAGACAGGGAGAGAGAAGGACAAAGAGTGAAGGGGAAGTCAGACTGAGAGAAACAGGCGTTGACGCATGGACAGACTGAAGGGGTGACACTCAGTATTCCAGTTGGTTCCAGCTCCCTCTCTCTCAATGGGTTTTCACACTCCCTCTCTCCTATGCTCCTGGGGTTTCCTTCAGCTTGTCTCTCTCTCTCCCTCTCTCTCTCCCTCTCTCTGGATGGTGAGCTGGTCTCTGTCCCTTGCCATGTTGGGCACCTCAGAAAGCCTCCAGAAAATTCAAGAGATCAGTCTGCAGGTGATCCCTGGTTTTGTTCATTTCTGGATGGTTTCCCAGAACTTTCTATACTTCTGGCCAATTCGGAGAATCAGTTAATAGTTTGAAGCGTTGCTTATCATTTGGATGTTAGTTTCTTTGTGTAGCAGGACCCGGTGCCTTCCTATCTGGGCCCTCCTTTGTTTGGTGGAGACGTTGTTAGGGATATGCCTGCCCAGGGGACCTGCTGCCTTTGACATTATGCTGATGGGATAACCATCTGGCTGCTGTCTGGCTTTTGTGGTTTGGGAGTATAACTTGTCCAATATACCCAGCATCTCTTGGCTGTCTATCTGTGTTTTAGCAAGGAGGCCGCAATACTTCACCCATTCCCCCTCCCCCACCCAGTCTTTAGAATGGAAAGAAGATTATACAATGAATTACAAACCTAATTTTAAAAGCTGGTTATGTTTGTTGTCAGAGTAGCCTGCTGTTTGAACGAAAGCCATTTTGTACATTGGTCAAACCGATTGTCATATGGCTGATAAGTGATATCATAGAATCCCTACAGAGCAGAAACAGGCCCTTCAGCCCATCGAGTCCACAATGACCCTCTGAAGAGAATCCAACTCAGATTCATCCCCTGATGATATCCCTGAAACCCTGCACTTCCCACGACTATTCCAGCTAACCTGAATATCCCTCGACACTATGGGCAATCTGTCAAAAATGTGCAGATGCAGGGAGAATGTACAAACACCACACAGACAGTCGCTCAGGAGTGGAATCAAACCCAGGTCTCTGGCACTGTGAGGTAACAGTGCTCACCACTGAGCGACTGTGGCACTTGTAACTGTTTCGACAAAACCTATTCCGTTCTGAGAATCCATACAGAATTGGAATGCATAGCCAACATCCAGTGAGCAGAATAAATGCAAGGGAATGAGACCTGCTGGCTCAAACTCCTGGAATTCCCTCCCGAAGGACCTTGTGGGTCCACCACCTGCAACAGTTCAAGGAGGCAGCTCACCACCAAAACCAGCTCCCGAGCAGCTACGGACAGGCCATCAATACTGGGCCCAGCCAGGAACACTCAAACGCTGCAAATGAATGAAACTGAGGTGATCACCCGGGGAGTTCATCTACCTTCCAGTCCCTGAGGGTGTGTCTATTCACCATGATTGTACCCATCTGTTACAGCCTGCAATCCTAACCACCGGTATCCCGAGGTATATCAAGGTGAGTGCGGTTAGGGACACAGCCGATGTGGTCCTCTATCTCTCACTCCCCTCTCTATCTCACCCCTCTCTCTCTCTCTCCCTCAGCGCTTCTCTCTCACACCGCTTCTCTCTCTCTCAGCCCTCTCTCACTCTCACCCCTCTCTCTCTCACCCCTCTCTCTCTTCCCCCTCTCTCTTCTCAGACCCCTCTCTCTCTCACCCCTCTCTCTCTTCCCCCTCTCTCTTCTCAGACCTCTCTCTCTCTCTCCCTCAGCGCTTCTCTCTCACACCGCTTCTCTCTCTCTCAGCCCTCTCTCTCAGCCTCTCTCTCACCACTCTCTCTTACCCCTCTCTCTCACCCTCTCTCTCAACCCCTCTGTCACCCCTTCTCTCTCACCCCTTCACTCTCTCATCCTGTCTCTCTGTCAGCCCCTGTCTCTTTCTCACCCGCTCTCTCTTCCACCACTCTCTCTCCCTCAACCCCTCTTTTTCAACCCTCTCTCTCTTAACCCTCTATCTCACACCTCTCTCTCTCACCCTCTCTCTCTCACCCCTACTGTGTTAGCCCCTCTCTCGCACCCCCCTCTCTCAGGCCCTCTCTCTCTCACCCCTCTCTCTCTGTTTCACCCCTCTCGCTCTGTTTCACCCCTCTGTCTCACCCCCTCTCTCACCCCCTGTCTCTCTCAACCTGTCTCTCTGTCACCCCCTGTCTCTTTCTCATCCGCTCTCCCTTCCACCCCTCTCTCTCCCTCACCCCTCTCTCTCACCCCTCTCTCTTTCACTCCTCTCTCTCTCACTCTCTCGCTCTTACCCATCTCTCTCTCTTACACACCTCTCTCTCTCACGCCTTCTCTCTCACCCTCTCTTTCACAGCCCCTCTCTCTCAGCTCTTCTCTCTCTCATCCCTTTCTCTCTCATCCCACTCTCTCTCACACCTCTCTCTCACCTCCTCTCTCACACCCTCTCTCTCACACCCTCTCTCTCTCTTACCCCTCTCTCTCACACCGCTTCTCTCTCTCTCACCCGTCTCTCACTCTCACCCCTTTCTCCCTCTCTCATCCCACTCTCTCTCACTCTCTCTCTCTCAACCCCTCTCTCTCAAGCCCTCTCTTTCAGCCCATTGCTCTCTCACCCCCCCCCCCCCACACACCTCTCTCTCAACCCTCTGTCGCTCTCACACTCCTCTCTCTCTCTCTCTCTCTCTCTCTCTCTCCCTCTCTCTCACCCTCTCTCTCAACCCTCTCTCTCTTACCTCTCCCTCTCACCCCCTCTCTCTCACACGTCTCTCTCTCTTTCAGCCCTACTCTCTCTCACACCCCACTTCTCTCACAGACCTCTCTCTCAACCCTCGGTCTCTCTCACACACCTCTCTCTCTCACCCTCTCTCTCACCCCCTTCTCTCTCTCACACCTTTCTCTCTCTCTCACCCTCTCTCTCTCTAACCCCTCTCTCTCACTAACCCCTCTCCCTCCTAACCCTCTCTCTCACACACACATCTCTCTCACCCTTTCTCTCTCACCGCTCTCTCTTAACCCCCCCTCTCTCACACACTCTCTCTCTCACCACTTCTCTCTCACTGCCTCTCTCATCCCCCTCTCTCAGGCTATATCTTCCAGCCCCTCTCACTCTCTCACCCCCTTCTCTCTCATACCCTCTCTCTCAGGCCCCCTCTCTCTCTCACCCCTCTCTCTCTCACCCCTCTCTCTCTCACCCCTCTCTCTCTCACACCCCTCTCTCTCTCACATACCCCTCTCTCTCACACACCCTTCTCCCTCACACACCCCTCTCCCTCACCCCCTCTCTCTCACCCCCTCTCTCTCACCCCCTCTCTCTCACCCCCTCTCTCTCTACTCCCTCTCATCCCCTCTCTCTCATCCCCTCTCTGTCATACACCCCTCTCTTTCACCCCTCTTTCTCACACACCCTCTCTCTCACCCCCCTCACTCTCACACCCCTCTCTCTCTCACCCTTCTCTCTCTCTCACCCCCTCTCTCCCTCACCCCGCTCTATCTGTCATCCCCTCCCTCTCTCCCCACTCTCTCACCCCCTCACTCTCACACCCTCTCTTTCTTAGCCCTCTCACTCTCTCACCCCTCCCACTCTCACCACTCTCATTCTCTCTTACACCTCTCTCTTTCACCCCCTCTCTGTCTTACCCCTCTCTCTCACCCCCTCTCTCACACCCTCTCTCTCCCCCATTCTCTCCCCCCTTTCTCTCCCCCACTCTCACTCACCCCCTTTCTCTTTCTCACCCCGATCTTTCCCATCCCCTCTCTCTCTCCCTCTCTCTCACCCTCTCTCTCAACCCTCTCTCTCACCCCCTTCTCTCTCAGGCCCTCTCTTTCATCCCCCCTCTCTCTCTCTCACACCCTTCTCTCTCTCACCCTCTATCTCTCTCATCCCCTCTCTCTTACCCCTCTCTCTCTCACACACCTCTCTCTCACCTCTCTCTCTCTCACACACCCTCTCTCTCTTACCCCTCTCTCTCTCACACACTTCTCTCACACCCTCTCTATCACACCCCTCTCTCTCACACCCTCTCTCTCATACCTCTCTCTCACCCCTTCTCTCTCACCCCTCTCTCTCACCCCTCTCTCAGGCCCTCTCTTTCAGTCCCTCTCTCTCTCTCACCCTATCTCTCTCACCCCTCTCTCTCTCACCCTCCTCCTCTCTCACCCTCTCTCTCCCACACATTCTCTCTCACCCCCTCTCTCAGGCCCTCTCTCTCACACCTCTCTCTCTTACACCCACCCCCTCTCTCTCACACCTCCTCTCTCTCACCCCTCTCTCTCATCCCGCTCTCCCTCTCACATCTTTCTCTCTCATCCCTCTCTCTCTCAAACCCTCTCTCACCGCCCCCCTCTCACCCCTCTCTCTCACCCCCTCTCTCTCACCCCCTCTCTCTCACCCCCTCTCTCTCACACCCCTCTCTTTCACCCCTCTTTCTCACACCCCCTCTCTCTCACCCCCCTCACTCTCACACCCCTCTCTCTCACGACCTCTCTCTTACCCCCTCTCTCTCACACCTCTCTCTCACTCCCTCTCTCCCTCGCCTCGCTCTATCTGTCTCCCCTCTCTCTCTCCCCTCTCTCACTCTCCCACACCCTCTCTTTCTTAGCCCTCTCACTCTCTTACCCCCTCTCTCTCATGCCTCTCTCTCACCTTCTCTCTCTCACCTATTCTTTCTCTGCCTGTCTCTCTCTCACCCCCTCTCTCTTTCTCACCTGCTCTCTTCAAGTCCGATCTCTCTCACACACGCTCTCTCTCATCCCTCTCTCTCACCCCTCTCTCTATTACCTCTCTCTCTCTCACACACACACCACTCTCTCTGAACCCTCTTGCTCTACCCAGTCTCTCCCAACCTGATCTCTCTCACTCACCTTCTCTCTCACGCCTCTCTCTCTTACACCTCTCTCTATCTCACCCCCTCTCTCTCTCAGACCCTCTCTCTCTCACCCTCTCACTGTCTTTCACCCCTCTCTCTCTCTTACCTCTCCCTCTCACCCCCTCTCTCTCACACGTCTCTCTCTCTTTCAGCCCTTCTCTCTCTCACACCCCACTTCTCTCACAGACCTCTCTCTCAACCCTCGGTCTCTCTCACACACCTCTCTCTCTCACCCTCTCTCTCACCCCCTTCTCTCTCTCACACCTTTCTCTCTCTCTCTCACCCTCTCTCTCTCTAACCCCTCTCTCTCACTAACCCCTCTCCCTCCTAACCCTCTCTCTCACACACACATCTCTCTCACCCTTTCTCTCTCACCGCTCTCTCTTAACCCCCCTCTCTCACACACTCTCTCTCTCACCACTTCTCTCTCACTGCCTCTCTCATCCCCCTCTCTCAGGCTATATCTTCCAGCCCCTCTCACTCTCTCACCCCCTTCTCTCTCATACCCTCTCTCTCAGGCCCCCTCTCTCTCTCACCCCTCTCTCTCTCACCCCTCTCTCTCTCACCCCTCTCTCTCTCACACCCCTCTCTCTCTCACATACCCCTCTCTCTCTCACACCCTTCTCCCTCACACACCCCTCTCCCTCACCCCCTCTCTCTCACCCCCTCTCTCTCACCCCCTCTCTCTCACCCCCTCTCTCTCACCCCCTCTCTCTCTACTCCCTCTCATCCCCTCTCTCTCATCCCCTCTCTGTCATACACCTCTCTCTTTCACCCCTCTTTCTCACACACCCTCTCTCTCACCCCCCTCACTCTCACACCCCTCTCTCTCTCACCCTTCTCTCTCTCTCACCCCCTCTCTCCCTCACCCCGCTCTATCTGTCATCCCCTTCCTCTCTCCCCACTCTCACCCCCTCACTCTCACACCCTCTCTTTCTTAGCCCTCTCACTCTCTCACCCCTCCCACTCTCACCACTCTCATTCTCTCTTACCCCTCTCTCTTTCACCCCCTCTCTGTCTTACCCCTCTCTCTCACCCCCTCTCTCACACCCTCTCTCTCCCCCATTCTCTCCCCCCTTTCTCTCCCCCACTCTCACTCACCCCCTTTCTCTTTCTCACCCCGATCTTTCCCATCCCCTCTCTCTCTCACACTCTCTCAGCCTTCTCTCTCTTTCCCCCCTCTCTCTCTTACCCCCTCTCTCATGACTCTCTCTTACCTTCTCACTCTCACCCTCTCTTTCTCTGCCTGTCTCTCTCTCACACCCCGCCACTCTCTCACCCCTCTCTCTCTCACCCTTTCTCTCTCAACCCTCTCTCTCATTACCCCTCCCTCTCACACCTCTCTCTCTCCTATCCCTCTCTCTTACACCTCTCTCTGTCTCTCACCTCTGTCCCTCACCCTCTGTCTCTCACCCCTTCTCTCCCACCCTCTCTTTCAGCCCCTCTCTCTCACACTCCCCTCTCTCTCACACACCTCTCTCTCAACCCACTGTCTCTCTCACACCCCTCTCTCTCACCCCTGTCTCTCTTACCCCTCTCTCTTACACACCTCTGTCTCACCCTGTCTCTCAACCCCCGCTCTCTCACATCCCTCTCCCTCTCTCACCCATTCTCTCTCACCCCCTCTCTCAGGCCCTCTCTCTCTCTCACATCCCCCCTCTCTCTTACACCCCTCTCTCTGTCACACCCCCTCTCTCTCACCCCCTCTCTCTCACCCCTTCTGTCTCACTCCCCCCTCTCTCTCACCCCTCTCTCTCACCCCTCTCTCTCTTACATCCCTCTCTCTGTCACACCCCTCTCTCTCACCCCTCTCACTCTCTCACACCTCTCTCTCTCATCCCCATCTCCCAACCCCTCTCTCTCACCCCCTCTCTGTTACACCCCATCTCTCTCACCTGCTCTCTCTTTATCACTCACTCTCTCTCTTTCTCACCCCCTCTCTCTCACCCCTTCTCTCTCAACTCCTCTCTCTCTCCCGCCCTCTCTCTCCCCTCTCTCCCCCACTGTCACTCACTCCCTTTCTCTTTCTCACCCGCTCTCTCCCCCACCCCAATCTTTCTCATCCTCCCTCTCTGTCTCACCCTCTCACCCTATTCTCTCTTTCCCCCCTCTCTCTTACCCCCTCTCTCTCACACCTCTCTCTCACCTTCTCTCTCTCACCCTCTCTTTCTCTGCCTGTCTCTCTCACCCCCTCTCTCTTCCTCACCCCCCTCCCTTCCACTCCGATCTCTCTCACACCCCCTCTCTCACCACTCTCTCTCACCACTCTCTCTCACCTCTCTCTCTCTCACCCCTCTCTCTCACACCCCCTCTCTCTCACACCCCTCTCTCTCACCCCTCTCTCTCTTACACCCCCTCTCTTTCACACCACCTCTCTCTCACACCCCTCTCTCTCTCACCCCTCTCTCTCACACCCCTCTCTCTCTCACCCCTCTCTCTCTCAGCCCCCTCCCTCTCTCCCCAGTCTCTCCCACTCTGATCTCTCTCACACACCTTCTCACATGCATCTCTCTCTCAACCTCTCTCTCTCCCACCCCTCTCTCTCTCTTTCCCCTATCTCTATCTCACCCCCTCTCTCTCAGGCCCTCTCTCTCAGCCCCTCTCTCTCTTTCACCCTCTCTCTCTCTTACCTCCCTCTCACCCTCTCTCTCTCACCCTCTGTCTCTCATCTTTGTCTCTCTAACTCAGTCTGTCTCTCTCTCACCCCCGTCTCTTTCTCACCCACTCTCTCTTCCACCCCGATCTCTCTCTCACGCCTTCTCTCTCTCCCTCACCCCTCTCTCCCTCACCCTTCTCTCCCTCTCACCCCTTTCTCTCTTGCCTGTCTCTCTCTCTCATCCCCTCTCTCTCACCCCCTCTCTCTCACCCCCTCTCTCTCATCTCCGCGCTCTCATCCCCTCTCTCTCACCCCTTCTCTATCACCCCTCTCTTTCACCCTCTCTCTCTCTCAGTCTGTCTCTCAACCCCTCTCTCTTTCACACCCGCTCTCTCTTCCACCCCGATTTCTCTCACACAAGCTCTCTAACTCACCCCTCTCTCTCACACACCCCTCTCTCTCTCTGACCCCCTCTCTCTCACCCTTCTCTCTCCCCCCCCGCCCCTCTCTCACATCCCCCTCTCTCTCGCCCTCTCTCACTCCTACGGCTCTCTCTCTTAGCCCTCTCTCTCTCACATCTCTCTCTCACCCTCTCTCTCACCCCCTCTCTCTCACATCCTCTCTTACCCTCTCTCTCTCCTACCCATCCATTTCTTACCCCTCTCTCTCACCTCTCTCTCTCACCCCTTCTCTCTCACCCCTTCTCTCTCACCCCTTCTCTCTCACCCCTTCTCTCTCACTCCCTCTCTCTCACTCTCCCTTCCCTCTCACACACCTCTCTCTCATCCTCTGTCTCTCACCCCTCTCTCTCTTACCACTCTCTCTGTCACCCCTGTCTCTCTCTTATCCCTCTCTCTTACCCCTCTCTCTCACACCGCTTCTCTCTCTCACACTGCTTCTCTCTCTCACCTTCTCTCTCTCACCCCCTCTCTCTCTCAACCCCTGTCTCTCACCCCTCGCGCTCTCACCAAGCTCTCTCTCTCACACTCCCTTTCTGTCTCACCACCCCCTCTCTCAAACCCCCTCACTCTCTCATCCCCTCACTCTCTCACACCCACACTCTCTCACCTCCTCTCTCTCAATCCCTCTTTCTCACACCCCTCTCTCTCACCCCTCTCTCTCTCCACCTATCTCTCACCCCCCTCTCACCGCCCCCTCTCTCAACCCCCCTCACTCTCTCACCCCTCTCTCTCACCCCTCTCTCTCTCCCACCTCCCTCTCTCTAACCTATCTCTCTCTTTCATCCCCACCCCTCTCTCTCTCAACCCCCCCTCTCTCTCACCCCTCTCTCTCTTCCACCTCCCTCTCTCTAACCTATCTTTCTCTCTCATCCCCCCCCTCTCTCTCAACCCCCCCTCTCACCTTCCCCCTCTCACCCCCCCTCTCACCCCCTTTCTCTCACCCCCTCATTCTCTCACCCCCTCTCTCTCAACCCCTCTCTCTCACCCCTCCCACTCTCACCCCTCTCTCTCACCACCCCCTCTCTCAACCCCCCTCACTCTCTCATCCCCTCAGTCTCTCACACCCTCAATCTCTCACGCCCTCTCTCTTTCTCAAACCCTCTCTCTCTCCCCCCTCTCTCTTCCCCTCTCTCTCACCCCTCTCTCTCATCCCCTCTCACACCCTTTCTCTCTTACCCCGCGCTCTCTCTAACCCCTCCGCCTCTCACCCCTCTCACTCACCCCCTCTCTTTCACCCACTCTCTCAATCACACCCTCTCCTTCTCACTCCACTCTCTCTCTTACCCCCTCCCCACTTTCTCTCTCTCAATCACCCCTTGTCTCTCAACCCCTCTCTCTCACCCCTCTCTCACCCGCTCTCTCTTTATTACTCACGCTCTCTCTTTCTCACTTACACTCTCTCTCTCTTTCACTCACTCTCTCTCTTTCTCACCCCCTTTCTCTCTCACACTCCTCTCGCTCACCCTTTCTATCTCACCCCTCTCTCTCTTACGCCTCTCTCACACCCCCTCTCTATTCCCCACTCTTACTCACCCCCTTTCTCTTTCTCACCCCACTCTCTCCCCACCCAAATCTTTCTCATCCTCCCTCTCTGTCTCACCCTCTCACCCTTCTCCTTCTTTCCCTCTCTCTCTCTTACCCCCTCTCTCTCACACCTCTCTCTCACCTTCTCTCTCTCACCCTCTCTTTCTCTGCCGTCTCTCTCACACCTCTCTCTTTCATCCCGCTCTCTCTCTCACCCCTCTCTCTCACCCCTCTCTCTCAGCCCTCTCTCACTCAGCACCCATCCCTCTCTCCCCAGTCTCTCCCATCTTGATCTGTCTCACACGCGTCTCTCGCTCACACTCTCTCTCTCTCCCACCCCTCTCTCTCTTTCCCACCCCTCTTTCTCTTTCCCCTCTCTCTATCTCACCCCCTCTCTCTCACGCCCTCTCTCTCTCAGCCCCTCTCTCTCTTTCACCCCATCTCTATCTCTCTCTCTTACCTCCCTCTCACCCTCTCTCTCTCACCCCTGTCTCTCTAACTCAGCCTGTCTCTCTCTCTCATCCCCGTCTCTTTCTCACCCGCTATCTCTTCCACCCCGATCTCTCTCTCACACCCTCCATCGCCTCACCCCTCTCTCTCCCTCACCCTTCTCTCGCTCTCACCCCTCTCTCTCTCTCACTCACACCTCTCTCTCTCCCTCTCTCTTACCCCTCTCTCTCTCACCCACCTGTCTCTCACCCCTCTCTGTCTCACCCCCCTCTCTCACACCCTTTTTCTCTCACACCTCCCTCTCACACCCCTTGTCTCTCACCGCCTCTCTCACACCTCCTCTCAGTCCCTCTCGTTCAGCCCCTCTCTCTGACACCCCTCTCTCTCACCCCCTCTCTCTCACCCCCTCTCACTCTTACACCCCTCTCTCTCACACCTCCTCTCTCTCACCCCTCTCTCTCTCAACCTTGTCTCTCTTTCCCCTCTCTCTTACCCTGTCTCTCTCACGCCTCTCTCTCACCTTCTCTCTCTCACCCTCTCTTTCTCTGCCTGTCTCTCTCTCACCCCCCCTTTCTCTCACCCCCCCTTTCTCTCTTACCCCCTCTCTCTCACACACCTCTCTCTCTCTCACCGCTTCTCTCTCACCCCTCTCTCTCACCCCAGTCTCTCCCACCCTGATCTCTCTCTCACACCTTCTCTCACACATCTCTCTCTCTCAGCCCTCTCTCTCTCCCCAGTCTCTCCCACGCTGATCTCTCTCTCACCCCGTCTCTCTCCCCCTCTCTCACTCACCCCCTTTCTCTTTCGCACCCGCTCTCTCCCCCACCCCGATCTTTCTCATTCTCCCTCTCTCTCTCACCCTCTCACCCTTCTCTCTCTCATTCCCTCTCTCTCTCGCCCTCTCTCTCTCCAAACCCCTCTCTTCCACTCCCTCTCTCTCACCCCCTCACCTCCACTCTTTCTCTGACCCCCTCTCATTCTTTCCCCTCTCTCTTTCTCCCTCTCTCTCCCTTTTTCACCCTCCTCTCTCTCTCTCACCCCCTTCTCTCTCTCTCACCCTCTCATCTCACCCTCTCTCTCACATCCCCTCATCCACTCTCTCTCTGCACGCTCTCTCTACCCCTCTCTCTTCCCCCCTCCCTTACACACCCTTTACTCTCCCCACCTCTCTGACACCCTCTCTCTCACCCCACTCTCTCACCCCCTCTCTCCCTATCCCCCCTCTCTCAGCCCCCTTTCTCTCTCAGCCCGTTCACTCTCTCACCCCGCTCTCTCTCACCCCCTCTCTCCCTATCCCCCCTCTCTCTCAGCCCCCTTTCTCTCTCAGCCCGTTCACTCTCTCACCCCGCCCTCTCTCACCCCGCTCTCTCACCCTCTTAACGTCTCACTCTCTCTCTGTTTCTCACACCCCCTCTCTCTCACCCCACTCTCTCACCCCCTCTCTCCCTATCCCCTCTCTCTCAGCCCCCTTTCTCTCTCAGCCCGTTCGCTCTCTCACCCCGCTCTCTCTCACCCCCTCTCTCCCTACCCCCCTCTCTCTCAGCCCCCTTTCTCTCTCAGCCCGTTCGCACTCTCACCCCGCTCTCTCACCCCGCTCTCTCACCCCGCTCTCTCACCCTCTCTCTCCCTACCCCTCTCTCTCACCGCCTCTCTCCCTACCCCCTCTCTCTCAGCCCCTTTTCTCTCTCAGCCCACTCGCTCTCTCACCCCGCTCTCTCTCATCCCCTCTCTCCCTACCCCCTCTCTCTCAGCCCCCTTTCTCTCTCAGCCCGTTCGCACTCTCACCCCCTCTCTCCCTACCCCCTTTCTCTCTCAGCCCCCTTTCTCTCTCAGCCCACTCGCTCTCTCACCCCGCTCTCTCTCACCCCCTCTCTCCCTACCCCCTCTCTCTCTCAGCCCCCTTTCTCTCTCAGCCCGTTCGCATTCTCACCCTGCTCTCTCACCCCCTCTCTCCCTACCCCCTCTCTCTCACCCCCTTTTCTCTCTCAGCCCGTTCACTCTCTCACCCCGCTCTCTCTCACCCCCTCTCTCTCACCCCCTCTCTCCCTACCCCCTCACTCTCAGCCCCCTTTCTCTCTCAACCCACTCTCTCTCTCACCCCGCTCTCTCTCACCCCTTCTCTCCCTACCCCCCTCTCTCAGCCCCCTTTTCTCTCTCAGCCCGTTCACTCTCTCACCCCACTCTCTCTCACCCCCTCTCTCCATACCCCCTCTCTCTCAGCTCCCTTTCTCTCTCAACCCACTCGCTCTCTCACTCCGCTCTCTCTCACCCCCTCTCTCCCTACCCCCTCTCTCTCAGCCCCCTTTCTCTCTCAGCCCACTCGCTCTCTCACCCCACTCTCTCTCACCCCCTCTCTCCCTACCCCCCTCTCTCAGCCTCTTTTCTCTCTCAGCCCGTTCACTCTCTCACCCCTCTCTCCCTCACCCCCTCTCTCTCAGCCCCCTTTCTCTCAGCCCCCTTTCTCTCTCACACCATGCTCTCTCTCTCTCATCTCACCCCTCTCTCACACCCTCTCTCTCTCACCCTCTTAACCTCGCACTCTCTCTCTCTGTTTCTCACACCCCCTCTCTCTCACACCCACCTTTCTCTCTCACCCCCTTTCTCTCTCAACCACCTCTCTCTCACCCCGCTCTATCTCTCATCTCCTCTCTCTGCCCCTCTCACTCTCTCTTTTCCTCTCACCCCCTCTCTCTCACCCCTCTCTCTCACCCCTCTCTCAGCCCACTTTCTCTCTCAACCCCCCTCACCCCACTCCCTCTCTCATCTCTCCCCTCTCTCTCACACACTCTCTCTCTCACCCCCTCACTCTCTCTCTCACCCCCTCAATCCCCCCTCTCTCTCCCCTCTCTCACACCCTTTCTCTCTCACTGCCTTCTCTCTCACCCCCCTCACCCCATCTCTCAACCCACCTCTCTCTCACACCCCTCTCTCTCACCCTCTCCCTCCCACCCCCTCACCCCCACTTTCTCACCTGCTCTCTCAAACCACCTCTCTCTCTCTCACGCCCTCTCTTCCACCCCCTCTCAGTCTCACCTCCACTCTTTCTCTCCCCCTTTGTCTCTCCCCCTTTGTCTCTCCCTCTTTCTCTCTCGACCCCCTCACATCACCCCCTCTTTCTCACTCACCCGCGCGCTCTCTCTCACCCCACTCTCTCTCACACCCCCTCTCTCTCACCCCCTTCTCTCTCCCTCACCCTCTAATCTCACCCCTCTCTCACACACCTCTCATCCCCTCTCTCTCTCACCTGGTCTCTCGCTCTTTCAAACTATCTCTCTCTTACCCCCTCTCTCATTCCTCTCTCTTTCACTCTCACCCCCCTCTCTTTCTCAGCATCACTATCTCACCCCCTTCTCTCTCTCAACACCCTTTCTCACTCCCCTCACAACCCCTCACCCACATTCTCTCTCGATCTCAAACTTCCTCTCTCTCTTACCCTTCTCTCTCTCACTCCCTCCCTCTCTCCCACTCAGTGTCTCTCTCTCACCCCATCTCACTCACACCGTCTCTCTCTCAACCCCTCTCTCTCCCACGCCCTCTCTCCCAGCCCCTCTCTATCTCACCTCTACTCTTTCTCTGACCCACTCTCACACCCCCTTTGTCTCTCCCCTTTTCTCTCTCACGCCCCTCATATCGCCCTCTCTCTCTCACCCTCTCTCACTCACCTGCTGTCTCTCCCACCCTACTCTCTCTCCCACCCCCCTCTCTCTCCCACCCACTCTCTCTCACCCCTCTCTCTCCCACCCACTCTCTCTCACCCTCTCTCTCTCATCCTTCTCTCTCTCTCTCACCCCTCTCTCTCCCACCCTACTCTCTCTCCCACCCCCCTCTCTCTCCCACCCACTCTCTCTCACCCCTCTCTCTCCCACCCACTCTCTCTCACCCTCTCTCTCTCATCCTTCTCTCTCTCTCTCACCCCTCTCTCTCCCATCCCCATCGCTCTCCCACCCTGTCTCTCTCGAATCCCTTTCTCTCTCACACCCTCTCTCTCAACCCCCCCTCTCTCATCCCCCTCTCTCTCATCCCCCTCTCTCTCATCCCCCTCTCTCTCGATCCCTCTCTCTCGATCCCTCTCTCTCAACCCCTCTCTCACACTCCTCTCCCTCACTCTCTTCTCTCTCAACCCGTCACTCTCTCTCCCCCTCTCTCTCTCACCCCTCTCTCTCACCCCCTCTGTCACACCCCCTCTCTTTCTCACTCCATCTCTCTTTTACCCCTCTCTCTCTCCCCCCTCTCTCTCACGCCCCCTCTCTCCCCCTCTCCCCCTCTCTCTCACCCCCTCCCACCCCGTCTCGTTCACTTTCCCTCTCTTTCTCACCCCCACTCTCTCTCACTCTCTATCTCACCCTTCTCTCTCTCACCCTTCTCTCTCTCACCCCGTTCTCTCTCACCGCCCCTCTCTCTCACCCCCCTTTCTCTCACCCCCTCTCTCTCTCATCCCCTCTCTCTCAGCCGCACTCTCTCTCACTCTCTCTCTCACCTCTCTCTCTCAGCCCTCTCTCTCACTCCGCTCTCTCTCAACGCCCCTCTCTCTCAACCCCCTCTCTCTCTCACCCCCCCCTCTCACCGCCCCTCTCTCTCGCTCCCCCCCCTCACACTCCCTCTCTCACCCCCACTCTCTCTCACTCTCTCTCTCACCCTTCTCTCTCACACCTCTCTCTCTCACCCCACTCTCTCACCGTCCCTCTCTCTCAACCCCCTCTCACACTCCCCTTTCTCTCACCAACCTCTCTCTCTCACTCTCTCATCCCTTCTCTCTCACCCCCACTCTCTCTCACTCTCTCTCTCACCCCTCTCTCTCACCCCTCTCTCACCGCCCCTCTCTCTCACCCCACCCCCCACACTCCCCTTTCTCTCACCCCCCTCTCTCTCTCATCCCCTCTCTCTCACCTCCACTCTCTCTCTCACTCTCTCTCTCACCCCTCTCTCACCCCGCTCTCTCACCCCCTCTCTTTCTCACTCCCTCTCTCCACCCACTCTCTCTCACTGCCCCTCTCTCTCAACACCCCACTCACCCCTCTCTCCCCTCTCTCTCTCCCAAACCCTCTCTCGCACCCCCTCTCTCACCCATCTGTCTCAGCCCATCTGTCTCACCACCTCCCTCTCTCATACCCCTCTCTCAACCCCCATCTCTCAACCCCCTCACTCTCTCCCACCTCACTCCCTCTCTCACCCTCCCACCCTCTCTCTCTGTCACCCCTCTCTCTCTCTCGCACCCCAATCTCTCTTATTCTTATTCCCCTCTCTCTCACCTCCCTCTCTCACTCTCTCTCTCACACACACTCACACACACCCTCCCTCTCTCCCACCCCTCTTGCTGTCTCTTTCTAATCCCCTCTCCATCCTTCTCACCCCGCTCGCTCTAACCCCCTCTCACTCTCACCCGCTCTCCCTCACCCCTCTCTCATAACCCCCTCTCTCTCACTGTCTCTTTCTCATCCCCTCTCCCTCCTTCTCACCCCCTCTCTCTCTCCAAAACCCCTCTCTCACTTTCTCTTTCTCACTCCCCTCATCCTCCTCTCTCTCTCTCTCACCCGTTCTTACTCGCTCTCTCAAAACCCCTCTCTCTCGCAACCCCTCTCTCTCACCCCCCGCCTCCTCCTCTCTCTCTCTCACCCGCTCTCTCGCTGTCTCAAACACCGTCACTCTCTCAACCCTTCTCTCCCACCCTCTCCCTCTCACCCCCCATCCTCCTCTCTCTATCTCACCCGCGCACTCTCGCTCTCTCAAACCCCCTCTCTCTCTCAACCCCTCTCTCTCACCCTCTCTCTCTCACGCCCCTCATCCTCCTCTCTCTCACCTGCTCTCTCAAGCCCCCTCTCTCTCTAAAACCCCTCTCTCTCACCCTCTCTCGCTCACACCATCATCCTCCTCTCTCTCTCTCACCCTCTCTCTCTCACCGCCCTCATCCTCCTCTCTCTCTCTCACCCGCTCTCTCTCGCAACCCCTCTCTCTCACCCTCACTCTCACCCCCCTCCTCCTCCCCTCTCTCTCTCACCCGCGCTCTCTCAAACCTCCTCTCTCTCTAAACCCCTCTCTCTCACCCTCTCTCTCACCCTCTTCATCTTCCTCTTCCTCTCTCACCCGCTCTCTCTCGCTCTCTCAAACCCCCTCTCTCTAAAACCCCTCTCTCTCACACTCTCTCTCTCACACCCCTCATCCTCCTCTCTCTCTCTCACCCGCTCTCTCTCGCTCTATCAAACCCCCTCTCTCACTAAAACCCCTCTCTCTCACCTTCTCTCTCTCACCCCCCTCATCATCCTCTCGCTCTCTCACACACTCGCTCTCACACCCCTCATCCTCCTCTCTCTCTCTCACCCGCGCTCTCTCGCTCTCTCAAACCCCCCTCTCTCTAAAACCCCTCTCTCTCACACTCTCTCTCTCACCCACCTCATCCTCTCTCTCTCTCTCACCCGCACTCTCACGATCTATCAAACCCCCTCTCTCACTAAAGCCCCTCTCTCTCACCCTCTCTCTCACCCCCCTCATTCTCCTCTCTCTCTCTCACCCGCTCTCTCGATCTCCCAAAACCCCTCTCTCTAAAATCCCTCTCTCTCACCCTCTCTGTCTCTCACCCCCCTCATCCTCCTCTCTCTCACCCGCTCTCTCTCGCTGTCTCAAACCCCCGCTATCACTAAAACCCCTCTCTCTCACCCTCTCTCTCTCACCGCTCTCATCCTCCTCTCTCTCTCTCACCCGCGATCTCTCGCTCTCTCAAACCCCATCTCTCTCTCAACCCCTCTCTCTCAACCTCGCTCTCTCACCCCCCTCATCCTCCTCTCTCTCCCTCACCCGCTCTCTCTCGCTCTCTCAAACCCCCTCTCTCTCTAAAACCCCTCTCTCTCAACCTCTCTCTCTCACCCCCCTCATCCTCCTCTCTCTCTCACCCGTGCTCTCTCGCTCTCTCAAACCCCATCTCTCTATCAACCCCTCTCTCTTACCCTCTCTCTCCCACCCCCCTCATCCTCCTCTCTCTCTCTTACCCGCTCACCCTCGTTCTCTCAAACACCCTCTCTCTCTAAACCCCTCTCTCACCCTCTCTCTCTTACCCCCCTCATCCTCCTCTCTCTCTCACCCGCTCTCTCTCATTCTCTCAAACCCCTCTCTCTCTAAAACCCTTCTCTCGCACCCTCTCTCTCACCCCTCTCATCTCAGCCTCCTCTCTCTCTCTCACCCGCTCTCTCTCACTCTCTCAAACCCCCTCTCTCTCTCAACCCCTCTCTCACCATCTCTCTCTCACCCCTCTCAGTCTCCTCCCTCTCTCTCACCCGCTCTCTCTCGCTTTCTCAAACCCCCCCTCTCTCTCAACCCCTCTCTCTCACCCTCTCTCTCTCACCCCCCTCATCCTCCTCCCGCTCTCTCACGCGCTCTCTCTTGCTCTCTCAAACCCTTTCTCTCTCTAAACCCCCTCTCTCTCACCCTCTCTCTCTCACCCCCCTCAACCTCCTCTCTCTCTCTCACCCGCTCTCTCTCGCTCTCTCAAATCCCCTCTCTCTCTAAAACCCCTGTCACTCACCCTCTCTCCCTCACCCCCCTCATCTTCCTCTCTCTCTCTCTCTCACCCGCGCTCTCTCGCTCTCTCAAACCCTTTCTCTCTCTAAACCCCCTCTCTCTCACCCTCTCTCTCTCACCACCCCACATCCTCCTCTCTCTCTCACACTCTCTCTCTAACCGCCCTAATCCTCCTCCCCCTCTCTCACCCGCGCTCTCTCGCTCTCTGAAACCCCCTCTCTCTCAACCCCTCTCTCTCTCATCACGCTCATCCTCCTCTCTCTCTCTCACCCGCTCTCTCAAACCCCCTCTCTCACTAAAACCCCTCTCTCTCTCACCCTCCCTCACTCTCTCACCACACTCATCCTCCTCTCTCTCTCTCACCGACTCTCTCTCGTACTCTCAAACCCCCTCTCTCTCAACCCGTCGCTCTCCCCCTCTCTCTCTCACCCCCCTCATCCTCCTCACTCTCTCTCACCCGCTGTCTCTCGCTCTCTCAAACCCCCTCTCTCTCTCAAACCCCCTCTCTCAACCTCTCTCTCACACCCTCCTCATCCTCCTCTCTCTCTCTCACCCGTTCTCTCTCACTCTCTCAAACAACCTCTCTCTCTAAACTCCTTCTCTCTCACCCTATCTCTCTCAAACCGCTCATCCTCCTCTCTCTCACCCTCTCTCTCTCACCCCCTCATCCTCCTCTCTCACCCGCTCTCTCACTCTCTAACACCCCCTCTCTCTCTAAAACCCCTCTATCTCATCCTCTCTATCTCACCCCCCTCATCCTCCCCTCTCTCTCAACTGCTCTCTCTCGCTCTCTCAAACCCCCTCTCTCTCTAAAACCCCCCTACCGAACCCTCTCTCTCTCACCCCCTCATCCTCCTCTCTCTCTCACCCGCTCTCTCTTGCTCTCTCAAACCCCCTCTCTCTCTAAAACCCCTCTCTCCCACCCTCTCTCTCTCACCCACTCATCCTCCTCTCTCTCTCACCAGCTCTCTCTCGTTCTCTCAAAGCTCCTCTCTCTCTCTCAACCCCTCTCTCTCACCCTCTCTCTCTCACTCCCCTCATCCTCCCCTCTCTCTCTCTCACCCGTGCTCTCTCGCTCTCTCAAAACCCTCTCTCTCAACCGCTCTCACTCACCCTCTCTCTCTGTCACCCCCCTCATCCGCCTCTCTCTCTCTCTCACCTGCTCTCTCTCGCTCTCTCAAACCCCTCTCTCTCTAAACCCCTCTCTCTCACCCTCTCTCTCTCTCACCCCCCATCCTCCTCTCTCTCTCACCCGCTCTCTCTCGCTCTCTCAACCCCCTCTCTCCCTATACCCCCTCTCTCTCACCCTCTCTCTCTCACCCCTCTCATCCTCCTCTCTCTCTCTCACCCTCTCTCTCTCACCCCCCTCATCCTCTTCTCTCTCTCACCCGCGCTCTCTCGCTCTCTCAAACCCCCCTCTCTCTCAACCCCTCTCTCTCACCCTCTCTCCCTCACCCCCTCATCCTCCTCTCTCTCTCTCACCCGCTCTCTCTCGCTCTCTCAAACCCCCTCTCTCTAAAACCCCCTCTCTCTAAAACCCCTTTCTCTCTCACCCCCTCATCCTCTTCACTCACTCTCACCTGCTCTCTTTCGCTGTTTCAAACCCCCGCTCTCACTAAAACCCCCCTCTCTCACCCTCTTCATCTCTCACCCCCCTCATCCTCCTCTCTCTCACCCGCTCTCTCTCGCTCTCAAACCCCATTTCTCTCTCAACCCCTCTCTCTCACCCTCTCTTTCTCACCCCTCTCATCCTCCTCTCTCTCTCTCTCTCACCCGCACTCTGTCGCTCTCTCACACCCCCTCTCTCTCTCAAACCCTCTCTCTCACCCTCTCTCCGTCCCACCGCTCTCATCCTCCTCTCTCTCTCACACCCGCTCTGTCTCGCTCTCTCAAACCCCCTCTCTCTCTCTCAACCCCTCTCTCTCACCCTCTCTCTCTCTCTTTCACCCCCCTCATCCTCCTCCCTCTCTCTCACCCGCTCTCTTACACCCCCTCTCTCTCTCAACCCCTCTCTCTCACCCGCTCTCTCCCGCTCTCTCAAACCCCCTCTCTCTCTAAAACCCTCTCTCTCACCCCCCTCATCCTCCTCTCTCTCTCTCACCCGTTCTCTCTCACTCTCTCAAACAACCTCTCTCTCTAAACTCCTTCTCTCTCACCCTATCTCTCTCAAACCGCTCATCCTCCTCTCTCTCACCCTCTCTCTCTCACCCCCTCATCCTCCTCTCTCACCCGCTCTCTCTCACTCTCTAACACCCCCTCTCTCTCTAAAACCCCTCTATCTCATCCTCTCTATCTCACCCCCCTCATCCTCCCCTCTCTCTCAACTGCTCTCTCTCGCTCTCTCAAACCCCCCTCTCTCTAAAACCCCCCTACCGAACCCTCTCTCTCTCACCCCCTCATCCTCCTCTCTCTCTCACCCGCTCTCTCTTGCTCTCTCAAACCCCCTCTCTCTCTAAAACCCCTCTCTCCCACCCTCTCTCTCTCACCCACTCATCCTCCTCTCTCTCTCACCAGCTCTCTCTCGTTCTCTCAAAGCTCCTCTCTCTCTCTCAACCCCTCTCTCTCACCCTCTCTCTCTCACTCCCCTCATCCTCCCCTCTCTCTCTCTCACCCGTGCTCTCTCGCTCTCTCAAAACCCTCTCTCTCAACCGCTCTCACTCACCCTCTCTCTCTGTCACCCCCCTCATCCGCCTCTCTCTCTCTCTCACCTGCTCTCTCTCGCTCTCTCAAACCCCTCTCTCTCTAAACCCCTCTCTCTCACCCTCTCTCTCTCTCACCCCCCATCCTCCTCTCTCTCTCACCCGCTCTCTCTCGCTCTCTCAACCCCCTCTCTCCCTATACCCCCTCTCTCTCACCCTCTCTCTCTCACCCCCCTCATCCTCCTCTCTCTCTCTCACCCTCTCTCTCTCACCCCCCTCATCCTCTTCTCTCTCTCACCCGCGCTCTCTCGCTCTCTCAAACCCCCCTCTCTCTCAACCCCTCTCTCTCACCCTCTCTCCCTCACCCCCTCATCCTCCTCTCTCTCTCTCACCCGCTCTCTCTCGCTCTCTCAAACCCCCTCTCTCTAAAACCCCCTCTCTCTAAAACCCCTTTCTCTCTCACCCCCTCATCCTCTTCACTCACTCTCACCTGCTCTCTTTCGCTGTTTCAAACCCCCGCTCTCACTAAAACCCCCCTCTCTCACCCTCTTCATCTCTCACCCCCCTCATCCTCCTCTCTCTCACCCGCTCTCTCTCGCTCTCAAACCCCATTTCTCTCTCAACCCCTCTCTCTCACCCTCTCTTTCTCACCCCTCTCATCCTCCTCTCTCTCTCTCTCTCACCCGCACTCTGTCGCTCTCTCACACCCCCTCTCTCTCTCAAACCCTCTCTCTCACCCTCTCTCCGTCCCACCGCTCTCATCCTCCTCTCTCTCTCACACCCGCTCTGTCTCGCTCTCTCAAACCCCCTCTCTCTCTCTCAACCCCTCTCTCTCACCCTCTCTCTCTCTCTTTCACCCCCCTCATCCTCCTCCCTCTCTCTCACCCGCTCTCTTACACCCCCTCTCTCTCTCAACCCCTCTCTCTCACCCGCTCTCTCCCGCTCTCTCAAACCCCCTCTCTCTCTAAAACCCTCTCTCTCACCCCCCTCATCCTCCTCTCTCTCTCACCCTCTCTCTCTCACCCCCCTCATCCTCCTCTCTCTCTCACCCGCGCTCTCCCGCTCTCTCAAACCCCCTCTCCCTCTCAATCCCTCTCTCTCACCCTCTCTCCTCATCCTCCTCTCTCTCTCACCTGCTCTCTCTCGCTGTCTCAAACCCCCGCTCTCACTAAAAGCCCTCTCTCTCACCCTCTCTCTCTCACCCGCGCTCTCTCGCTCTCTCAAAACACCTCTCTCTCTCAACCACTCTCTCTCACCCTCTCTCTCTTTCACCCCCTCATCCTCCTCCTTTTCTCTCACCCGCTCTCTCTCGCTCTCTTAAACCCCCCTCTCTCTCAACCCCTCTCTCTCACCCTCTCTCTCTCACCCCCCTCATCCTCCTCTCTCTCTCTCACCCGCTCTCTCTCTCGCTCTCTCAAACCCCCTCTCTCTCTCAACCCCTCTCTCTCACCCTCTCTCTCTCACCCCCCTCATCCTCCTCTCTCTCTCTCTCACCCGCTCTCTCAAACCCCCTCTCTCTCAAACCCCTTCTCTCTCAACCCCTCTCTCTCACCCTCTCTCTCACTTCCCTCATCCTCCTCTCTCTCTCTCTCTCACCCGCTCTCTCGCTCTGTCAAACCCCCTCTCTCTCTAAAACCCCTCTCGCAACTTCTCTCTCTCACCCCCTCATCCTCCTTTCTCTCTCTCACCCGCTCTCTCTCGCTCTCTCACACCCCCTCTCTCTCTAAAACCCCTCTCTCTCAACTTCTCTCTCTCACCCCCGTCATCCTCCTCTCTCTCTCACCCGCTCTCTCGCTCTCTCAAACGCCCCTCTCTCTAAAACACCTCTCTCTCACCCTCTCTCTCTCAACCCCCCATCCTCCTCTCCCTCTCTCACCCGCTCTCTCTCGCTTTCTCAAACCCCCTCTCTCTCTAAACCCCCTCTCTCTCACCCCCCTCATCCTCCTCTCTCTCTCTCACCCGCTCTCTCTCTCGCTCTCTCAAACCCCATCTCTCTCTCTCAACCCCTCTCTCTCACCCTCTCTCTCTCACACCCTCATCCTCCTCTCTCTCTCTCTCACTCGCTCTCTCTTGCTCTCTCAAACCCCCCCTCTCTCTCAACCCTCCTCTCTCACCCTCTCACTCTCACCTCCCTCATCCTCCCCTCTCTCTCTCTCACCCGCTCTCTCTTGCTCTCTCAAACCCCTTCTGTCTCACCCTCTCTCTCTCACCCCCTCATCCTCCTCCCTCTCTCACCAGCTCTCTCTCGTTCTCTCAAAGCTCCTCTCTCTCTCAACCCCTCTCTCTCACCCGCTCTCTGTCGCTCTCTCACACCCCCTCTCTCTTTCAACCCCTCTCTCTCACCCTCTCTCTCTCCCACCGCTCTCATCCTCCTCTCTCTCTCTCACCCGATCTGTCTCGCTCTCTCAAACCCCCTCTCTCTCTCTCAACCCCTCTCTCTCTCTTTCACCCCCCTCATCCTCCTCCCTCTCTCTCACCCGCTCTCTTACACCCCCTCTCTCTCTCAACCCCTCTCTCTCACCCGCTCTCTCCCGCTCTCTCAAACCCCCTCTCTCTCTAAAACCCTCTCTCTCACCCCACTCATCCTCCTCTCTCTCTCTCTCACCCTCTCTCTCTCAACCCCTCATCCTCCTCTCTCTCACCCGCGCTCTCTCGCTCTCTCAAACCCCCTCTCCCTCTCAATCCCTCTCTCTCACCCTCTCTCCTCATCCTCCTCTCTCTCTCACCTGCTCTCTCTCGCTGTCTCAAACCCCCGCTATCACTAAAACCCCTCTCTCTCACCGTCTCTCTCTCACCGCTCTCATCCTCCTCTCTCTCTCTCACCCGCGCTCTCTCGCTCTCTCAAAACACTTCTCTCTCTCAACCACTCTCTCTCACCCTCACTCTCTTTCACCCCGTCATCCTCCTCCTTCTCTCTCACCCGCTCTCTCTCGCTCTCTTAAACCCCCTCTCTCTCTCAACCCCTCTCTCTCACCCTCTCTCTCTCACCCCCCTCATCCTCCTCTCTCTCTCTCACCCGCTCTCTCTCGCTCTCTCAAACCCCCTCTCTCTCTCAACCCCTCTCTCTCACCCCCTCTCTCTCTTTCACCCCCCTCATCCTCCTCTCTCTCTCTCACCCGCTCTCTCAAACCCCCTCTTTCTCAAACCCCATCTCTCTCACCCCCTCTCTCTCCCACTCTCTCTCCCACGTCCTCTCTCTCACCCCCTCCCACACATTCACTCTTTCTCTGACCCCCTCTCTTTCTCTCCCGTCTCTCTCATTCTCAGCCCCCTCTCTCTCCCCTCTCTATTTCTCCACTCTCTCCCTTTCTCAGCCCTCTCTCCCTTTCTCACCCCACTCTCTCTCACCCCTTTCTCTCTCACACCCTCTCTCTCAACCCCTCTCTCTCACCCTCTCTCTCTCTCACCCCCTCATCCTCCTCTCTCTCTCTCACCCGCTCTCTCAAACCCCCTCTTTCTCAAACCCCATCTCTCTCACCCCCTCTCTCTCCCACTCTCTCTCCCACGTCCTCTCTCTCACCCCCTCCCACACATTCACTCTTTCTCTGACCCCCTCTCTTTCTCTCCCGTCTCTCTCATTCTCAGCCCCCTCTCTCTCCCCTCTCTATTTCTCCACTCTCTCCCTTTCTCAGCCCTCTCTCCCTTTCTCACCCCACTCTCTCTCACCCCTTTCTCTCTCACACCCTCTCTCTCAACCCCTCTCTCTCACCCTCTCTCTCTCTCACCCCCTCATCCTCCTCTCTCTCTCTCACCCGCTCTCTCTCACTCTCTCAAACCCCGCCCTCTCTAAATCCCCTCTCTCACCCCTTGCTCTCTCTCTTTCTTACCCTTCTCTCTCTCACATCCCACTCTCTCACCCCCTTCTCTCTCACCCCCTCACCTGCTCTCACTCCTCTCTCTTTCCCAAACTCTCTCTCTCTTACATCCTCATCCATACTCTCTCTCACACCCCTCTCTCTCTCTTACCCCTTTTTCTCTTTCACCCCCTCCCTCTCTCCAACCCCCTTCCACTCTCCCACCCTCTCTCTGTCTCTTTCTCATCCCCTCTCTCTCCTTCTCACTCCCTCTCTCTCTCACCCCATCTCACTCTCACTCCATTTCTCTCAAACCCTCTCTCTCTCATGCCCTTTCTCCCAGCCCCTCTCTGTCTCACCTCCAGTCTTTCTCTGACCCACTCTCACTCCCCCTTTGTCTCTCCCCCTTTCTCTCTCACCCCCTCACATCGCCCTCTCTCACTCACCCCACTCCCTCACTCACCTCCCTCTCTCTCCCCCACTCCTCTCTCTCTCCCTCTCTCTCTAACCCCCTCTCTCATCCTCTCTCCCTCTCTCAACCCCTCTCTCTACCCCTTCTCTCTCACACTCCCCCACTCTCTCTCACCCCCTTCTCTCCCTCAACCCTCTCTCTCTCAACCCCTCTCTCTACCCCCTCCCCCTCTCTCTCATCCTTCTCTCCCCCTCTCTCACCCCACTCTGTCTTACCACCCCCTCTCTCAACCCAGCTCACTCTCTCATCCCCTCAATCTCTCCAACCCTTACTCTCTCATCCCTCCCTCTCTCTCAACCCCTCTATCTCACCCCTCTCGCTCACCCCCTCTCTCTCGCCCATTCTCTCTCACACCCTCTCCTTCTCACTCCACTCTCTCTCTTATCCCCTCCCCACTTTCTTTCTCTCAATCACCCCTTCTCTCTCACACCCCTTACCCCCACCTCCTCTCTCTCACCCCCTCTCTCACCCGCGCTCTCTTTCTCACTCACTCTCTCTTTCTCATTTACACTCTCTCTCTCTTTTTTACTCACACTCTCTCTTTCTCAACCCCTCTCTCACCCGCGCTCTCAAACCCTCTCTCTCTTCCCCCCTCTTTCTCCCCTTCTCTCTCCCACTCTCTGCCCAATTTTTTCATCCCCTCTCCCCCCCTCTCCCCCTCTCTCTCTCCCCTCTCTCTCTCCACTCTCTCTCTACCCCCTCGCTAGCCCCCCAATCTCTACCCCCTCTCTCCCCCTGTCTCTCACATCCCCTCTCTCTCGCTCCCATCTCACTCTCTCACCCCACTCTCACTCTCTCACCCCACTCTCTCTCTCTCACCCCACATTTCATTCCTTCCCACCCCTTCTCTTTCACACCCCTTCTCTCTCACACCCCTCTCTCTCTCACCCCCTCTCTCTCAACACCTTTCTGTCACCCCCTCTCTTCCCTTCTCTCTCACCCCCTCTCTTCCTCTCCTCCACTCCTTCCCCCTCACTCCCCTCCCCATCTCTCTCCCCGTCTCTCTCCTCTTCTCTCTGCCCCCTCTCTCACCCCCTCTCTTCCGCTCTCTCCTCCTCACAACCCCCTCTCCCATCTCTCTCCCCCCTCTCTCCCCTTCTCTCTCACACATCTCTCCCCCTCCCTCTCCCCCTCTCTCTCCTCCTCTCTCCCCTCCTCTCTCGCCTCTCTCTCTCTCCGCCCTCTCTCTCTCTCGCATCCTCTCTCTCTCTCACTCTTCCAATCGCTCTCTTCCTCTTGCTCTCTCACCCTCTTCTCACACTCTCTCTTCTCCCTGGCTATTTCCCTCTCTCTTGCCTCCCTCTCTCTCTCATCTCACGGTCTCTCGCTCGCTCTCTCTCGCTCTTTCTCTCTCTCTGTCGCTCATGCTCTCTGTCTGTCTGTCTGTTTCCCTCTCTCTCAGTCCACCCTACTTCTCTCACTCTTGCTCTATCGTTCTCTCTGTCTGTTGCTCTCTCTCTCTCCGTCTCTCTCTCTCTCAGTCCTCCCCCTCACCTCTTCTCTCTCGCAACCCATCTTTCTCAAACCCTCTCTCTCCCCCCTCTCTCTCTCAACCTCTCTCTCCCCCTCTCTCTCTCAACTCCTCTCTCTCTCAACCACTCTCTCACTCATCTCTCTCACCCCCCTCTCTCTCACTCCCCTCTCTCTCTCACCCCCTTCTCTCTCTCTCACCCCATCTCTCTCTCAACCCCTCACTCTCATATCCCCTCTCTCTCACCCCTCCTCCCTCTCGCACCTCCTCACCCCTCTCCCTCTCTCACACCCTTTCTCTCTTACCCCGAGCTCTCTCTCTCACCACCCACCCTCTCTCTCTCAACC